>NC_092748.1:18502100-18807267 GCF_047496795.1 Chiloscyllium punctatum
TGGCACAAATATCTGGTGGTTTGGTCTGCAGTCAAATAATGAGGAGGATGTCCCATGCTAAGACCTGCTGGTTGATTCAGTAGCCTCTAATTCTCTGGCCTCAGCACTGTTAACAGGAATTGAGTTGCTGTTGGGACTACATCAATTCGTCAACAGTAATCAAAGATGTAGCTAGACATTGAGGTAAGATCACTGGACTAGACTGGAAAACCTCAATTAGATGCAGAAGGATATGATCAATGAAGGCAAACTGAACAAACTAGGATGGAGACGTAATGGAGGAGGGAAGGGATGCTTTGGGGAAGGGAATGCCTTGGGGAATGTCTCAGATGGGCCCTAGACCCATGATGGAGGCAATTCCCTTCTTTCCCGCCACTAGTGCTAGCAGTGAATACTCAGCTTCCCACTTGGCACCCAAATTCTGACCGACATGGCAAATGTTATAGTGGCCAGTAATTAAGTGGTTCTTTCCAATACTGCAATTGTCTTTTTCGGTTTCCTGCTGAATAGATCCAAACCAGACATAAAAATGGGCTTTTGCAGACTATTTGAGCACTTAGAAATTTCAACCTGGTTTGCTTTGATTGAACCCATTCTCTCTCTTAAATGATGTCAAGCCTACACACAATATTATGCAACCATACTGGCAAGTAGGTCCCTCCTTTCATGGTGGATCTCTAACTTGACACACTGCTGGTTCTGATGGTTTATATTTTGCAGTTCTCTTAGGTTGATTTTAGTGGAAGCATCTTTAGAAAAATAGGTTTTCATTTGCTGAATACCAGATCCAATATTTCTCAGTCAAATGACTAGGACTACAAAAGATAAAATTAAAGGACAAACCAAAGAGAACTGAGAAATGCAGGTAAATAATGATATTCAGATAATTAAATTTCTATTGATGACATTGCAGTAATACTGCCAGTTTTTAATAATGCCGTAATACTGCCAGTTTTTAATAATGCCGAAGGAAAATAGGAGGTTAACAATGCATTTTCTTTGAGGTTGGTATGATTCTCAGGGGTAAACATATTTAATGTTGCTGGGCTATTATTAGGAGTAAGGCAGAGGCGAGTGTGTTGCTTACTGTCACAAACATTTCTTAGGAGATGTGTCAGGCCTGCAATTCCTGCTAAATAACCCCATAACCAACTCCTGCATTAATTTGGGGAAGGCCTGCACACTATTAAATTGATAGGCTTTGCATCTGTCCTGTGTCTGAAAATAAGCACAACCCATACCAATTTCTATCCCATACCCATGGTCCGATAGGGAATCCAAAGTAAGTACTCATTCCTGTGTCAAGATGTCTTAATATAGTTATTGTCACAGTCAAGTGCTCAAGTATCAGGTAGTTGCATCATTTCAAAGGCAGTCAATAAAGACGTAAGATACAGCAGCAGGAGTAGGCAATTCAGGCCCTTGAGCCTGCTCTACCATTGAATAAGATTTTAGCTAATCTGTCCCAGGTTTTAATTCCTCTTTTGCACCAGCTCATCGTAGTCTTCAAGTCCCTGATATTTCAAAAATTTACCTGGAAAAAATCTTATACGGGTATGAACTGTGTAGGCCATGGTGAAATTTGTAAAATCATGCAAGAGGTCCAGCATGGCCAATCTTTACATAAGATGAAACTCACTATATGTTTGATGCATTTGCCAAATGGGGAGGTAAGAATCTTGCTTTGCACTGGTCAATTGCCAGTTAAAAAGAATATAGCTTATTAAATGCCTTATTAATGCTACAACTCAACTTATTAATATTCAGGTTGCTATGCCACCAAATGTACCAAATAAGCTTTCTGAACATGGAGGTCAGAATGGATACCAAGTGACTTCAGCTCATTGATTGCTCCAAGGAAACTAACTTTGGAAATTGGATACTGACTTCTCAGGACACCCCCCATGGGCATTTCACCTCACACATGTTCGCATTTCCACAAATGTTAGCATTTGACATGTGCCAGCCATGAAGAATCCTCATGGCACATCTTTGATCCACTTAGAGGAGGCTTCTGCACTTCAATGTTGCACCTCTGGCTGAACTAGCAATTATCAAAGGACACTTTGTACCCAGGGACATTATTCAACGCATGATTGAACCAGACAGTATCTCAGAGTTGTTCATTTGCTCTTTTATCACTCACTTACCTTTGGATCTACTTGGATTCTCACAGTGTCTGTGCCTTACATTTCCTTGCCTTGTATGCTTTGTTGGCTCAGTGTAGACAAAACTACAGGCTTGCCTTGCCTAGACATAAAGCCAGGAAATAGGTGACAATTGTCAGCAGCTTTCAGGCAATCAAGATATATAACTGTTGGACAGGGGGCCAATGCAGGGTGGCCACAGTCAGGATGATCTCCACAGTCAGGGTGAGGAGGCCGAACATCAGGCAGCCCATTAGCCATCTTAACTCCGTCTGCGTAAAGTAGATTGTTTCCCTCCCGGAATGAGAGAGAGAGAGACAGGTACTAAGAAACATGAAAATGGGAGGCATGGATGTTTTCTTTGTTGGTGGTGACCAGATATTCCAAGGGAGTGAGCAAGCAGCGCAGAGAGCATGCAGGGTTCATGCTGTCAGGAGTTAGAGTGGATGACAGTGAATCAAGACAATCGTGAGCAAGATAGAACTTGAACCTTGAGTTGAGGCTAGCTAATATAATACCACTATTTAAGAAGGGACACAGAGAGAAAATAGTGAATTATAGACCAGTTGGCCTAGCAAAAATGTGAGAGTCCATTAGAAAAGATGCAATATGCATTTTGAACATAGTGAGAAGATCAGACAGAATCAGCAGCAATTTAGAAAGAGGAAATTGTGCTTGACAAATCTGCTCGCATTTTTTGAGAATGTAAAGTAGATAAGGTAAAGTTGGTAAGGAGGAGTCATTGAATGTGGTTTACATGGATTTTCAGAAGGCTTTCGGGAAAGTTTCACATAAAAGATTAGAACAAAAAATTAAAACAGTGGGATTCAGTCATGTGCTGGAATGGACTGAGAACTGGTTGCCAGACTGGATACAAAGAATAAGGATAAACAGGGGTTTTTCTGAGTGTAGGCAGTGACTAGAGGAGTACTGCAGGGATTAGTGCTTGGATCCCAGCTATTCACAATATATTAATGACAAATGAGGAAACTGCATGCCATACTTGGCATATTTATTTGCAGATGATACAAAGGTGGGTAGGAGGGTGGGATATAAGGCTGATGTAGAAAAGGTTCAACGTGTATTATACAAGTTAAATGGGCAAATACATAGCAAAGACAGTAAAATGTGGATAAATATGAGGTAGACAGACTGTTATCTAAATGGTGATGGATTGGGAAAAGGGGAGATGCAACAGACCTGAAGGTAAGCATGCAGGTGCAGCAGGCAGTGAAGAAGGAAAATGGTGTTACCTTCATAGTGAGAGGATTCAATTACAGGAGCAGCCTTGCAACTGTACAGGGCATTGGTGAAACTAAACCTGGAGTATTGTGTGCAGTTTTGGTCTCCTTATTCTGAGGAAGGATGTTCTGCTATTGATAAATGCAAAGTAGATTTACCAAACTGATTTCTAGGGTGTGGAACTGACAACATGGGGAGACACTGGATTGTTTAGAGATGAATGAGGAGGGATCTCAATGAAACCTGTACAATTCTAACTGCATTATACAGGGTGGATTCTGGGAGCATATTCTCAATGATCAGGGAGACCAGACCAAGTCATAGTCTAAGGATAAGACTAGGCCTTTAATGACAGACATGAGAAGGAATTTCTTCAACCAAAATTCTCTGCCACAAGAAACTGTTGAGGTCAAAATATTGAAGACTTTCAAGAAAGACATTGGTATAGTTCTTAGGACAAAGGGATCAAAGAACATGGGGAGAAAGCAGGAATAAGGCACATTGCTAGATAATCAACCATGATCATACTGATTGACAGAGAGGATTCGAAGAGCCAAATGGCCTACTCCTACTCCTATACTCTATGTTTCTATGTAACTCTGACAACTCAACAAAACTCAACTTGTGTTAATAAAATGAAAAATAGAGTAGGGAAAAAGTACTACAAAATATTTTGAATTAAAATTATTTTGGGCCCAAATAATAGATGGATTCTGTAGCAATACAGAAACTGTAGTACAGAAACAGGCCATTAGTTTTACAGAGTTGAACAGTGATGAAAGGAACACTTCCACCTATCATGCCAATGTTCATGTTCTCCATATGAAACTCCTCTAACCATTGTATATCCAACCCTGTCAACATGTCAACATTTCTGTCTCACTTATTCCTCTAGCTTCCCCTCATATGCAACTATGCTACCCATGTCAACTACTGCCTATATTAATAAGTTTTACTTTCAAGTGCACAAGTTCTTTCTGAATATCCTATTGGATTCATTAGTCGCCAATAGCCGCTAACTTCAGTCTGCTTGAAATTGTAACGATCATCTTTATGGTTACCCTCTCAAATTCTTCCACAATTTTCTTTCACAGACTTGTTATTTCTGGGAAAAAGACCTCTCACCTGTTGAATCTTTTCTATTGATGACTCATCCCTGTTCCAGTTTCATTCTCATAAATCCCTTTTGTCACATTCTCCCATGTTTCCACATGTCTATTATTAAGTAAAGACTTGATTCATTGCACAGTGCTTCAAGTGTGATTTATTCAATGAAAATGTGTAACCATTCTTAATACTGTGAAAGACAATATGGGCGGCACGGTGGCACAGTTAGCACTGCTGCCTCAGCGCCAGAAACCTGGGTTCAATTCCTGCCTCAGGCAACTCCCCGTGTCTACGTGGGTTTCCTCCGAGTGCTCCGGTTTAGATTAGATTACTTACAGTGTGGAAACAGGCCCTTTGGCCCAACAAGTCCACACCGACCCATAACCCCTACATTTTACCTCTTCACCTAACACTACGGACAATTTAGCATGGCCAATTCACCTAACCTGCACATTTTTGGACTGTGGGAAGAAACCACGCAGACACAGGGAGAATGGACAAACTCCACACAGTCAGTCGCTTGACGCGGGAATTGAACCCCAGTCTCTGGTGCTGCTAGGCAACAGTGCTAACCACTGTGCCATCGTGCCGCCCAAAAATGTACAGGTTAGGTGAATTGGCCATGCTAAATAGACCATATATTTTACTGTATCTGTGGAGAAAAGGCAGTGTTAACATTTTAGGTCCAGTGATTGTACCTGGAAAAGGTTGGTATTTTTGTTAAAGATGGGGTGGGAGGGGGGTTGGTGATGGGAAAGTAAATGAAAGGTGGAGATGGAGCCCAAAGAGAAAGAAAAGCAGTCAAGCAGACAAAGGAATGGGTAAAGGTCAGCCTGGGGGATTGAATGCCTGCTACTGTGAACAACTTTTGGTTGACAATGGGTTGTTCCTGGCAGTAGCCCATGTGATGACAGGGCCTGGTGTGTGGGGGTTGGGGGAAAAGACATGGAGGCTGAAGGGAACACAGGTGGAAAATGAGGTGCCATTCTTCCAGCTTGCACTGATTTCAATGGAACATTGCAACAAACCTAAGATAGAGATTTATTGGGCAGCTCTTGGCCTGGTTGGTTTTGACATGCTTTTTGTGAGTAGGACATATCCAAAGAATTTTTCATATAGCTAGGTAGATGCCAATTTTGTCACTGTAGTGAAACAACTTGGCAAGGGGTAATACTAGGAAGTAATACTAGTATTAGTATTAATAGTAAGTAATACTCTTCAGTATTATTTACAGAATGTTGTAAGGGCCCATAGACTTTGCAGTATCCAGTAGCTTCAGACATTTTTTGATGTCATATTAAGTGAACTGAAATGGATGAAGGTAGATGCAAAGTTAGCAACAATTTTGAAAAAGTCTTTTGTTTATCCTCATTCCGAGTATGATTTCAAATGATGATACTTATGTACATACAGTACATAAACTGTAAAATTACACATTTCAGTGCTTTTGCTTACTACTTCACAAAGATGAAATAAAACGTGGGGTGCCAGTACCTGTTGCAGTAAGCATTATTATTTATTTTGTAATATGGGTGTTGCTGATAAGTCCAGCATTTATTCCTTGTTCCTAGCTTTCTTTGAGGTGGTGGTAATGGGCCTTGTTCAACTTTAATCCGCATACCACTTACTGCCCACCCACATATCTTTACTATAATACCACCAATCAGGGGCACAGAGAGAAATCATGGGCATTGGTACTTCTTTTCTTTCTAGTCACTTACTGCAATATAGCACGCCTCACCATCCCAACACCCAGACCCAGCTGGGATCTTAGCCCCACAATCATGCATGTTTTTTTTTTACTCCTTTCAAAATTCAATCAATTACCAATCACAGAAAATTAAAAATCACACAACACCAGGTTATAGTCCAACAGGTGTAATTGGAAGCACACTAGCTTTCGGAGCGCCGCTCCTTCATCAATCACAGAAAGGTTCTTGTAAAATGATAAAGCCCATTATTGGCACTAACCTACATTAGCCAACTAATTCTTTCAGCTTATCTGGTTGAGAGTGAGGTTTGAAAGTTTGCTGACAACATCAACATTATGAGGAGGCAAGCAGTGAGGAGACACAATGAGTCTAGCAAAGGGTATAGACAGGTTAAGTAAGTAAAAGAAAACGTTAATGCACTCTTTTTTAGAAAGAATAAAAGCAATGGAAAAGAATAAATGGAAAAGGCTGCAGAAAGTTGCAGCACAAAGGGTTTTGGGGTGACCTGGTGCATTTCTGAAAAAATCTAGCATGTCAGTTAAGCAGATAACAGAGAAGACAAATAGAATGCTGGCCTTCATTTCAAAAGGAATGGATCATAAAAATAGGAAGGATTGCTAAAACAATATAAGGTACTAAGTCAAACCACACCTGGAAACATGTGAACAGTTTTTGATCCCTTATCTAAGGAAACAGGCATTAAAAAGGGTCCAGAAAGGGTCACAAGGTTAATTCCAGTCATTGAGGGATTTTCTTATGAGAAGAGGTTCAGTAGATTGGGCTTGTACTGATCAGAATCTAGAAGAATGAGAGTCAATTTTACTGAAACACATAAGGTTATTAGAGGGCTTGACAGGATAGGTGCTTGTGGGAGAGTCTAGGATCAGAGGAAATAATCTCAGTGTAAGGGTTGCCCATTTAAGACAGGGATGAGGAGGATTTTTTTTCTCAGAGGGAAGTGAATCTGTAGAATTCTTTATAGTAATTAAGAATATTCAAGGCTGAGACAGACACATGCTTAATCAGTAACGGAATCAATGGGATATGTGGAAACGTGAGGACTGCAGTTGCTGGAGATCAGAGTGTGGTGCTGAAAAAGCACCGAAGGTCAGGCAACATCTGAGAAGCAGGAGAATCAATGTTTCAGTTGGCCTGATGAAGGGCTTATGCCCAAGACGTTGATTCTCCTGCTTCTCAGATGCTACCTGACCTGCTATGCTTTTCCAGCAACATACTCTCGGTTATGTGAAAAAGGCAGGAAAGTGGATTTGGGTCATGATTTCATTAAATGGCAAAGCAGACCTGGTAGACTGAATGGACTACTTTTGCTTCTATATTTTAGAATATCCTGGGACAGGAAGTACCCAGATGTTGTGGTCCATGTAAGCACCAACTATATAGACTGGATAAAGAAGAAGGTTCTACATAGTATAAGGATCTAGGTCATAAATTCAGAAGCTAACATGAAAGGTCAACATCTCTGGATTATTAACTAAACCATGTGAAAATTTGCATATGGTTAATAAGACTAGAGAAATAAATGCATTGCTCAAAGGTTGGTGTGAAAGAAATTTGTTTTAGTTCATGGAGACTGGAGACTGGTACTCAAGAAAGCGGGTTCTGAATTGATTCAATGGTCTGCAAATGAATTCCACCAACCATGTAACTAGGGGACTAGAGAGACTATGAAATTAAATAGTGGTGGTAAGGGATCAAATTTGGAAAGATGTGGTAGAAGTCAAAGCCAAAGACAAAGGTATTAATATGATAAATTACAAACTGCAAGGGATAAAGAGTATAAATCTAAAAGTCAACTAACAGATAAAACTAGAGTTTACAAAAAGGGTGAAAGGGCAAAACTAAAGACTAAAAAGTGCATACAGCATTTGAAACAAAACAAATGAACTGAAAACAAAAACAAATATACATAAGTACAATTTGGTAGCCATTACAGAGGTATTGCTGAGGACGACATGGATTTGGACCTGAATCATTAAGGGTAAAGGCATTTAGGAACGATAGGAAACTAAGAATAGTTGGAGGTGTAGCTCTGTTCGTTAATGACGGCATTCACACAATAAAGAAGAATGATTAAAGTTCAGGAAAAAAAAATGTGCAAACAGTTTGGGTAAAAAAATGAGAAATTATAAAGACACAAAGTCACTTGTGGGAGTGGAGGTACAGAGCCTCTAACAGTTACCATGTGGTAGTGTCCTGCATAAAAAAAGAAATTATGCGAGCTTCTTGGAAAGAAACAGTGATAAACATGGGAGATTTTAAGCCATAGATAGACTGAGAAAGTCGAAAGGGCAAACGTAGCCTGGATGAGAAGTTCATGCAATGTTTTTGGGACACTTTCATCTTACAGCAAATTTTTGATCTAATCAGAGAGATTTGGAGGGAGAAAGGATTGGGTCTAAGTCTATTTACAAACAAATACTGCACATCATGATAGTATGAAAGCAGAGCTGGGAAAAGTGAATTAACAAATTAGGTTAAAGAATCTGTCAGTAGAGATGCAGTGGGACATGTTTAGGGAATACTTTCAGAATACACACAATAGGGACATTCAACCAGCTGAGAAAAATTCCAAGGGATGGACTCACTATCTATGGTTAACTAAAAATGTTAACGATAGTATCAAACTAAAAGAAAAAAAAGTACATATTTGAGCAAAGACAGGTGGCAGGCCAGAAGATGGTACATAATATAAAAGGAAAAGCAAAGAATGACCAAAAACGTGATGAGAAGGGAATGTCATTGGAGTACCACAGAAATCAAGCCAGAAAGATAAAACAATAGATAGTATGAATTTCTACATATTGTTTAAAAAAAAGGAATCAACAAAATAAGATTTGATCCTGGAGAAAACAAGAATAAAGAATTAATGAAAAATCAGAAAATGGTGGATGAATTGAACAATTATTTTGCAATACAGGATACAAGTTACACCCCAGAAACAGTGATAAAGAAAATAAAAGAGAGGGAGGAACTCACTAGAATCACAATCTCCAGGGTAAATTTTCAGAGCTATGTTCTGACAATTCTTCAGATTTTCACCGCCTTTATCTTAGAGTCTTAAAGAACATAAACAGAACATAAGAACTAGGAGCAGGAGTAGGCCATCTGACCTTTCATGTAGGTAATAACAATGACTGCAGATGCTGGAAACCAGATTCTGGATTAGTGGTGCTGGAAGAGCACAGCAGTTCAGGCAGCATCCAAGTAGCTTCAAAATCGACGTTTCGGGCAAAAGCCCTTCATCAGGAATAAAGGCAGTGAGCCTGAAGCATGGAGAGATAAGCTAGAGGAGGGTGGGGGTGGGGAGAAAGTAGCATTGTTGCAGTGGGAGAGGGACTCCCTGAGATTCTTGTAGAGAGAGGAGGAAAACTTCTTCAAGGCAGGCATCCTTGCAAAAGGATTCGCAGTAGGGTTAAAATCAACGAGGTAAAAACAATGACTGCAGATGCTGGAAACCAGATTCTGGATTAGTGGTGCTGACTTTTCAGGCATAATCTGCCATTCAGTAAGATCATAGCTAATATTTTTGTCATCTCAGCTCCACTTGCCCTCTCAGCATAACCTTTATTGTTCAAAAAAATGTTTTTCTTAGTTTCAAAGGCATTTACTGAAGTAGTGTCAACTACTTCATTGGGCAGGGAATTCCATAGATTCACAACCCCTCTGGGTGAAGAAATTACTTCTCAGTTCAGTCCTAAGTCTCTTCCCCTAATTTGGAGGCTATGCTCTCTTGTCCTAGTTTCACCAGCCAGAGGAAACATCTTCTCTACATCTACCTTATCTGTTCCCTTCATAATTTTATGTGTTTCTGTAAGATTCCCCCTCATTCTTCTAAATTCCAATGAATATAATCCCAGTCTACTGAGTCTCTCCACATAAGCCAACCCCCTCAACACCAGAATTAACCTAGTGAATTTCCTCTGCACCCCCTCCAGTGCCAGTACATCCTTTCTCAAGTAAGATGACCAAAGCTGCATGCAGTACTCCAGGCCTCACCAGCACCCTATAGAGCTGCAATGTATCTGTCCTGCTTTTAATCTCAATCCCTTTAGCAATTAAGGACAAAATTCCATTTGCCTTCCTAATTACCTTTTGTACCTGCAGACCAATCTTCTGTGATTCATGCACCAGGACACCCAGGTCCGTCTGCGCAGCAGCATGCTGCAACATTTTACCATTTAAGTAATAGTCATTTTTACTGTTATTCCTACCAAAATGTATGACTTCACCTTTATTAATATTTATTCCATCTGCCAGACCTTTGCCCACTCACTTAAAGTTTCACAGTCCCCTGCATACTTTGCTCCACCATTCATCTCAGTGTCATCTGCAAATTTTGACACACTACACATGATCCCCAACTCCAAATCATCGATGTAAATTGTGAACAATTGCAGTACCAACACTGATCCCTGAGGCACACCACTCGTTACTGATTGCCAACCAGAATAGCACTCATTTATCCCTACTCTTTGCTTCCTGTTAGTCAACCAATTCTCTATCCATACTAACATTTTTACCCATAATGCTATGCATCTTTACCTTATGCAGAAGCCTCTTCTGCGACACCTTGTCAAATGCCTTTTCTAGGTAGACCACATCTCATGGGTCCCTGTTGTCCACCGTGTTGGTAATGTCTTCATAGAATTCCAAAAGGTTGGTTAAGCATGACCTGCCCTTCATGAATCCATGCTGCATCTGCCCAATAGGACAATTTCTATCTAGATGCCTTGCTATTTCTTCCTTGATAACAGACTCAGGCATCTTCCCCACTACAGACTTTAAGCTAACCAGTCTATAATTCTCCATCTTTTGTCTACACAGTGGTGTCATATTTATTGTTTTTCAATCTGCTGGAACTGCCTCAGAATCTAGCAAATTTTAGAAAATTACCATAAATGCACTTGCTATTTCTCCTCCCCTCTCTTTTAGTACCCTGAGGTGCATTCTATCAGGGCCAGGAGACTTGTCTATCCTTAGTTGCATCATCACCTTGTCCAACACTACCTCTTCCGTGATAATGATTGTTTCTAACCCTCGTCTCTTTGTCAATTACTGGCATGTCATTTGTGACCTCATCTATGAAGACCAACACAAAATACCTGTTCAATGCCTTGACCACTTCATCATATCCTATGACTAAATGCCGCTTCTCATCCTCTATCTTACTTTTCTTTATAGTACTTGTTGTGAATAGTGATATCTTTTTTTATATAGCCCCCTTCATTGGAGAATAGACTGACTGGATTGTAAAATAGCAAATGAAAGCAGGAATCTACAGGTCAGTTAGCTTAACAATTGTCATGGGGAAAAAATTACATGTTATTTTTAAAGATGTTACTGCAGGGCACGTGTATAAGTTCAAGGTAATCAAACAGAGCCAGCATGACTTTGTGAAAGGGTAATCATGATTACCAGTCTCTTTGAGTTCTTTAAGGAGATAAAGTGTGCTATGGATAACGGGCAATCAGTTGACATACTATATTTAAATTCCCAGGTAATATTTGATGAGGTTCTACATAAAAGGTACAGAAAATAAAAGCTCATGGTGTAGAGGGTAGCAACTTGGTGCGATACTGCAGAGCTTTGAGGTTCAGAAGAATCTAAGTGACCTTGTGCATAAATCACAAAACGTTGCGCTGCTGGTATGGAAATTAATAGGAAAATAATTGAGGCCCCACCACCAACCCCTGTGGCATCTCACTTGTTATCTGAAAGAAACCAAATTATGCTTGTGTCTGATGCCTGTTAACCAGCCAATGTTCTGTCCATGCAATATTTTACCCTCTACATCATGAGTTTTTTATTTTCTATAATAACCTTTTATGTAGCATCTCATCAAATATTGACTGGAAATCTAAATATAGTGTATCCACTAATTGCCGGTTATCCATAGCACATGTAACCTCCTCAAAGAACTCCAAAAGATTTATAATAGAATGTTGTAATTTATTAGTGGGCGGCACGGTGGCACAGTGGTTAGCACTGCTGCCTCACAGCACCAGAGAACCGGGTTCAATTCCCGCCTCAGGCGACTGACTGTGTGGAGTTTGCACATTCTTCCCGTGTCTGCGTGGGTTTCCTCCCACAGTCCAAAGATGTGCAGGTCAGGTGAATTGGCCATGCTAAATTTCCCGTAGTGTTAGGTAAGGGGTATGGGTCGGTGTGGACTTGTTGGGCCGAAGGGCCTGTTTCCACACTGTAATGTAATCTATTCTAGTGTAATCTAATCTCTTCTTATCATGAATAGAACTGAATACAAAAGTAGGGAGGTTATGGTTCAATTATGCATAGATATTGGTGAGACCATATCTGAAGTACTGCGAACAGTTCTGGTCATCTTATTGAAGGAAGAACTGTAAATACATGGGGGGTAGTTCAGAGAAGGTTTACCAGATAAACATCTGGAATGAGAGGTTGTCTTATAAAATTCCTACAGTGTGGAAGCAGGCCTTTCAGTCCATCGATTCCACACTGGATTGTGGATCCGGAGAGCATCCCAGCTAGACTCACCCCTACCCTATACCTGTAAACCCTGTATTTCCCATTGCTCTTCCACCCAGCCAGCATACCCCTGGACATGACAGATAATTTATTATAGGCTATTCACCTAACCTGTACATCTTTGAACTGTGTGGGGTTGGGGGGGGGGGGCGGGGGGGTGGAATCCAGAGTACTCAGAGGAAACCTATGCAGACATGGGGAAAATGTAAACTCCACACAGACGGGAGGGTGGAATTGAACCCAAGTTCCTGGTGCTGTGCGGCAGCAGTGCTAACCACTGAGCCACCAAACTGCCCTTATGAGGATAGATTGGAAAGGTTAAGTTTGTATTGGCAAGAGATTAGAAGAGTAAGAGATAACTGAAATATGAGACCTGGAGGTTTTTACATGGTAGATGTGGAGAAAATGCTTCCTCTTCTAGGAGAAATTAGAACTGTGGTCACTCAATTAAAACAGACTGTGAGCAAAATGTTTTCCTGCAGAAGGTCATAAGCTTTAGAACTCACTTCTTGAAAAGTTAGGGAAAGTAGAGCCCTTGAATATTTTTACAGCAGGAGTAAACAGATTTTTGTTAAATCGGGGGTGCAAGGTATCAAGGGTCAGCATGAATGTGGTCTTGAGATTAACAATCAGATAAGCTATGAGCTTACTGAATGGCAGAGAAGGCTTGAAGAGCTGGATGACCTACTTCTGCTCCTAATTCATATGTTTGTATGTATATTCATCATAAGTCATTTTATATTTGCCCCTTGTGTCATTAGTATCAAGAGAAGCAATGATAGAACACAATGTTAATTTGTGTCTAGATTAAAGTGGTGCTGGAAAAGAGGGGGGGGAGGTGTGGACCTGACCAGGTAGTCACGGAGGGAACGGTCTTTGCGGAAGGTGGAAAGGGGTGGGGAGGGCAATATATCCCTGGTGGTGGGGTCTGTTTGGAGGTGGCGGAAATATCGGCGGATGATTTGGTTTATGCGAAGGTTGGTAGGGTGGAAGGTGAGCACAAGGAGGATTTGTCCTTGTTACAGTTGGAGGGGTGGGGTCTGAGGGCGAAGATGCGGGATATGGATGAGATGCGTTGGAGTGCATCTTTAAGCATGTGGGAAGGGAAATTGCGGTCTCTAAAGAAGGAGGCCATCTGGTGGGTTCTGTGGTGGAACTGGTCCTCCTGGGAGCAGATACGGCAGAGGCGGAGGAATTGGGAATACGGGATGTCATGTTTGCAGGAGGTAGGGTGAGAAGAGGTGTAATCCAGGTAGCTGTGGGAGTCAGTGGGTTTGTAAAAAATGTCGGTGTCATGTCGGTCGTCATTAATGGAGATAGAGAGGTCCAGGAAGGGGAGGGAGGTGTCAGAGATGGTCCAGGTAAATTTAAGATCAGGGTGGAATGTGTTGGTGAAGTTGATGAATTGCTCAACCTCCTCACGGGAGCACGAGGTAGCGCCAGTGCAGTCATCAATGTAGCGGAGGAAGAGGTGGGGAGTGGTGCCGGTGTAATTACGGAAGATAGACTGTTTTACATAGCCAACAAAGAGACAGGCATAGCTGGGGCCCATACGGGTGCCCATGGCTACCCCTTTGGTCTGGAGGAAGTGGGATATTTCGAAGGAGAAATTGTTAAGGGTGAGGACCAGTTCGGCCAGATGAATGAGTGTGTCGGTGGAAGGGTATAGTTGGGGATGTTGGGAGAGGAAGAAACGGAGGGCTTGGAGGTCCTGGTCATGGCGGATGGAGGTGTAGAGGGATTGCATATCCATGGTGAAGATGAGGTGTTGGGGGCTGGGGAAATGGAAGTCTTGGACAAGCTGGAGGCTGTGGGTGGTGTCTCGAACATATGTGGGGAGGCCCTGGACTAGGGGGGATCGGACAGTGTCAAGGTAGGTCGAGATGAGTTCAGTGGGGCAGGAGCATGCTGAGACAATGGGGTGGCCAGGGTGGTCAGGCTTGTGGATTTTGGGAAGGAGGTAGAACCGGGCAGTGCGGGGTTGGAAGCTGTGGGTGGGAGATCTCCTGAGGTGATGAGGTTCTGCATGGTCTGGGAGATAATGGTTTGGTGATGGGGGATGGGATCAGTGTCGAGAGGGCGGTAGGAAGAGGTTTCCTTGAATTGGCATTTGGTTTCAGCGGTGTAGAGGTCAGTGCACCAGACTACCACTGTGCCCCTTTATCTGCTGGCTTGATGGTGAGGTTGGGATTGGAACAGAGGGATTGGAGGGCTGTGCATTGTAAGGGTGAGAGGTTGGAGTGGGGGAGGGGGGTAGACAGGTTGAGGCGGTTAATGTCCCGGCTGCAGTTGGAAATGAAGAGGTTGAGGGCGGGTAATAGGCCAGCACGGGGTGTCCAGGCGGATTCAGTGTGTTGGAGGTGGGCAAAGAGGTCCTCAGAAGGTGGGCGGGAGTCCTGATTGTAAAAGTAAGCTCGGAGCTGGAGGCGGTGGAAGTAGTGTTCAATGTCACGGCATGTAATAAATTCATTGATGTGTGGGCGGAGGAAGATGAAGGTGAGTCCTTTGCTGAGGACTGATTCTTTGTCCTTAGTGAGGGGGAGCTCAGGGGGAATGGTGAAAACCTGGCAGGGCTGGGATCTAGTGTGGGTGTGGAGCTGGGAGTGGGGGTGGAGCCGGTAACTGGAGTGGGTGTGGTGGTGGGGGGAATGGAGATGGAATCATGAGCAGGAGTGGTGTTCCCCTCAGGGTTCTGGGGGGCGGGGATGGTGACAGTGGTGTCTGGGGGGGGGGGGGGGGGGGGGGGGGGGGCGTGTCAGCAGAATGCAGGTGAGTGGCATTGGTGGGAGTGGAAGTGGTGGCAAACATGGCAGTGGTGGGTGGAAGTCACTGAGCATGTGACATCAGCGATGATATGAGGGGCAGAAATGATGTCACGTGTGGTGCATGAGGAATTGTGAGGGGCGGAAATGGCTGTGGAAGTGGCCATGGTGGGGGTGGAAGTGACATCATCAATCAGCGTGGGGATGGTGGCTGCACGAGCTGCATGGCTAATGGCGTCCGAGCAGTTCCAGAGGCCGGGGGAATCTACTGGAATGTTTGAACAGCGCTTATTATGGAGGTGGGTAGATAAAAGTTTGTTGTACTTACAGTTTTTGATGTTTAAGATGGAGTTGAAATACTGTTTGTTGAGGGTATGAATTCTCCTGAGGATGTAGTACAGAGTGGGTCCTTTGCAATTCTGAGAGAGTGTGGCCCTCAGCTGAGGCAGGGCTGACTGTAGAGAGGTTAGGTGCCGGCGCATTGCTGTGAGTGTGGAGCTGAGGATCATAGAACATAGAACATAGAAAAATACAGCGCAGTACAGGCCCTTCGGCCCTCAATGTTGCGCCGACCGAAGCCTACCTAACCTACACTAGCCCAATAACCTCCATATGCTTGTCCAATGCCCGCTTAAATGACCATAAAGAAGGAGAGTACACCACTGCTACTGGCAGGGCATTCCATGAATTCACAACCCGCTGAGTAAACAAATCTACCCCTAACATCTGTCCTATACCTACCACCCCTTAATTTAAAGCTGTGTCCCCTAGTAACAGCTGACTTCATACGCGGAAAAAGGTTCTCACTGTCAATCCTATCTAAACCCCTAATCATCTTGTACACCTCTATCAAATCTCCCCTAAACCTTCTTTTCTCCAATGAGAAAAGCCTCAAGTGCCTCAGCCTTTCCTCATACGATCTTCCTACCATACCAGGCAACATCCTGGTAAACCTCCTCTGCACTCGTTCCAATGCCTCCACATCCTTCCTACAGTATGGCGACCGAAACTGCACACAATACTCCAGATGAGGCCGCACTAGAGTCTTATACAACTGCAACATGAAAAGAGAAGGAGAACCATTGCTGGTGTTTTTGAATCTGTAGTCTGTACTGTTTGTCGTGTTCAGTTCTGAACTCTGCTGGTTTAAAGGTGGTCCGGAGTCCATGTGGGATGAGTTGGTTATGGAGGCAGGCACTGAGGAAGCGAATGTGGCTGTGGTAGCGAGTTTGTTTCAGGACATGGTTAAAGAGCTTCAGGGTAGAGAAAATGACCTGGGAGTTGCAGTGGGAGAGGGACTCCCTGAGATTCTTGTAGAGAGAGGAGGAAAACTTCTTCAAGGCAGGCAGCCTTGCAAGAGGATTCGCAGTAGGGTTAAAATCAACTAGGTAAAAACAATAACTGCAGATGCTGGAAACCAGAGTCTAGATTAGAGTGGTGTTGGAAAAGCACAGCAGTTCAGGCAGCATCCAAGGAGTAGTAAAATCGACGTTTCGGGCAAAAGCCCTTCATCAGGAATACAAGCAGAGAGCCTTAAGGGTGGAGAGATAAGTGACAGGAGGGTGGGGTTGGGGAGAAAGTAGCATAGAGTACAATAGGTGAGTGGTTAGGGTTAGGGTTATGGTTACCTGCCTATCTTCTTTTCCACCTATCCACTCCACCCTCCCCCCTAACCTATCACTTTCATCCCCTCCCCGACTCACCTATTGTACTCTATGCTATTTTCTCCCCCACCCTCTTCTCACTTATCTCTCCACCCTTTAGGCTCTCTGCCTGTATTCCTGATGAAGGGCTTTTGCTCGAAACATCGATTTTACTGCTCCTCGGATGCTGCCTGAACTGCTGTGCTTTTCCAGCACCACTGTAATCTAGACTCTGGTTTCCAGCATCTGCAGTCATTGTTTTTACCACAATGTTAATTTGTGTGCACCCTACAGGGACACAACCAACATTATTAAACAAACGACAGTGTATAAATTTTATCTTATAGGCATTGTAAATATTGTTAATTTGAAAAGAAAATGTTCCACTATCTGTTTATGACTATGCAAACTGTTATCACTGCTTGTAGTCATTGCTTCATTGACGTATTCTGTACATTGCACCATACACAATGGCAGTAAATTCATAAACAATGTACTGAAGGTTCAGGAAGTCTGAAATAAAAGCAAAAATGCTGATAACTGAACAGCCAACACAATATTTTTAGAGAGAAATAGAGTTAAAGTGTCAGGCCGATGACTTTAATACAGTATTTGCAATAAACATTTCATAAAAACCTTTCAGATTTTGCTTTGTATGTTTCAATTACTTGTTCTGTGTAGAGTGAAAACCTTCATGCTGGAACTCTCATTGCAGTGAAACAATGAAACAATCAGTATTACAATTTGTACAATGTTAAAAACAACTAATGGGATATTTTTTTCTCAAAATCAACAATATTTTACCATGTCTTTAAATTAAACATTTGTATACCCTTGTTCATTCAATAATTGTGGTGGGGTCCCTGTAGAGTGTGGAAGAGAAAGTGAGAGGGAAGGAGAGTGAAGAGACACTACAGTCAGGTAGGGGTGCTGTCACACTAGTCAACTGCATTGTTGGATGTCAGTCCAGGAGGCTGACCAAGTCAGTTGGACATTTGAGTACAATCAGGATGTGAAGACCTGTGGCTTCCAGTCTGGCGATTGGGTAACGTAAGTTTTGCTGGTCAAGTCCAACCAGACAGAAGATTATAGGTCAGTTGGAGACACATCATGCTAGGGGCCAGTTGGTTCTTCATTGAGGTTGTAATCACTAGTCAACCTAGGGGTGTAGGCCACAGTCAATGCTGTCAATTGGGCAGCAGACATCACATTAGAGTAATCAAGGGCCAAGCCATGCTGTGTTGAGAAAAGTGGTAAACTCAGTGTGGAGATTGCTGCCATTCTGCTAATAACATAAAAATAATAATGACTGCGAAGAGCAGCAACTCCAAATACAAGAATGGCATTAAATATAGCTGAGGGGGACACAGGACAGTTCAGGAAGAAAGTTTTTTGTAAGTCACTACCACTCTGATGTCAACTGAAAATACTTCATTTTGAAAGTGGGCATGACTATGTCCTAAGACAGGGGGTTAGGGGAAAAGAGAGAAAATTGATAGTTAAATAAAAGGCTTGGATGGGAACGTGGGCCCCCTCAAACCGGCTAGGGTTGATAAGGAAATGCCACAAAAGTGTACATGAAGGTGAGAGGAATCTTGACTTAGAATCACAGCCTGGAACTCACTGTTAACAGTGTAACCTGGGTACCTATCCATGTTTCACAAAATCTCAACTGCACAACAAAGCAGAAAAATGGCAGCCAGCGCACACACACACTGTGGAAATTGGAAAGATACGGCGAATCTGTCAGCTCTCCACACAATTTTAGCAGAGTAGAACTGGAGTTCCAGCGTTAGAAAGAAAGGCAGATTTCTTGGAGCACACTGAAATAGATCTATGTAAAATATTTTCTTGAAGTATAATGGAGAAACCTCAAGCAATGTATCTCCTACCTACAGAACTCACTCTGAGTCTGCTGCTTGTAAAAGTTTCGTGTAAATAAATGTAGAATTAAAAATTACACAAGTTCAGTGTTACACAGTAAAATGTGAAAAATCTCTGTTTAGATTATAGCTGTATAAAACTATAGAGTCATAGAAACCAACAGCCTAGAGATAGGCCCATTAGCCCAAAATTGTCCATGTTGACAAAAATGTTCGTTTACGCTAACCCCATTTCCCCACACTTGGCCCATATCCTTCCAAACCTTTTCTATCTGTGTATTTGTCTAAATGCCTTTTAAATGTTGTTAATGTACCCACCTGAACCACTTCTGCTGGCAGCTTATTTCATACGCGTACCACCCTCTGTGTAAAAACGTTTCCCTTATAACCTTAAACTGATGCCCTCTAGTCCTCAATTCCCCAACCCTGGGAAAAATCTGAATGCAGTCACCTTATCCATGCCTCTCATGATCTTATACACTTCTATGAGATCCCCCCCTCAGTCTCCTATGCCCTGAAGTAAAAGGTCCTAGCTTGTTCCAACCTCTCTCTATAACTCAGACCCTTTAGTCCTGGCAATACCCTTGTAAATATCTTCTTCACTCTTTCCAGTTTAATTACATCCTTCCTATAGCAAAATGACCAAAATTGAACATAATGCTCCAAGCATGGCCTCACCAATGTCCTGTACAACATCCTGTAAAAGTTACTCTACTCTACAACTGCAACATAACTTCCAAACATCTATACTCAATGCCCTGACTGAGTGCCAAAAGCCTTCTTCACTGACCCGTCTACCTGTGACTCCACTTTCAGAGAACTGTGCACCTGAACTCTAAGATCCCTGTTTCACTACACACCTTAAGGCCCTACCATTCACCATGAAACTCCGACCTTGATTTGAATTTCCAAAATGCAAGACCTCACATTTATCTACATTAAACGCCATGTACCTTTCTTCGGCCCACTTCCCCAACTGATCAAGGCCCTGCTGCAATTCCTGATAACCTTCCTCACTGTACACAATACTGCCTATTTTCGTGACATCTGCAAACTTACTAATCATGCCATGTACATTCCCAGTCAAATCACTGATATTGATGAAAAAACAGCAATGGGCCCAGCATCAATCCCCAAGGCACTCCACTAGTCACAGACCTCTAGTCCGACAAGCATCCTTCCACTATTACCCCCTGCTTCCTACCATCAAACCAATTGTGTGTCCAATTTGCCACCCCCCCTCCCCTCCGGATTCCATGTATTCTCACCTTCCAGAGTAGCCTAGCATGTGGAGCTTTACCAAAGGCCTTAGTAAATTCATATAGATATGTCTACTGCCCTGCCCTCGTCAACCTTCCTGGTCACTTCATCAAAGATCTTCCACTCACTAAGCCATGCAAAGTACTCCTAATCAAAACCTTTCTTTCCAAATGCATGTATATCTTATCCCTCAGAATCTTCTCAAGTAACTTACCTACCACAGGTATTAGGCTTACTTGTCAATAGTACCTAGGTTTCTCTTTGCAGCCCTTCTTAAATAAAGGCACAATATTAATTACCATGCTGTCTTCCAGGACCCTATCCATGGCTAATGATGCAAAAATATCAGCCAAGGCCCCCGCAATTTCTTCTCTAGCTTCTTGCAGGGTTCTTGAATATATCTAGTCAGGACCAGGAAATTTATTCACCTTCATACATTCTAACACGTTCAAGACCTTCTCTACTGTGATATAGACTGTCCTCAAGATATCACCACTAATTTCCCAAGTCTTTATGTCTTTCTCCATGGTAAACATAGAGGAAAAATATTCACTGAGGATCTCACCCATCTCTTGTGATTCCACACATACATGTCCACTTTGGTCCTTGAGGAGTCCTATTCTCTCTGTAGTGAAACTTTGCCCTTTAACATACTTAAAGAACTCCCTTAAGTATTGCTGAATGGTACTAAAATCTAAGTAAAGTACAGAATAAAGCTAATTCCTTCTCCTCATCATGTATAATCTGCCTGAAATACTAATTCTTGTTTTCAAAGTCCTTACTTGCAGAACTCTATTTCCGTAAACTTGTCTAGACCTGCAACCCTCTACAATCGCAACATTCCACCAATTCTGGTGTCTTATGCATCTCCAGTTTTCATAACTCCACCATTGACAGTTTCACTGGTCTCAATTAGATTTAATAGAACAGGCAAATGATTTTAATAATGTTTGATTAAATACTATAGTCATACTCTTTTTTTTAAAGTTTCATACATGCTGTGTTAATAGATTGCATTAACTATCAGGTCAACTTTGCATGTTTTGCTGGAAATCCTAATTAAAGATTGTGTCGAAGTGAAACATTAATTGTTAAAATATTGATTTTAAACTGTTGTGATGTAATTCTAATTAATGTTGTATTTGGGATGTCTGAATTTCTCTCCCATCTCTATCTACAGGCTGCCCTGATAATAATGACATATGTGCCCTCATTTGTAATATTTAATTAAAAACTGCGCAAGAGGAATTATGTCTGAAAATAATAAGATGATATCTTAAATGAATAAATAGGTATTCATCGTGATATATAGTGCAATCTCAACTGACATCAGTAAATTGTGTGATTATCTGAGAAATGTACTGTGCACCTCCAAGTATTATTGCATGCACGTCTCTGATTTTCATTGCCCCAGAGTTGGATGCCGTACTTTCAGTTGCCATGACCATAATCTTTGGAATGCTCCTTAAACCTCTTCACAGTTTTGTCTCTTCTGCTTCATTAAGGCATGTCTTAAGTTTTCATTGCTCAAACTAATATCTACTGATTCTAGATCATATTATTGAGTCATAGTGTCATAGAGGTGTACAACATGGAAACAGACCCTTCAGTGCAACTTGTCCATGCCTAACAGACATCCTAAATTAATCTAGTCCATATCCCTCTAAACTCTTCCTACTCATGTACCCATCCAGATGTCTTTTAAATGTTGGAATTGTACCGGGCTGCACCACTTCCTCTGGCAGCTCATTCCATGTACATCCAACCCTCTACCCTTAGATCTCTTTTAAATCTTTCCCCTCTCACCCTAAACCTATGTCGTCTCATTTCTGGACTCCCCAAACCCATGGAAAAACTATGTCTTTTTTCCTTTCCATGCCCCTCATGATTTTATAAACTTCTGAGGCTCCGGGGAAAACTGTCCCAGCCTATTCAGCCTCTCCTTATAGCTCAAATCCTCCAACTCTGGCAACATTCTTGTAAATCTTTTTTGAACCTTTTC
Source organism: Chiloscyllium punctatum (assembly GCF_047496795.1). NCBI lineage: Eukaryota > Metazoa > Chordata > Chondrichthyes > Orectolobiformes > Hemiscylliidae > Chiloscyllium > Chiloscyllium punctatum. The sequence continues at coordinate 18,524,384 of NC_092748.1, forward strand.
AAGTTTCACAATGTCCTTCCTATAGGAGGGAGACCAGAATTGCACGCAATATTCCAAAAGTGGCCTAACTAACATCCTCTACAGCCGCAACATAACCTCCCAACTCCTATACTCAGTGCTCTGACCAATAAAGGAAGGCACACTAAATGCCTTCTTCATTATCCTATCTACCTGAGACTCCACTTTCAAGGAATTATGAATATGTACGCTTTGTTCAGCAACATTTCCCAAGACCCGACAAATATGTATACACCCTGTCCTGAGTTGCCTTTCCAAAATGCAGCACCTCACGTTGATCTAAATTAAACTGCATCTGCCACTCCTCGGCCTATTGGCCTATCTGATCAAGATCCCATTGTACTCTGAGATAACCTTCTTCGCTGTCCACTACACCCGTCCACTATAATTTTGGTGTCATCTGCAAACTTATTAACTAACTAGATATAAATATTCTCCAAACTTTAATCCTTTTTTTCCAACTGTCTTAAAGTAACTGCACAACTCTGACTGCTACATCATTCAGTAATGTAACTAGCCACTTCGCCCCATTTTCACATCCAAATAAGAATCACATCAAAGTTTTCTAATCAATATGCTTGGTCAATGGTACAAATAATCATTTACATGAATGAAAGTCTTGGTAGTCACGCTTAACAACTTTAGCCTTCAGATCTTCAAAACGAGACAATGGCAACTATTTACATTACATCCATCTAACAGAAACAGCACTATGAAGCTAAGTTGCACCTGACATTATTTTGGATCATGTGATTTTCTTGCTGTGGATAATTTGCAAAATGTAAGCACTATGAATGGCATAGCCCTGCCTTGGCCTTGCTCCTGATATGCAAGGATGAAACTAATATATAGCTGCAAGCTTTTAAAGTCCAAACATTTGAAAAGAAAGAACTAATATTTATGCTGCCTTTCATTAATTCAGCATGTTAAATATCTCACAATGAAATACCTAATTCTTAGTGGAGGAAACAAGGCCTTCAGTATGCACAGAACAATCTATGTTTATAAGGAGTAGAAGGTTTGTTGAGTAGTGGAAAATGTTAAGGAAACCCAAGCTCATTGTAAACAAGAGACTGAGTTCTACTTGAATTTTCTTCATCTTTTTTCAAAATTTTTAGGAGACACCAGGTAGTTGGCCAAATGAAAAGCCAGGGCAACTGATTAAAAAAAAACATTTTAAGCAATACATGTAGAATTCATTCACATTATAAACTGTCAAATCTTCACTCCCACATAAATAAAGGCAATTTAAGTGTTACCCAACAATTTACTTAACGAAGTGTAAAGGTTGATAATCACTGGTGTATCAATGAATTCAGTTCAGCACATTCAATTTAGAATGGCTTGCTCAACTGTAAGGAAAGACAGCTGAAAATGCAGGAAATAAACGCTTTGTTGAGATGGAAAAAATTAAAGTACAATTTTGCTTTCTAAATAACCTGCTGCAATTACCTGTGTGCTCAACTCTGAGTTAAGGAGTCAACAATCTGGTTCTTGCAATTGTAGTAAGTTATTGCAACCATGTTTACATATAAAATCATTAGCACTATAAAAATGAATGCCAAAGGCATAGTCACTGTTTCCATAATAAATGAAAATTACAAATGTAATAGGTTATGCGGCCCATTTTAATTAATCCATCAAGACATTTCTTATAGTCCTCCCCACTTTAGCATCTAGTCTTTGTTAAAAGCATTTATCTTCAGTGTTCTATATGAAAATCCATTGCAAAAATTGATTAGTCTTGATATACCTTTCACTAGTTTGAAAGTAAGTCTCTTCTCCACATTCTCATAATTTAGTTCAAAACAATATTCATGATTTATCTTTTCCACTTGCCTTCCCATCCTTCCCTATCTTACATAACACCTGGTTTCTTTCTGGCTCTTCCTTTTTCAGGCTGCTTCAATATTCCTTGCATATCTCTATTTGGTTTGATTACTAGTGTAATTTCATCTGTCTGTATCAATGTGGATTGTATCACTGGAAACTGTCACACAGGATGATTCAATTCAGAAAGTTCTCCTTGCAATTTAAACGATCCATGAAGGTATGGGTTTAAATCCCAATAGCATCATAAGTATATGATCCCAATAGCATCATATACTTTCAGGTGCAATTCTCAATCAAAACAATATAGTACACCAGGTAAAGTCATCTCTCATATACATAACTGGATTGCCATCGATAAGAGTTTAATCAATTGACTAAATCATGTTTTATAAGCAAACAAGACCAGTGCCATTTGACAAGCCAATTGTATCCCACAGGCCACAGTATAATTTTGAAAGCAAACTATCATCAACAGCAAAGTACCGTGAATCAATTCGTTAATTATCATGGCAGACTTTTTTTTACAAAAGCCAAATGTATAATAACTGTTCTTTTAAGGAATCTTGTTGCTCTTTTGTTTTAGAAAATCATATTGAGTTTAAATTCTTAACTGAATTTAAACTGCAGGATAGTAGTCCTTTCCTAGATTAACCAGATTTTGATCACAAACAATAGAAATAAGCTGCCTCTGATTTAAAAAAGTACACTGGAGAAACTCAGTAGTTATAGCGACACCAGTGGAGACAGAAGCATAGCTTATGGTTTGACTCCAATATTACTCTTCTTCACAGAAACAGTCCAATATTATGGAATATAAGCCACTAGTTTGATGCTCAAATTAACCACTTTATGACGATGGTCCAATTTGGAATTGATATTGTTGGCCCACATGGGCTAAATATAATTAGAGGTATGACATCAAATACAACAAGAAGACTGACATTTGACTTGGCCATTTGAAAATCCTCTCTTCACAATTCTGCTGTAAGGATTAATCTGTGTTTTTCAGATGGTTAATACCTCTGCAATAGTTGAGGAATTTCAGATAAACATCACTTGTACACTAGTATCGCAAGAGTAATTTTAGGATCATAGATTTGATTATATGAATATAAATATACAAAGAGCTTCAATTTTATACATGGTCATTGTTCAAGACCCGAAGGATTTGACTTACATTGTCTGCCTGGTAAGATTAAATGTAAGAATTGTTATGATGCGAGCTGAAAATATTACTGGACAAGTCAGATCCCAGGCTGAAATCTAGCTTGACAGACCATATTTTGATTTGTTTTGGTTTTCACAAAGTGCTGTCTCACTGAAACATAAGTACAGATTTCTGAAGATTTTGTTTTAAAATTAAAATAGAACTTTATTATAGAGTCATAGAGATGTACAGCATGGAAACAGACCCTTTGGTCCAACTCGTCCATGCCGACCAGATATCCCAACCCAATCTAGTCCCACCTGCCAGCACCCATATTCCTCCAAACCCTCCCTATTCATGTACCCATCCAAATGTCTCTTAAATGTTGCAATTGTACCAGTTTCCACCACTTCCTCTGGCAGCTCATTCCATACATGTACCACCCTCTATGTGAAAAAGTTGCCCCTTAGGTCTCTTTTATATCTTTCCCCTCTCACCCTAAACCTATGCCCTCTAGTTCTGGAGTCACTGACCCCAGGGAAAAGACTTTGTCCATTTACCCTATCCATGCCCTCATAACTTTGTAAACCTCTATAAGGCCACCCCCTCAGCCTCTGATGCTCCAGGGAAAATAGCCCCAACCTGTTCAGCCTCTCTCTATAGCTCAAATCCTCCAACCCTGGCAACACCCTTGTAAATCCTTTCTGAACTCTTTCAAGTTTCACAACATCCTTCCAAAAGGAAGGAGACCAGAATTGCATGCAATATTCCAACAGTAGCCTAACCAATGTCCTGTACAGCCACAACATGACCTCCCAACTGCTGTACTCAGTACTCTGACCAATAAAGGAAAGCATATCATACGCCTTTTATCATATCTACCTGCGACTCCACTTTCAAGGAGCTATGAACCTGCACTCCAAGGCCTCTTTGTTCAGCAACACTCCTAAGGACCTTAACATTAAGTGTATAAGTCCTGTTAAGATTAGCTTTCCCAAAATGCAGCACCTCGCATTTATCTGAACAAAGTCCATATGCCACTTCTCAGTCTATTGGCCCATCTGATCAAGATCCTGTTGTAATCTGAGGTAACCTTTTTCCCTATCCACTACACCTCCAATTTTGGTGTAATCTGCAAACTTACTAACTGTACCTCTTATGCTCGCATCCAAACCATTTATGTAAATGACAAAAAGTAAAGGACCCAGCACCGATCCTTGTGGCACTCCACTGGTCACAGGCCTCCAGTCTGAAAAACAACCCTCCAAAAAACACCCTCTGTATTCTACCTTTGAGTCAGTTCTTAACAAAATAAATTAAACCAAATTATATTGCAAATACTGCATCTTTTTCTTTTTCTGTATTTTTAAAGGTGGGCTGAAATGATGCAAGAATAGTTTGATAACAAAGAATTATTGGAGGATTGCTGCGTGCTTTGAAAGGAAGTAACCTGACACCCATTGTAAGCACTATTAGTTCCAGTAGTAGTTGAAGTGCAGTCTGTAGATAAGTAGAAGTTAAAGGGTTATGTACAAATTGACTTTGGGTTTGCAATACGTAGCTGATTAGTCTGTGGACGAGCAACTAATTGTCAATGACAACGGTGTTCTACAAACCAGGAAAACAAGAGAAGGAAGACTGAGAAGCAATGTTCTAAACTGCAGAATCATCTCAACAACCTTATGAATGGGAACCCCTGGAATGCTTTCCCAAAATTTCCCTCCTCTCATAACACACATTTTATTTTTCTGTGTGTGTAAAAGGGAGTTCATAAGGGGATTAGAGTTTTGACTGGTAGAGTTAAATGTTTATGGTTCTTAATTATTTATCTGTAGCTAGAGTCCATTTACTTATAATAAATAGTAATTCTTGGTAAGTATAGAAACCTGATCCACACTTCCTGTCAACATGGATCTAAAAGACAGATAAATTGAGCCATTTTGCAATCTTTGACTTTTATGACAATTCAAAGGATTGCAGGGCTTGATTTCCAGCTCTATTCCAGTGAAGTTTGATAATCTACTTATCACACAAATTCAATAACTTTTAAATACACATTGAAAGTATCATCCCATTACTCCCACAGCATTTCTTTATGAATGGGAAAGAAATGCAGTAGTTTTTGTACAGTACTCAAAACATGCCCCTGCTACAGTACCTAAAAAACCCAACTCGTGTAGTATCCAAAACAACACTCATACAGAAATCACACCAGAGCCCTGTCTCTAATACCTTGGTAGCTTTAAGCTCCATGTTGTATAGGATTGGAAAGCAAGTTGTATAGAATTGTAAAATAGGCTGGGAAAGGTAGTGATGATATTTGACAGCTGTATGGCCTTGAATGAGTCCTTGAATGAACATTCCTTTACGGGCCGAAGATGGCACCAACAGCTTGTTTTGTTATGTAGCTGTTTCTGCACTATCTGTTTTTTACACTATATAATAGAGTGTTGTTCTCAGAGCTGGACTTCACTCGGGTCGGGATCATGAGTGGTGCCTGGAACGAACCTAAGCCATCAGACCGGTTGTCAATTGAGAGGTTCCCAACGGACAAGAATGGTGCGAGACTTTTTGCTTTTTCTCCTTTCTTTTCCATTTATTAGTCTTATCATTATCATTATTATTACTTGATAAACATCTACATTTAAGCAAATTGCTGTTGCCAAGTCTTCTCTTAACTACATTTAACCCAATCCAAAAGAACTGCTTGGATAAACCCTGCAATCCATGACAAAAGCAAATTACTGCAGTTGCTGGAATCTGAAACCAGAAGAGAAAATGCTGGAAAATCTCAGCAGGTCTGACAGCATCTGTAAGGAGAGAAAAGAGCTGACGTTTTGAGTCTAACTGACCCTTTGTCAAAGCTTCTGACAAAGCGTCAGTAAGACTTGAAACATCAGCTCTTTTCTCTCCTTACAGATGCTGCCAGACCTGCTGAGATTTTCCAGCATTTTCTCTTTTGGTCTGCAATCCAAGATCACTTGTGACTTTAACTTTCAGTCTGGAAGTACAGATAGCTTTTTTCTGGAGCTATTGTGGACTTGAGCTGAAATGCAGCGAGATTTAATTAACATCTTTAGGGTTTTAACTCTGGTCTGGCACTAACAATAACTCTTTAAGATAATCTAGTTTCACGATATTCTTCTCTTGTCAGGAGCATTGGTCTATACAACCATCACAGGACTTACATGACTGTTCAAAATTCAAAGTAAAACTAAACAAAACTATATCTAAATTATGGGTGTTTCCCTTGAGTTTAGGAAAACCTCTTCTGAACTTCTTCAATGATGCTTGTTTATCTTGTTTGTTTGTAAAACCTTATTAACATTTACATAACTCCATTATTTTAAAATCTAGGCATCAATGATTATTTTAAAATAAATCACGATGGTTATAAAATATTTACAAATTAATTATTAACTTTCAGACACAGAAAAACTCATGTCTCTCAAAAACCAAGAATTCAAACTTGCAAGACATATTACTAAAAATATATATCAACCACAATTTACACTACACAATAAAAAAAACATGCATCAACTCCATAGATATACAAATAAGTCACTTTCTGGCACAGTGAAAATTACATTGAGACAAGTATATGTGTTTAAGTACTTTGCTCAGTGCATGCATGTTTCATGGAACACAGGCATGTTCAAAGGATGATTTAGCGATGCCAGTGTTGGACTGGGGTGTACAAAATTAAAAATCACACAATATCAGGTTATAATCCAACAGATTTAATTGGAAACACTAGCTTTCTGAGCACTGCTCCTTCATCAGGTGGTGGAGCAGTGCTCCGAAAGCTAGTGCTTCCAACTAAGCGTGTGCACTATAACTTGGTGTTGTGTGATTTTTAACTATGTTCAAAGGAGACAGTGAATCAGAAAACACCTTTCAAATTCATTAAGTGCTATGTTTTAGGAGTCAACTGTCACAGATGCACATTTTGCTGGTGATACAAAGTGTTCCACTAATACACATTTGAAATGTATTGTTACTGACTCTTACTGTCTCATAATCAATGCATATTATCAATAGATACATTTGCAAACAAGTGAAGAGGACATATGTCCGTCATGCCATGCTAATTCAATGCTTTTATAATTACTTAACTCTTGAAACTTTCCCCTGCTTGGTTAATGTTCTGCAACAACAAAACTGAAAAAAAAAATTTTATTAAGTGCTTCCATCTCAGTGAAGAACCTTCAGATCAATCCACATGCAACATACTGCCTTGAAAAGTTTACTTGTAACTGTTACAACTTACACCGCAAAAGTTGTGGAAAAACAATAACACTGAAATGATTAACATTGCGAAAAAAACTCACTTAAAAAATAATTATTTGATCTTATTTCCAATGGTAACAGATAATTAAAAAATTGTAGGACCCAGAACCACAACTTCACCAAAATCTACTCGCTTTTTCTTTGGGTTGTACTCTGTAAACCAGATTTCATTGAAATGTGCACGTTATTTTTTGAGATATATTGTTCATGAATAAACAGACAAACAAACAGAGTTGAAATGATAGCCTTCGTGCAATATCAGAGGAGGTAATAATCATGTCACAATATCAGTGATATCTTTTAATTTAACAAATGAGTGGGATCACTCCTCTTCAATGTCTTTCAATACACTTACATAATGCATTTGTGGAATATTTTGTATTACAAGCCATCGTGTCCATAATTCTCATCTCTCAAGGTTAAACAGATGGCCGACTTGTGAATCAACAAGAAGTTCAAAGCACAGGATGTAATTCACATAGTAAAATCTAAACCTCAATACTGTTCAATGAAGAGGTGCACTTTAATTAAAGAACACAAATGCCAGACCTTGGGTCCACTCCAGACACCCCTTCCTCACAAGGAAACAGGATAGTGCCTGGAGGCATAGATAGCTGGAAGAAGGAACCAGATACAGCACCTTCCACTCCACTTGTTCTCTCTAATGACACAGCAATGGTGCCCAGGCCCTCTATCTCCTCCCTACCTGCCTCCCACAACCCCATCAGAATTCAAGCTCAGATGGGTGAACCTGCATTTAGGCAGGACACTCTCAGCATGTCTTCACCCTCTTGGCCATCATATGTGCCCCAGGTTGTCCAACTAAATCACCAAAGCCAAAGGCTAGGTAGGTTCAGTTCACCCCAGCTTCCAGAAACACCCCAACTTTAAGAAAAGTATTGTGAGCGAAAATCTTCAGGAGCTTGCTGTTCTTTCATCATTGTCATCATCACTGAAGTAACTCTACAAAGGTTGGTATCTTGTCATCAAGTAAATCTTTTACACGTGGAGAGTCCTTGACACTGATCCAGCTCCTACAGAGCTGGCTCTCAGAGCAAACAGAACTTCTGACACTGCTGTTTATATCTGTCAACCAGGTTAACGGCCTCAAGTGGAGAATGCATGTTCTATGAAGCACATATGATTGACCTTGTTGCAATCACTACAAAACCATCAATGAGAAAAACAGAATATGTATTATAGTCATAGATATTAGAGTCATAGAGCTGTAAAAATGGACCCTTCAGTCCAACTCATTATGCCAACCAGCTATCCTAAATTAATCTAGGCCCATTTGCCAGCATTTGGTCCATATCCCTCCAAACCCTTTCTATTCATGTACCTATCCTGATGTCTTTTACATATTGTAATTGTACCAGCCTCCATCACTTTCTCTGGCAGCTCTTTCTATGCACGCACCACCCTCTGCATGAAAACGTTGCCCCTTAGGTCCCTTTTAAATCTTTCCCCTCTCACCTTAAACCTATTGCCTCTAGTTTTGGACTCTCCCACTGTGGGGAAAAGATCTTGGCTATCCATGCCCCTCATTATTTTATAAACTTCTATAAGGTCACCCCTCAGCCTCCGATGTTCCAAGGAAAATAGCCTCAGCCGCTCCAGCCTCACCCTAAAGCAGAAACCCTCCAAACCCTGGCAACATCCTTATAAATCTTTTCTGAATCCTTTCAAGTTTCTCCCATGCAGTATTCCAAAAGTGGCTGAACTAATGTCTTGTACAGCTGCAATATGACCTCCCAGTTGCTACATTCATTGCACTCACCAATGAAGGCAAGGATACCAAACAACTTCTTCATTATTCTGTCTACCTGCGACTCCACTTTCACAGAACTATGAAGCTGCACTCCAAGATTTCTTTGTTCAGCAACAGTCCCCAGGACTTTTCCATTAAGTGAATAACTCTTGCGCTAATTTGTCTTCCCAAAATGCAGCATCTCACATTCATCAAAATTAAACTCCATTTGTCACTCCTCAGCCCATTGAACTCTTCACTGTCCACTACACCACCAACGTTGGTGTCATCTGCAAACTTATTAACCATACCTCCTATGTTCACATCCAAAGCATTTATACAAATGACAAAAAGCAGTAGGCCCATCACCGATCCTTTTGGCATGCCGTCGATCACAGGCCTCCAGTCTGAAAAGCAACTCTCCACCACCACTGTCTTCTGTCTTCTACCTTTGGGCTAGCTGTGTATCCAAAAGGCTAATGCTCCCTGTATTCCATGTGATCTAACCTTGCTAACCAGTCTACCATGCGGAACCTTCTCCAACGTCTTACTGATTTAAAAGTATAAGGAAGCAATTAGTTATTGTTCACAAAGGTCCATTGGCAACTCAGTCTAATAGCGACAGATGTAATATTTATAACAGGCTGACATATAACCAACAAAATACTCATGCTGTCAAAAATGTAGCAGCTGCATTGAGTCCACATCTGCTACAAATCAAGTCAGTGCTTTTCCTTTGTTCTGAGTATCAGTTGTGTGTCAAGATACATAAATTGACATTTATTTCAAAATGATTAGTGATTGAAATTTTGTCACTTAACAAAAGTGGTTGAACCAGGTTTAGGTAATTGCTGGCTGACCTACATATTGTAAACCTCAACTCAGCAGGATCATTTGTATTTAGTGCTGAGTTTAAATGAGCCTCATATTTGCTGCAGCAAGGCTTAATCCAGCATATTTGCAGTGTTATGACATTTTGGAGAAGTTATAAATGCTTGTGGAGGGCCGTTAAGTATTGGAAATGTCAAAGTGTTATTTAAATAGCCACCTCTTGAAAATGGAAATAAATTGCCTGCCTATTTTTTAAACTTGGAAAAGAAAGGTCCAGCTATTTCTATAGTTGTGTGATGACATAACTCTCATCACATTTAACTGAATAACTGTCATAGCTTTTTTACTGCTTCAGTGGATTAATGAAGGAGCAATAAATGCAAATGTTAGTTCTTATAAGCAATTAATTCCTTGAGAGAGCTGGAGAGATCCTAGAAGGACCAGGTGGCAGCTGCGAGGGAAAACACTAGTTAAGACTATGTCATGGTGCAGATGACATAATCAATGGTGACTTCTGATTGTGATGTAGATCCCTGCCTCCTTGTTATGGCATACCAATCAATTTAAAGGTTGGCAAATTAAAATTGTGTCACATTGAAATGGAGTAATCTCAAGCTGGGAAGCAGACTCGGTGTAATTTTCACTTCTCTCACTTCCACAGACTGTTGCCTGTACACTTGTGGAGGAACAAAGTACTTTTGGGAGTGGAGGGATGCTAAAACAGGTGAGCACTATCTATTTTGAAAACTGATTCTCATTCATTTTGTCGCACACTATGGCAATCATAAATTTTACACCAAAACTGCATTTTTTATTTTTGAGCTTTACAGATAAATTTCAGTACTGAAAATACACAATTATTGAATTATTTTTAATGAGATGACACAGAAGTATGTTTGCATTTCTGCCTGAGTAAATTCCAGGAGTTCATAGCAGATCCTTCAGTATTCGAAAACAGAAAAACTATCTCAAGACTTCAGATGGGAACCTTTATCAGAACTTGCACATAAGTTATGTATTGGGTTGGATTTTCTGAGGAGTGGCAATCATAGTCAGGTTTCTACCCTGCTCCACTTTTAATGCTAAGAAATAGAAAAAGTTCTCTCCATTTCTGGCATAAGAATCTGATCATGGATCCTGCAGAAACGTGCAGCATATGTTCAATACAACTGCGACTTCTTAGTGCAGGATAGTTGGTAAATGCAAAGCACATTCCCTTTTACATGGTAGTCATTGCCATGCTCTGTGACCTAAATGTCCAGCAGCACAAACAGCCACTCTTACAGCTTGTGTGAAAGGGTACATACATAAGATAAACATAAGGTTAGGGGTGCCAGGAGTGCTAGGGAATCAGGTGGACAGTATTTCAGATGGCAGGGTGACAGGTCAGGAGGATGCCATGAAAGTAGCATGCCAAGTGGGTAGGAATCCAGCATATCAGATAAGAAGGCTGCAAGGTAGGTGATTGAGTGTTAAAATAGGTTGAGGCAGGCAGGGCATATCAGGTTCAGAGAGAGGTATGGGGATTGTAGGTCCTGGAGGAAGAGGGGAGGTCTCAGGTCTCAGATGTGAGGAAAAATGTTGGTTCCCAGAGGGAAAGGTCCGGTGGAGAGAGGGCTTCAGGTCCATGGGGGGAGAGAGGATTGTCCGGTGGCGGGGAGAGGGATGCTGAGCCCTGGGGGAAGAAAGAGTGATGTTAGAACCAGGAGAGGGGTACATGACCCTGGTGAAGGGATGAGTGTTGGCACAGAGAACAGGTATGCAAAGGATGTTTGGGAGGTGTAATTAGGAGTTGTGTGTGGTAAGTTGGAGGGATGGAGTCAGTTTCATAGTTCCCCAGATTAGACTAGGTTTTTAATTGTTTAACATTTCCCGGTAACAATTTACTTAAATCCTCTGAATTCTATGATTTCGAAATTTTGGAAGTTTCCAACGGTAGTGGAATTGCCAATCAGTAAATACAACTTCCCGGGTAATTCATCAGGTTATAGCATGTCAGGGAAAGCACAGGATTCAGATTTGCAGCTCCCATCTGCACTGCATAAATGACAACCTGGCTATCAGAAAATCCAGGCCATTGTTTTGGGGATCTCAGCAGTTACAGGGTACAAACTGATTGAGTGGGCATAAATTGACATGGGCATTTAATATAAAATGGGCAATGATAAATAGGAAGGAAAATTCAGTCTAAATGCTAATCAAGCTGGTGACATCAACTAATTCTAATATTCAAAGTGGTATTCATATACTATTATGTCTGGGATGGTTCTCAAAGGCTACTTTATTTAAGGAACCATCTGCAGTCTGTCACATCATGTTGTAATCCAACCGTTTACCTTAATAATACTTCTAATATCAATAATAAAGTAAAGTGTATTGAGAGCTTCTACCATCTTTGACTCTGATTTTCTAAAGGTGCTCTGATTCACATGTTGTAATGATTGGAGAGGGAAGACAAACATGTTCAAGTTAATTGTTCTTTCTGACATTTATCTCATTCAGTCAGAGATAAATAATATTTAAACCGATGCACAGGTTGAGGTAGAAGCAAGATTATTTCAGTCATGATGATCCTAGGTAACACATTTACTGAACTGCTCAGTGAACTAATCTTACTGAAGGAGACAGTTTTAATAAAGGGTACAAACATATTCACTGGAACTCTCTTCAGCAGCTTCATTGTATTGCTGTTGAGAAAACATACAGTTTTAGGTAAAAACTTTTGTTTGGTGCAGAATTTTCCCAGGCCTTGAGTGGAATAGACAATCACAAGAAATGTTGAAATATACAGAGAATGAAACAAAAGTTGATTCAATGCCATAAAAAGAAAGTCCAATTTTCCCCTTCAGATTTAAATAGCTACATCAGAATCTTGTTAATAAATGGAGGCTACTTTATGTCATGTATCTGCATCTTCTTATTAGCTAATCTTGCCTCATTTATATAACATTCATGATTTTTCCCTACAATGGTGAAACTAGTCAGCATCAATTCTCAACCTAAAAGTCAAAAGCAGATATAGCTCCCCAGTTGCTTCTCTGGGCCATCATTTGAAGATCAATTTATGAACATATTATTGCACACTGCATGGGCAGCAACTGTCTCCATTTTTCTTCCATGGAAATGGCATCAGCAAAACATCAGCCTCACTACATTGTCGTGGTTAATCTCGGCTTAACTCATTATGCATTTCAACAGTTCACCACTGCACGTCATTACTCGAGGACATTTAAAATTTCAATGTACATGCCAGGTCACTCTGCATGGAGGGACAATACATCTCATGTTTGACCCTTAGCTCACTTTCTTAGTGATCATCCATTTGTGCTTACTTGGATGCTCATGACATCTCTGCCTCAATCTTCCTTATCCATTAATACATTAATTCATTCAGACTCACAAAATCTCTATTTTGACTTGTTTGTTAGTACAGAGAGAAGAGCAAGCAGCTTGTCAAAGTTGTTAACATTGAACATTCAAAGGGATAGATATGTGGCACCAAGTTATGTCAGTGCTACACTTACAACATTGCCAGCAGCTTAAATAGCAAACATGCTGCATGTAATTCAATTAAATGGTCATGTCTGAAAGTAAAACAATCCTTAGTGCAGTGAAGAGGGACTGTGGTCAGTCAGGGTTGCTGGACCACACAGCAAGAGCATCATCAGATCTCAATCTCGATACCTGGCAACAGTCAGTCGGGTGATTGGGGCTACGAGGTAGTGAGGAATCCATGTCCCTACTGTCCAGAGATTGAACCTTGGCCTATTCTGCAAATCAAGTTTAAGCAGTCCAGGGAATACAGGTAAAGCAATCAGGGAGAACTGGAGTCAGTTATATGAAGCTGAACGTGCTGTGTCAGGTTTGTCCTCAGAAACCAACCCAGAGGGTGGGACAGAATCAGTCCTGGGGAGTTGTGCAATTAACATTCAATGCTATGATTGGGCAGTCTATGCAGTGTATTGGAAAGTGGGAATTCAAGTCTGCAGATGGATGAGATAACAATTAAGTAGGTGGGGCAGCACTCCAGATACATAGATGAGATCTATTATAGCACAGGAGGCACAGGTTACTGCAGGAGGGATGTTTCACAATAGTTGAGGGAAGAATTTGAGGATATTAACCATTCCCAATAGGAATATGAAAATCCTGAAAACTGATTGGGTTGACAGGAACGGCATCACAAACTGATAGATGAAGTACAAAAGGAAAAATTATAGCTCTCAGGCAAATCCTGGAACTCAAAGAAATGTGACCTATATAGCATGTCATCTTTGACCAAGCCACACAAAGAAAATATATGGCTGCCAACACATTCACAGTGGATGTAGTAAGTTTCATTTTTTGTTTTTCCACAGGGGCAGAGTGTACATTTATGCACATTGACGCTGAGTTTGTCTGGCCATCCTTGACTGAGTGTGCATTCCCTTATTAAGTACATAGGTAGAATACATTGTGCTCTCATACCTAATATAGATAGTGAATCCACTGAGGTGTTTTTGAGCTGGTAGGGGCTGCAGTAGCAAGCTTTGTCAGTGTAACCACTGAGGGATCTGCAACTTCTTCCGAGGAACAGATGGGGGCTGACCTCTTCAGGTGTGCTGCTGTGCATATGTCACAAGTGTCTATATTAGAGAAGAAAGTCCATGATTTGTGCAATAAGGATGGAAACTTAAGCATCTTAAAAGTAAGTTAACTGAGATGGAAATGGGAGAGCATAGCAGATGAGCATGTTTCCCCATTCACCTTGAAGATCTACCCCTCACAGAGGTGAGGAACTGAATGTCAGCCTCACTGTGATCCAGCTTTGCTCAGTCATGTGACATCTTCTCCTGAAATGAGCTGAAAGAAGAAACTGAGTGCAATTAAAGTGAATGGGAGGACTGTTTGGGGCAGCAAAAATGGTGATGTATCCCAAGTCACTAAATAGCTAATAGCATGCTGGCCTTCATAACAAGAGGGATTGAATATAGAAGTAAAGAGGTTCTTCTGCAGCTGTTCAGGGCCCTGGTGAGACAGCACCTGGAATATTGTGTGCAGTTCTGGTCTCCAAATTTGAGGAAAGACATTCTGGCTATTGAGGGAGTGCAGCGTAGGTTCACGAGGTTAATTCCTGGAATGGCGGGACTATCTTATGTTGAAAGATTGGAGCGACTGGGCTTGTATACCCTTGAGTTTAGAAGACTGAGAGGGGATCTGATTGAGACATATTAGATTATTAAAGGATTATACACTCTGGAGGCAGGAAACATGTTTCCGCTGACGGTTGAGTCCTGAACCAGAGGACACAGCTGAAAAATAAGGGGTAGGCCATTTAGGACAGAGATGAGGAAAATTTTCTTCACCCAGAGAGTGGTGGGTGTGTGGAATGCTCTGCCCCATAAGGCAGTGGAGGCCCAGTCTCTGGATTCGTTTAAGAAAGAGTTGGATAAAGCTCTCAAGGATAGTGGAATCAAGGGTTATGGAGATAAGACAGGAACAGGATACTGATTGAGGATGATCAGCCATGATCATAATGAATGGTGGTGCAGGCTCGAAGGGCAGAATGGCCTACACTTGCACCTTTTGTCTATTGTCTAAATAGGAAGACAGAGGGTTGCAGAGATTAAATGGGTGACATCTGTTGAGTGGAGATGTTGCATGCATGTCAGAGTTGTAGGCCATTACCTTTGATGGTACTTCTGTGCAGTATTACAGTGAATGTAAGGAAGCAGAGAGAAGATGGTGGCATTTGTCCTTATATAGCGCAGAAGATCATTAACCTTCTATTGTTCTGTGTAAAAGAACATACTGACCTGTGTTTGGTGCTGTGGCCTCGAAGAAGGATTCCTCTGCTCTCCACCAACTCTGCAGATTCCATTGTGTGAAGCTGTGTATCACCTTTCCTCTCGTTGACATGTTGTTGCCAAAAGATGTGGAGCAGCAGACTATGAAAAGCAGTTCTTGGCGTGCAGTTTTTAAGTGGCGCAGAAATTGGATTAAATGTGGTATCTATGACATGGATGGAGCAAGGTGCTTGCAGTGGTGAGCAAAACAAAAATGAGAAGGGTGCCTTACAGCCTGAGTGCATATTTAATTAGATGAATAGCAGAGATTGAGTGAGAAATGCCACCATGATCCATGGAGAAAAGGTCACAACAAAACTTCCCAAAAATAACACTTAACCAAAAAACATGCAAATTTAGCTCATAGTTTCAAATTTGACAGCTTCATTTCCAATGATTGAAACACTTCACCAGTCAAGTCTGGTTGAATCACAGCAAACAATACTATTCTGCAATTATCAGCTTCTAGTCATATAAACCAAATTTACATTGGTGACGAAAACAATTTCAAAAGGAGAACTGAGAGTACTTTGTCCATTTAATTACAAACGAAACTGCAAAGTAAAATGCTACTGTTGCAGCTCAGACCAGAATGTTTAACCTTAATATCCTGGGCTGTTTTTAGCATACCCATTAAGCTGATAAATTTAGTGAAATTAAAATCAGGTGATCATAGTGTAACTCATTGTTTAATATTACGTGCAACCTGCAATATTCAAATTCACATTTTGAATAAATGAGATTTTTATATTTCGTTGAAGTGATGTGGGGGCTGTTGACTGGGTCAGCATTTATTGCCCATTCCTAGTTAATCTTGAGAACATGGTGGTGCGCTTCTTGAACCCCAGTAGTCAATTTGGTATATCCACAATGTTATTGTTTGTGATACAGATAAATTTATTTCTTTAATCTATGTCTTCATTTGTGAATTTAGTCATAGAGATGTACAGCATGGAAACACACCCATCAGTCTAACTCGTCCATGCCAACCAGATATCCTAAATTAATCTAATCCCATTTGCCAGCATTCAGCCCATATCCCTCTAAAGTCTTCCTATATTCATAGACCCATCCAGATATCTTTTAAATGTTGTAACTGTACCAGTCTCCATCATTTCCTCTGGCAGCTCATTCCATATCGGCACTACCCTTTGGGTGAAAATGTTGCATTCCATTAAATAATGGAATCATCCCACATGTCATTCAAAGGAGTTCAGGACCTATCAACTTCTCTTTAATACAGGAATTAGAGATTAATTGCGTAGAATTTTAGGATGATAGCAGTGCAAACTTATTTCAATAGATACACTGAACAAAGTACTTAAATGCCTGCATAATGAACAATTCAAAGGACAATCACATTAATTATAAGAAGCAGCATTGTTAAATGCACTTTTAATAAATTTGAACCTGTGTAGTAGTATTAAGGTCAGCTGTCAATGTAACTTTTTTGCTGGCCATGGCAGATGGATACCATAAAAATCTGGAATTAAGTGTCTAATGACATCATTAAACCACTGTCAATTGCTGAAAAGAAGCATCTGGTTCACTATTGTCCTTTAGGGAAGGAAACCACTGTCTCTACTTGTTTAGCCTACAAATGACTCCACGTCGAAAAGGGTGGCGCTGGTAAAGCACAACAGGCCAGGCAGCATCCGAGAAACAGGAGAGTAGATGTTTCAAGCATAAGACCTTCATCACATTCCTGATGAAGGGCTTATATCCGAAACATCAACTCTCCTGGGCCTTGGATGCTACTTGACATGATGTGCTTTTCCAATGCCATCCTTTTTGACTCTGACTCTTCAGCATCTGCAGTCCTCATTTTCTCCTACACATGACTCCAGACCCTCCAGACACGTAATTGTCCTCTGACAACTAGGGATTGGCAATAAATGCAGACCAGGCCGTCAACAGCTACAGAATAAAGAATAAAACTCCCTTGAGGTATCATCACCCTTACCAATTACTAAAATGAAATACTGATTAGCAAGCACAATAGATAGACTCATGGTCTCCTAAACTACCTGCCTGGTTTCTTTGACTATCTTTGACTATCTTTGACGCATTCACTCTCTGCCTGCAAATTTCTAAGCGTCAAGTGTGACCACTCCCCTACATACACTATATATGTAGTCGTCTCCCTTACAGCTGCACAACAGTGATTCCAGCCACTATCAAAGTTCTGAAACCCAGAACTCAAATTTGTGCAGTTAGTGACACTTCATGCAGGTGTGTTTGCCTGGGACACATCCTATGTCCATGACTTAACACGTACTGCAGGATGTACATGTTACCTGGCCTACCATTTTGTAACTCTAAATATTATTTCCAGTTCTGATGAAGGGTCACTCAACCCGAAACATTAACTCTGATTTTTCTCAACAGTAGCTGCTGGATCTGCTGAGCTATTCCAGCATTGCCTATTTTTGTTTTTTATTAACATTATTTTTTACCCTTAGAATAAGAATGGATTTTATAAGAAAAATTAAAGGTATTTCACAGAAGAGAGAAAATGTCAGAGACTTCAATACAAACTAAATGTGTACCTTTCACTTTAAGGATTGGAAGCTCCGACCAAACATATTCCCAGTAAGCTGCTTTTTCACACTGTTGTTGCTCTCAGGACTTGTAGACCTCTCAATCCATGCTTAACTTTTTTCCTCCCACTCACTTTTCATTCTCAAACCTTTATTTCTTACAGTAAATCTTAATTTAACCCCCTCTTCTCCCACTACCCTGAATTCCCACTTTGCCCCAATTTTCTAGTTTCTCACTCGTTTTATCTCACTCTGGCAAAGTGTTCCTCACTCTGACTGTATGACCTTCTGTGACCAACCACTTTGAATTTGCTCTTCTTATGGGAAGCTCTGATGAGTGTTTGTTTTTCTTAACTTCTTGCTACAGAATTCAACACCCAGTTGAGGGAGCTAGGGCTTTTCTCTTTGTGGAGTGAAGAAGGATGAGAGTTGACTTGATAGTAGTGTACAAGATGATGAGAGACATAGATAGAATGGATAGCCAGAGACTTTTTCCCAGGTGGAAATGGCTATCATGAAGGGACATAATTTTAAGGTAATTAGAGAAAGGTTCAGGGGAGATGTCAGAGGTAGATTCTTTACACAGAGAGTGACGGGTGCATGAATGCACTGCCAGCAGTGGTAGTAGAGTCAGATACATTAGGGTCATTTAAGCGACTTTTGGAGAGGCAAATGGAAAATAGTAAAATATAGGGCATGTTGATTCGTTTGATCTTAGAGTCGGGTAACAGGTCAGCACAACAGAGGGCCGAAGGGCCTGTATTGTGCTGTAATGTTCTATGTTCTTTTTTCTATGTGCTAACTCAGGCTACATTTCAGAAGAGTACTACAATGGCTGTATGGCATTTTGAGATAGTTGATGTTTTTATTAAAGTCATTTAAATTCAATGCTTTTTTTAAATAAATGAAGAATAAACAGTGGCTCCTGAAGGCCTAAAAATAGCCAGCTAATAGACCAGTATAGAGTCAACTACTAAATGCGTTGGGCTTGCATTTAACTGGAAGCATGAAAAGTACTTAAGGGAGAAAGAAACAGAAACCACGTTGATAGGTGAGATGAGATTGAGTAGGAAGGTGACTTGTGAGGAGCATAACACCGGGATGGGCCAGTTTGGCTGAATTGCTATGCTGTAAATTCTTTGTAATTCTAAGTAGTCAGAAAGCACTAAATTTCAGAGATAATTCAATATTTATACAACAGCTGGTGCATATGAATCTCACGATTATGTCACACATTCAATAGTGAACAATCAAATGAGATTTCCTAAGTTAAAGTGAAGAGTACATTTCCAGTTTTACTTGGAATAAAAAGATGAGGAAAGCAATATAGAATAAAGTGATATATATTTTTGTGAAAAAATATCATTCTAAACATTGTGATGAGCAGTGGCTCAGGGTGGCATGTTGGCTCAATAGCTAGCACTACTGCCTTCCAGCACCAGGGACCTAGGTTTGATTCTAGCCTCAGGCAACTGTGTGGAGTTTGCATGTTCTTCCTGTGTCTGCGTGGATTTCCTCCCACAATCCAAAGATGTGCAGGTTAGGTGAATTGGCCATGATAAATTGCTCATAGTGTTCAGGGATTGTAGGTTAGGTGCATTAGTCAGGGGTAAATGTAGAGTAATAGAGTAGGGGAATGGGTCTGGATGGGTTACTCTTTGGACGGTCAGTGTAGACCTGTTGGGCCAAACGGCATATTTCCACTCTGTAGAGATTTTATCAAAGAAATTAAAATTTTCTAAGTGAATTCACTTAGAGAAGTGTATGACATGTAGAAGATGAATGCAACCCTCAGTTGTTAACTGTTAATTCATTCCATATTTTGATGCAACCTAATTGAAGTAATATCATTGAGAGAATCTGATTAACATCTGAGATGAAAGAACCTAAATTATAAAAAACAGATCTTTAAAAAATTACTTTCTTTTTATTAGGTTGTGGGCAACACTGGCTGGATGAACATTTAATGCCCATCCCTAGTTCCCCTTGAGAAGGTGGTTGTGAACCGCTTTCTTGAATTGTACGTAAGTTGAACCACGGTGCCAGCCATTGCCTGGAACATTTGTGGAGCAAACATTAGTTTCCATGCTGCTTGGTCTGCTTCAGTTATTGAGGTATCAGGGTTGGTGGCAAACATTGTGTCATTAGCATTTCCACTTCTGATATTATGATGGAGAGAAGGTAATTGATGATCAGCTGATGATGATTAGGCCAAGAACATGACACAGAACATTCAATTCTGAAGAAGGGTCAATGGAGTCAAAAGATTAACTCTTCTTTCTTTGCATAAATGGTGCCAGACCTACTGAGTTTATCCAACAATCTCTGTTTTTGCATAGATGCACTTCATGTATGTAAGGCTCAAATGATTCAAGCTGCTGTGGAGATGGTCTTTGAAAAGGAAAAGTTTGTAACAAGTAACTTTAATATCAAATTTTAGGATTTTCTCAGAGACCACTGAACCTTACAGACTCAATTCAGTCTGCAAGAATCTGTGAAACAGAGAAAGGCAGTGCAGGAGATAGAGACAGTTGTTCCTATACTTGAAGTAGAGGAAGTGCTAATCCTATTGTTCATCGCACAAAACGTAGATCTAAGAGACTAAGTGAATGAGGATTTAAAGCAGGCTCAAAGATTCACTCAGACTAAAGTCAGATAGAGAAAAGTAGCTAATATAACTTTCACGGTGAAAGATAGTTCTGTGATTAGAAGTTATCCTGCTTGGAATGGAAGGATCACAATGGGAGAGACTGAGAGTTGGTGGCACTGCTGTTGGTGCTGATGCTGATACGGAAGGGTGATGAGGTGTCCTAAACAAGTGAGTAGGCAGCACAGAAGCCTAGTAGGGTTAGTAGTCTGAGAGATTGAGGTGGTTGAGAGTGAGTAAGGGAAGATGCTGCATGTATTAGTGAGAGTGCAGAGCATGTGCCTTGGTGTGAGGTGGGTGCAACAGCAGAGTTAGACTGTGTGTGAGATAGCAGAGAGAAGATGTTGATTCCACCACAAAGCTGAGACTGTAATGTCTTGGGTGGCAACCTTGGATGAGGCTGGCAGGGTTTGCTGGAACTGCAGGAAGAGGATATCAATCGTCTGCATCCTCCATCATGCAGATGCCACTTTCTCCTTGTATTGAAGTATTTTAATGAGAGCACAGGCACAGGGATGCTGGCTTTTCAGCAGATATCTACTGTGGTAAATTGTTCTGGGAATGGTGTGCAATAAGATGGGCCAGAAATCAGACATGAAAGATGCCACAGGTGATAGGTAATCATGAAGCAAATTTAGCAAGATTGGCTGAGAAAAACAGACTATGTTTCGGAGTGAAAAATCCTCCAAAAACTTATCACAATCTTAAAAAAATGTAAGATTCAGCCCCAGATAAATAAAATCAACCTTCCTCATTTGCTTTTTTCTAGACAGGTGAACTAGATAGTTCAAGGGTATTGAAATTCTATTGTGGCATATTTGCTCTTTGTGCACTAAATGACGTACAGAGGTTCAATATAACATGTTTGTTTTGAACCAGGAGATTGCTGCTGTCATGAATTGTTTTTGCTAGACTGTCAGAGGCTGCAAGGTGACCTGATAGAAGTGTATAAAATTATGAAAGGGTAGGTAGTTGGAGTCTTTTTCCCAGGGTAGAGATATCAAACATTAGGGGGGAATAGATTTAACATGAGAGGGGAAAAAAGTTTAAAGGAAATGTGTGAGGAAATGTTTTTTGCACAAAGGATGCTAGATGCCTGGAACCTGCTGCTAGGGAAAGTGGCAGAAGCAGCTATGTTAACAAAGTTTAAGAGCCATTTGGACAAACATATGGGAATATAGTGATATGAGCCATGTGCAGGCAGATGAGATTAGTTTAGGATGGCACCATGGTCGGTACAAACATGGTGGGCTGAAGGGCCTGTTCCTGTGCTGCACTGTTCAATGTTCTACATAATAAGGAAATGTCTTTATCTGTGGTCCTTGAGGCTCCAAATACTCAAGTGGCCCTCAAAGGATTCAAAGCTTTGACAGCCTCCCATTAGAAATGATTGAGGCCTAATTTAGTATTCTGTTGATTAAGTTGTTACAATCATATATTATGCTATTACAGGACATCAGCAATATGTAAATAATATATGAAAACACATTAAAGATAACAATTTGAATAAACATGAAAAATTGTTAACATCACGCAGTGCTATATTAATTATACACAATTTTTAGTTGTCCACTAATAGGCAACAAATTATAGCAATATTAGTTCAGGTTTGAGAGCTATGCAACTGCACTCCTGTTTCAAAATCACAAGGCATTTATTCTGATTTTTGTCAGTGTTCCAACTACAAATTTGCGCATGCTGAATTTTTAGGTTTTATTAAACAATACTATTCCAAATAATATGGTTCTAGAGTTACTAACGCATTTGACCATAGAAAAACATAAATTTGGTTCAGGAATAGGCCATTCAGCCCTTATATACCTGCTGAGCTGTTGAATATGATCATGGCTGATCATCCAACTCAGCAGTTTGTTCCTGCTTCCATCCCATGCCCTTTGATCCTTTTGGCCCTAAGAATTACATCTAAGTCCTTCTTGAAAACATTCAATGTGTTGGCCTCAACCTCTTTCTGTGGAGGAGAGTTTTTATAGGCTCACCATTCTCTGAGTGAAGACATTTCTCTGTCCTAAAAAGCCTACTCCATATCATTAGATTGTGAGACTTGGTTCTAGACTCCGTGGTCATCTGGAACATACTTCTAGCATTTATCGTGTCTCCTCCTGTTAGAATTAAATATGTTTTTATAAGATCCCACCTAATTTTTACCAACTCTAGGGGATACAGTCCCAAACAATCCAGTCTTTCTTCATACACTAGTCCTGCCATCCCAGGGAACAGTTTGGTCAACCTCTGTTGGACTACCTCCATAGTCAGAACATCCTTATTCAGATTAGGAGACTAAATTTGCACACAGGTGTGGTCTCATCAGTGATCTGTGCAGCTGCAGCAAGCCATCCCTGCTACTGTACTCTTGCCATGGAAGCCAACATACTATTTTCCTTCTTCACTACTTGCTTTATCTGCATATTTCTTTTCAGTGACTGGTCAGCAGGCAAACTGCACAAAGGCAAAGAAAGACAACGTTAGGTAGGGATGCAATGAGCATCCAGGTGGCCTCAGCAGTGTGTTATGACACTGGGCAAAGAACATAGAGATACAGCTTCATCCAGTCCAAGTCGAGTTGTGTGTCCCTGAGTACACAGTGTCCTTGTTGCAGCATCACAAAGATATTTGATGATGCAGCCAATAAGCAGTAGTGAAGTACTAAAGTGTATTCGAGATGTGCCATGATGGTTCTTAGAGCCTGGTATATGTTGGATGCCAATATCCATGACATGGAAAATATGTGACCAGTGCCCATAGAGCATGCCCTGAAACATTGCTGCCTGGTATCCAAGATGGGGGTTCTTATGAGCAGAGCAGAAAGCTAAATCTGCTGTTTTCTTGACATGTACCTTGTTTGCCAAGTTTGGTAAGATGGTTAGAAAGCTAAATATTAGTGATGCGAGTTTGATGGTTAAAATGTGGTCCACAAGCAATTATTTTCCTCAGTGGCAACTTGCCACTGTCCAGTGTGAAACCCAACACACTGCTTGTTAAAAATTAAATTACAGTGTAACAGTATTTCAGAGAATAAGTTGCAGATATAGTCTGAATGTAACATTTTTCTCTCATTTTCAGCTCAAAGTCAAAATGACAAATTCATTAATGCTTGTATGAAGATCAGTTGCAGGTTTAATTCATGTATCAAGTGAGAGTTTATATACATATTTATATCCTAGGTCATTGGCTTCACAGCATAGACTGCCATCTAAAGGAAGAAATGTATGATGCTATCTGGCAGAACGAGGAAAAAGGACTAGCAATAGGCTTGGACAAATAACCAATAGCTCATAGATTAGGTATTGCAATGTAAACTGTGGCATTTAAGTAATACCATATTTAAATAATATTTGTAATATATTTGGGGCTCGGATTTTTGAATCAGTAATTGGTGGGTTTTCTGTTTGAAAAAAGTAATTAATTCTGCAGCCATAGTGATTTATTTTAGAAACAGTTCTTGAAGCATAGCTTAAATGGGTATTTATATACACTGGTAGATTATTATGACCAAACAAGATAAACAAGCTCCAGTTTAGAAGGTTTTTTTCAAAGCTTTTGGGAAAAACCAATAACTTTGAGAGAGAAAATTTTTAGTTTTACTTTGAGTTTTGAGCATTGAGAAGTCCTAGGATGAAGAGGACTAGATGAACCAGCATTCCTAAGAAGGGAAGGATCCACAGTAAACTTAGGTTACTGTGGTTACTCTTACCTGAGAATGAGGAGTTATTGTGAGTCCCAGACAAGATAAGTTGGGGTAAAACCCCAAAGAGGCTACGTAACGCTGAGTGCATTGATGCTCAAGTGTACGATAGCTCTGAGAAGAAGCAATGTGCCATTCCCATCTAAAAGTTGTTGTTACAACTGACTTAAACTCACCAACGTTTTAGATATGGGGACTCCGAAGTGAGCTGTATGAGTGGTGTTTCGGATAGTGAATCATGGATATGTTATGGGTATCATACAAAAGCTACCTTCTCTTTTTAATTTATAAAGCAGTGTTTTGGGATTAATAGCATATACTTCAACTTTGTTGAAAAATCTTTGAATTTATATCACAAGTAGATGGTTTGATTTGTTCCATTTTATCTTTGCTTTGTTCATTAGAAACGTTTGTTTTGTCATAATAAAGAAAAATCTGCAGCTTTGTGCACTCATGTTTCAGCAAGAAACCACTTTCTTAAAATATAAATAAATCAAAACATGATGCGTCAAGCCAGGTTTCTCTCTGGGATCTGACTTATACAAAAATAACATCTGCTGGGACCATAAAACGATAGTGTAAGAGACATGATCGATTTGTCAAAAGTAGAGCAGTATGGGGATTAGCACTGCTGTCTCACAGTGACAGGGACTTGAGTTCAATTTTACCCTCGGGCGACTGCCTGTGTGGAGTTTGCACGATCTCCCCGTGTCTGCATGGGTTTCGTCCAGGTGCTCTGGTTTCCTCTCACAGTCCAAAGATGTGCAGGTTAGTTGGATTGGCCATTTTAAATTGTCCATGGTGTCCAGGGATGTGCAGGCTAGGTGGGTTAGCCATGGGAAACGTGGGGTTACAGCAATAGGGTAAGGGTTTGGATGCTATTTGGAGGGTCAGTGTGGACTTGATAGGTTGTATAGCCTATTTCCACACTGTAAGGATCCTATGGTTCTAGAGGATAAAACAACTGACACATTCACCACTAGCAAAGCTGAATAGATCATGTATAATGAGAAAGATGCAGATGAAAAAATGGCTGATTTTGAAGTGGAATGGGCAATGTTGTACAAAAGGTCATTTGTGCATTTTCAGGCTTTGCGAGTCAATTAATATCACTCCACCATTTATCTTGTGCACACACTATCTCATCCTTAGCCTGCTCGTAATTCTTAAGAACTTTTTACATTTGCACATTAATTTCCTCTTAAACACGTCCTGCAGAAATACACCTATTTACAGTGGTCTCAACCATTAAAAGTTTATAGTGTGCAGATAGAGCAAAGTTCAGGGTGAAACGAAAATGTAAAAGATTATTTTTTCTTTTTTATGACTGAAATAAAGCCAAACTTTGGTCAAAAGCTTTCAAATCAGGAACAGAAATGTTTTATTTGAACCCAAGCTCAAGTTATTGTACATAGTTACCAACCATTGTACAATAATACTGCTGGGATGTCAAAATTTAATAAGAACATGAGAGAAACAGGGGATTTTAACAACCATAGCAGACATGAAACATTATGCATCACAAATCTTATTAATAATTATCAAAGTTCATAGTAACCTTCTCTTAAACACATGACAAAAGCATGCACCTGGAATTTATCAAAGGAATTACTTCTGTTCATTATACTGCAGTTATTATATTTCCAGCTTCACTCACACAGGATGAAAAGAATTGTTCAACAGAAAGATGCTACTTTTGACGTGTTGACCATTTTATGAAACAAATTAGTTTTTTAACACTGATTTTGAAACTTATTATTTGGGATTGAAAAGGGAAATTGTGAAAGTTTGAATATCTGGTGGGTTAGTATCAATTCACATCACTTCATTAATGAGAACATGATCGAAATTTCTTTAGGCTCCACAAGCTGGCCAACATTTCTTTCGGCTCCACAAGCTGGTCACCGATTGAGTTTGCCACCATGCCAAGAAGCCCAGGCAAATCTGGAACTCACCTAGGCGAGGGTAGGGATGGTGTGTAGGTCAAACATCCAAAGCATTCTAGCACTAATTAAACAAAGAAGCCTTTGTGGTTTTGCAAGTGGGAAATTTTAATTTGACAATTAATGTAAATTGCAACACAGCAATGGTCAGGAAGTCCTCATCACAATAACGTGTGGTTTGAGAAGCTCTAAAGCAGACTGCAGCCCCACAGAAAATACATCAACAGAAACTATTACAAGGGATAATTCTATTGGATGGATTTTATCCACTCCATTGATGAATTTGAAGGATTGGTGAGGGGAGGAGCTGTAAAATCCAACATGTGATGTTTTCTCTCCTTTATGTTGCCAGTTCCACTAGCCACTCCATGACCTCTGTGGAGAAATAACTGGTCCCTCAGAAATGTTATCCGGAACCTCTGAGAGCAAGTGTACCAAGACTTCATAGGAAATATCAGCAGGTTTCTTCCTTGCCCTCACCTTCCATCAGTTCAGGCCACTGGCACTCAGAGGACAACTGGAGATCAGGTACCTGCTCAGCGCCAGCCAGAAGACCACTGAGTCGTGTCATCAGTCAGAGACTTATTCAAACAAATAAGGAACAGCAGTTGAGGTAGATAGGCATTTGGGACACAATGCCCCTTGTTACCTAGAAGTGGTATAAGTGCACTGAGTCATGTAACTGCCTGGCTGCTTCCATGGACAGGTTTAGAGTTGCAATGAAGAGCCATGTCCAGAAACTTTAGTGCCTACTGGAGATATTCACACACTGCCATTTTAATAGCCCCAACCATTAGTTCCTAGGAATGAAGGCATGGCAACAGGGCAGCAGAGAACTTTTACCCCAGTCCAGGTGCTCCCTCCTCACATGGAGACAGAACAGTGTCTGAAGACACCCAGTCGGAGGTGGAACCACACACAGGGTCCTTTGCACTTCCCACTCAGTACACTGCAGAGGTGGCCAGGTTCTCACTTCTATCCAGCTTACTCCCCACTCCTCTGACCCTTAGAAGTTGAAGCTGAGGAGATACAACTTAACTCTGACAAGTCTGGTTCATCAAGACACAAGCACATGAAAGGCAACCCACTAAATCTCGAGGACCAACAGGCTCAACAGCCAAGCAGCCCCCTGACAACACAGCTATTGAACCAGGAAGTGCACTGAAATGCAGCTAGAGGTAGAAAAAAATGTATTGAGGGCACTTTGGGCGCATTAGTGTAAATTTCCTGGCTATTGGTCTCAGTTTATGCAGTTCCTGATACTTCCTAGTAGCCTGTCCCACCAACCCCACAGCCATCACTTCCACAAGTTCCCGCCCAACCTGTTGACATGCACTTTGCATCTGCCTATCATTTCACCCATCCTGGCATATGAGGTGACAATGCCTGGTATGATCATAGATTGCTCTCCCATCCCCAGAAGCCACAGTACCCCTGACATTAACGACATTCCCTCCAGCAATATATCCTCCCCAGCTATGCCTTACCATAAACCACCACACACCCAACTTTGCCAGTTTTGCTGCTGGTGTCAGAGAGTAACCTGCCAAGGCTCAGTCCCATGGCAACATCTGCAGTTGCATCCTACCTACTCCCTATTAGCTTCTGATTCAGATCCAACAGTCTGACCATAACCCACTCCCTTGACCAACATGACCAGACAGCCCAGGCAGGATGTGCTTAGACCTCTTACTGTAACCTATACATCTCTGTGTCAATATTAGCCCTACCTCCAGACTGGTTGCTATAGCCCCAAAAGTGTGAACGTCACCCACTTCCAAGACAGCAGAGGCACAGATCCCTTTTCAGATAAAACCTTGACTGAAGCCTGACCACGACCAGTTCCCTTGATTGGTAAGGGATGCTGCCCTTGAATTACTGCACTGGGACCCCCTCAACGACAGGTGCCTTTTATGGACTTCATTGAGAACTACCGACTTGTTGCAATTTGTTTGCTATGTAAACAAAAGCATAAAAGAACATGTGTGAGATTGACACTGCCATTCTCCAAGATGTATGTCCCCCTAGACTAAGAGCTGCTTAGCAACAAGGTATACTGCCTGTCTTTGACTGTGCTAATTAGCATGACTGGAAAATGCAGAGATTCTGTAAGTGTACAAGAAGATGCTAAGTGATCGAATGCTGAGGCAGCAAACAAGCAACCTTGAGATGCAGCCTGGTGTAATCTGTGAGGTGGCTCCAGGTCCCTGTACATAAAGTATCCTCGCTGCAGCCTTTCAGTGCTGTTTGCAGGTGTACTCTCCAATGCAAGCCTGTCTTCCACAAATTGCCAGCTTGTTGAGAACTGCTGTGATGGTTGGGAAATTAGCAGATGCTGGATGCTAATGTTCATAGACAAGGATTGCATATGGCCTACGTCCATGGGTCCAGCCCTGGGCTTCAGTTTAGTTATAGGCATCAGGAATGTCACGCTGAGTAAGCGGTGAGCTGAATCTATCAGGTACCACCTGTGGTTTCTGCATCGAATTTCCTCAAAGTTGAGCTTGTTGGCAAGTTTGGGTAAGATGGGGGTCTGAATAGTGATGAGGCATATAGCACTCTTAACAAGGCGTTTAACAGATAATATTCTCTGTCAACTACTGTCTATCACTGACTTGCATGTATTTTGTCTTTTCACTTGTGAAAAGCATAAACAATAGCAGCAGTTGCTTTTGATAGCAAGATGAGCCTTGCTGCATTTGTCAACAGATGTTATCACATATTTCTAAACAGCTTACATTGCTCAGACCTCTAAGATTTTGCACACCATTTTAACTCATTTGATACCAAGTCACTTACACAGAATTAAAATTAAACCTGGGGTATATAATATGTCAGGCAAAAAAATGTTACAGCAGAGGCACAGATCCCTCTTCCTGTAGATTTTCCTGTGTGCAAAGGCAGCCCTTTTATTAACAGAGTTGAAAAGCCAGCTTCATTTAAATTATCACAAATGTTGCAAAGATCTTAAAGTGACAACATTTTTGGGTACTTTCTACCTGTTCAAAGCTGTCCTATCAATTTTATCTGGAAGCTTATAAAAGGAGAATTCCCAATTGTAATTCAAAAGACGAGAAAAAAATAGATACAAGCTTAAAAATAAATTTAATACAATACCCACCTGAAATAATTATACTCTTATTTAATAATATTCAAACAGGAAGAATTTTTAATGAGGACCATTTTTCACTGCATAGCTAACGATAATGAGCAGCAGCAGCTAAATGCCATCTATGAATAATTTGGCCAACAGAAAGACTTGGGCAGTAACAGCTCATGGCTTTTCATTTGCCATTCTATGATATTTTATTTATTGATTAATGGCACATAGTTCAGTGGTAATGTCCTTACCTCTGAGCTGGAAGGCCTAGGTTCAAGGCATACCTGTTTCAGAGGTATATCATAACATGTTTGAACAGATTGATTTAAAATATCTACTTAGATCCAAGTTCCATGATTACCCAACAAAATCTCTGTTGTAAGTCATATTGGCGACTATAAAAATAATATATAATATATAAAGGTAAATTTGCCAAAGTCCTACTACTGTATTAGAGTGAGACAGCCATGCCCCAGGTGAGAGAAGGCATTGAGAAGGTGAGTCCTTCATGGTAACCTCAGCTGGTGCAGGAATCAAACTCACACTATTGGTATCATTGCAAATTGCCCATTCAGTCAAGTGAGCTAACTGGTTCGCTTACTTTCACTAACAAGTCTAGTAAAGAACGCACACATTACAAATTCAGCAGCCAGCTACATGTCCTTCATAGATCAGGCTTTTCCAACAGGTCACTGGTGGGCCACAATACGATAGCACTTCAAAAGTAAAGTTTCATCACAATAAATTTATAATTTAAATTAATGGTTAATTAATAAATTATGGCCCTTAAAAGGTCCTGAGCAGCAGAGCTGACTAATAAAGTCCTTTTTGGATAAGAAGCTGAATGGGAGAGAGTTAATAATAGCCCCAAGTGCAGATAATCAGGGGAAGGCTTGGCAGACAGGGCTGAGCAAAGGAGTTGGGTTGAACCTTGGTTGGCAGAGTTGGCCTTGATGAAATTTGTGTGAAAGTGAAGCTGGAAGCAGGATGGCAATTAGCCTGAGACCTCCCTACCTAGCATGCCTTGTGAATAGGTTCTTGGGAGGTACTGGAGCAAGATGGTTGTGTGTCCAGTCATTCAGTCTTAGAGTTCACATGTTCCTACTAAGACAATCTCTCCCTCTCCCACTCACACATACTCTGTTTATCTCTCCCCACACTTGTTATCTTTCAAAAACTCTCTCTCTCCCACTCACTTATTTACATACTCATCTTCTTTCATTCATGCACTCTCACACAGTCACCCTCTTTCATTTACTCACTCTTCCATGCTCACCCTCGCAGAGTGAGTGAGAGTTACAACACCAAGCTGATAGTCCTGAGATGTAGCCTGGCAGTCCATGAACTGGGTACATGTCCCTGAATGCAGTGTCCTTGCTGCAGCATGACAATGATAGCTTCCGTGCAGCCTGAGATGCAGCATTGAAGTATAGAAGCATTCAGAGTCCATGTGGATTTTCACAGTATCCCTGCATCGTGGTATGCCTTTTTGGACTTTAAACCCTCAACCAGAAAAACCAAATATTAAATCGGTCTTGCCTTGCCATTTGACACAGTCACA
This sequence comes from Chiloscyllium punctatum, assembly GCF_047496795.1. Lineage (NCBI taxonomy): Eukaryota > Metazoa > Chordata > Chondrichthyes > Orectolobiformes > Hemiscylliidae > Chiloscyllium > Chiloscyllium punctatum. The sequence goes on from NC_092748.1 coordinate 18,555,572, forward strand.
AAGCCACGAAGCTTATCATGGTTGTCAGCAGGCTGCAGCCACTTCACCAGTTTGGCCTTTGTTCGGGAGTCCTAGCATAGTAAGGCAAATGCAGCCTCTGATACCAATCTAACAACTTAAATGTGATCAGTTAACCATTCACAGTTGTCAAAATCAGTTTGGACACACAATGGGTGAGGAGCTGAATGCTGGGCTGTTCAGTATCTATCTGGAGTCTTTCTGCCCCAGTAGGGGCTAGAAAACGAGGCAGGAAGTAAGAAAGATGAAAGAGGGTGGCAGAACTACTACTGTTGCTGCAGGTGCTCTGAGCAAGTGAGTAGGTAGCGCAGAATGCATGCAGGTTTAGTGCTTCTAGGGGCAAGCCATTTAAACAGACACTTGAACAGGCATGGCAGAGAGGGATACAGACCATTTGTAGGGAGACAGAATTAGTTTAGAATGGCGTAATGGTCAGCACAGATACGATGCGCTGTTTCTGTGCTGTACTGTTCTTTTTTCTACGAGATGAGTTTGATAAGACATGGTGAAGAAACTCACTATGCCTCGAGGTTGAAATCCCTTCCAAAAACTATGAATTTCAGACTTAGCTACTAAAGTGTAAGATTAACTTTGAAATCTTTCTAAAATTTGTCACTAGCTACACAATTGAGAGACAAATCAAAATATGTCTCTCCATGATGTTGAAGAAGTTGTAGAACCATATCAGTGACGACTAAAATAATTGATCAGAACACAGAACAGACCAAATCGCTGGGATGTGCTCCATATGAATCCTATGCTCATTCATTTCCGACTTCCAGTCCATGATTTGAACTTGATTTATAATGGCTGCATCTGTCTTTTCTTTGAATGTGGCGTCGTAGACCCACTCTGGAATGAACTGCTCTGATCAAATGAATAAGGAAACATGCACTGAGATTGACCTTAGTTATCTTAGTTATCAATTTCAGTCATATGACAATGTCCCTCATGCTACACAGTTTGAAACTCCATGTATGCCATTAAATCACATAGAAATATTGACCTATTTTAAAACTACAGGTAAATTTGACAGGACCTAGTGGAAAGATGTTGCGAAACTTGAAAGGGTTCAGAAACAATTTACAAGGATGTTGCCAGGGTTGGAGGATTTGAGCAATAGGGAGAGGCTGAACAGGCTGGGGCTGTTTTCCCTGGAGCATCGGAGGCTGAGGTAAACCTTATAGAGGTTTACAAAATTATGAGGGGCATGGATAGGATAAATAGACGAAGTCTTTTCCCTGGGGTTGGGGAGTCCAGAACTAGAGGGCATAGGTTTAGGGTGAGAGGGGAAAGATATAAAAGAGACCTAAGGGGCAACCTTTTCACACAGATGAAGGGAATGGAATGTGTATGGAATGAGCTGCCAGAGGAAGTGGTGGAGGCTGGTACAATTGCAACATTTAAAAGGCATCTGGATGGGTATATGAATAGGAAGGGTTTGGAGGGATATGGGCCGGGTGCTGGCAGGTGGGACTAGATTGGGTTGGGATATCTGGTTGGCATGGATGGGTTGGACCGAAGGGTCTGTTTCCATGCTGTGCATCTCTATGACTCTAAATACGAATCCTTGTGAACAGTGCAATTATTGTGTGAATACTGACTAAATCATGGGAAATGTGTTGACAAATTATATTCCACATGTTTCTAAAATAAAACACACTTGCATTACAATCTACAGCAAATAAAACAAAAGTATTACGATCTACATTAAATTAACTCCAGCAGTTCAGAAAAGCAACTTACAATCACCTTCCCAAGGGCAACTAGGGATGAGCAATAAATGTAGGCCAAGCCAAGGAAGCCCTTATCCCCGAATGAATTAAGAAAAATACTTTCCAATGCACTCAAGCAACTGTAGCATCTCCAAACAGCATTGACAAATTGAGCAAAATCAATGCTAAAGAAAATCATATACTGCATGTCTATAGTAATGAAATTCTGTTTAGATCTTGGTAACTTTCAAGTTATGAGATGTTCATTACTATTCTTTCTCGCAGTCATTCTGGATGGCACAGTGGCTCAGTAGTTAGCACTGCTGTCTCACAGTGCCAGGGATCTTGGTTTGATTCCACTCTTGGGCAATTGTGGGGATTTTACATGTTCACCCTCTGTTTGTGTGAGTTTACCCCGGGCGATTCGGTTTTCTCCCACAATCCAAAAATGTGCAGATTAGGTGGATTGGCCATAATCAATTGCCCACTGTGTCCACGGATGTGCAGGTTAAGTGGATTAGTCTTGGGAAATGTAAGGTGACAGGGTAAAGGAAGTTGGGGGAGGGGTGGGTCTGGGTGGTATTCCCTTCGGAAGATCAGTCTGGACTCAATGAGCCAAAAGGACTACTTCCACACTGTAGGGATTCTTTGTACACCTCTTCCTAAATACACATCAAAATAATAGTTATATTACTAACATTTCCTAGACTTCAACCTGTCTTAAAATGTACACATTTCAGTAAAAAGCTTTCTGCTTTGTAGAATAGGGTCAGAAACAAATAAATTTTGTCAGTTACTATCTAGTTTCCTCGTGACATGATCTGGGAAAAGAGTGATGTTGCAACAAGCTACTATCTGAAATTTAAAAGCGAGAAGGTACTCTAAACATGAACTCCAAGGGCCATGTAATTTGTTTAATTGCAATAAGACTTGGAATATAACACAAAATCATAACATAATATTGGCAATGTCATCTGAGATGTTATCAAATTGTAGCTGTAAATTTATAGAAATAAAGAGGGTCACATGATCTTTCAAAATAGAGGCAAAAAGAGTTGAGTCAAAGAGTTATTCTGGAACAGCGACTAAATTCAGCATCTGTCATAGACCAAGTGACTGACAAACCATCACCAACATCCCCCTCAACTCCCAAATCCACATGGTGTTAATGAAAAGATGATTAGACTGTTGAATATTTAACATATAGGGTAAACATGTAACACGTTAGTTTTGCTTTCAGTTCAGCAGAATCTAGTTATAGAGTCATAAAGTGAAACAGCATGGAAACAGACACTCCAGTCCACATTGTCCATGCCAACCAGATCTAAACAGATCTAGTCCCATTTATCAGCATTTGGCCCATATCACTCTAAATACTTCATATTCATAAACCCATGCAGATGCCTTTTGAATACTTTTTTTGTACCTGTCTCCATCACTTCCTCTGGCAGCTTGTTCCATACACGCACCGCCCAAAAGTTACCCCTCAGGTCCCTTTTAAATTTTTCCCCCTCACCTTAACCCTATGACTTCTAGTTTGACTCCTCTGTCCTGGAAAAAAGAACTTGACTGTTCACCCTATCAATGCCTCTCATGATTTTATAAACCTCTATAAGATCACCCCTCAGCCTCTGACGCCCAGGGATAAAAGTCCTGCCTTTTCAGTCTCTCTGAATAGCTCAAACCCTCGAATCCTGGCAACATCTTTTTAAGTCTTTTCTAACTCCTTTTAAGTTTAACACCATTGCTCCTACGGCAGGGAAACCAGAACTGAACACAGTTTTCTAAAAATAGCCCAACCAATGTCCTCTACAGCCACAACATGACATCCTAACTCCTACACTCAATGCATTGACCAATGAAAGCAAGAGTGCCAAACACCCTTCTTCACCACCCTGTCTACCTGCGATTCCACTTTCAAGGAACTATGCATCTACACCACAAGATGTCTTTGTTCAGAAACAATTCCTAGGGTCCTACCATTAAATGTATAAGTCTTGCCCTGATTTGCCTTTCCAAAATGCAACACTCACATTTATCTCAACTAAATGCCATCTACCACTCCTCAGCCTATTGGCCTATCTGATCAAGATCCTGCCCTACCCTGAGGTAGCCTTCTTCATTGTCCACTGCACTACCAATTCTGGTGTCATCTGCAAACTTACTAACCATACCTCATATGTTCACATGCAAATCATTTAAATTAAAAATGAAAAGCTGTGGACCCAGCACCGATCGTTGTGGCACACTGCTGGTTACAGACCTCCAGTCTGAAAAACAATACTCCACCATCAACCTCTGCCTCCTACCATCAAGCCAATTTTGTATCAAGTTAGCTAGCACCCCCAGATTCTAAGTGACCTAACCTAACCATGCAAAATCTTGTCAAACGCCTTGCTGAAGTCCATATAGATAATACTACCACTTTGCATTTATCAATCTTGCCACTTCTCCAAAAAAACTCAATCAAGTTAGTGAGACACAATTTCTCACAAACAAAGCCATGTTGATTATACCTAATCAGTCCTTGCCTTTTCAAATGCATGCAAATCCTGCCCCTCAGAATCCCCTTCAACAACTTACCCACCAAAGACATCAGGCTCACTGGTCTATAGCTCCCTGTCTCCCCCTTTGCACCTTTTTAAAATAATGGCACCACATTAGCCATCCTCCTGACTTCCAGTACCTCACCCGTGGCTATCGATAATGCAAGTACCTCAGCAATGGACCCAGCAATCTCTTCCTTAGCTTCCCACAGAGTCTGGAATACAGCCGATCAGGTCACAGGGAGTTATCCATCTTTATGCCTTTTAGGACATCCAGCACCTGCTGTTCTGTAATAAGGACCCTTTTGAAGACATCACTATTTATTTCTCCAAGTTGTCTAGCTTCCATCTCCTTCTCCACAGTAAATACTGACATGAAATATTTGTTTAGTATCTTACACAACTCCTGTGGTTCTGCAGATTGATGGCCTTGTTGATTTTTAAAGGGCCCTTTTCTTTCCTTAGTTACTCATTTGCCCTTAATGTATTTGTAGAATCTCTTTAGATTCTCCTTAACCCTATTTGCCAAAGCTATCTCATGCCTCCTTTTTGCCTTCCTGATTTTCCTCTTTTTTTATAAATATTTTTATTGAAAAACTTTTTAAAATCTTTTACAAAATGTTTATATATAAAAAAACCCATCAAAACAGAAAACAAAACATTACAAAGAACAAGGCCATAGCATGGTACGAATGTTAATAAACAAACATATTTACTTAACTAAAACTAAACTACAAACATATTAAATAAATACTAACTTAAACTACATTCAAATAACTTAAAATAAATAATGTCTCACTACTTTATCTTACTCATCACACATCCACTGAGGTTCCCATCCCTGGGAGTACCACCTATAGTACCCATATTCTTTGGATTCCCACGGCTATACCACAGCCCTGACTAATATTGCCAACAAGTCTGCTTCAATATAATTTAAAAAGGGCCCCCACATCCTATAAAACTGTTTCGTTTGTGGTGCACCATATTTGTGAGGTAATCTTGGGGAGATGCTCCATCACCAGCTTACACCACTCCATAAGACCTGGTGTTTTTTCTGCTGTCCAATTCAGTAGAATGTTCTTCCTCGCGTAATGGGTAAGGATGTTACACAGTCTCTTCCCATGTTTCCTCAGAGAGGGCAAATTTGGCAACTCCAAAAGAAGAATTGGAGATCCATGTTAATTTCAATCGCCAGAATGTCCTTTAACTCCCTTACTATAGCACTCCAATATCTTTGATCTTGCAACATGACCAATAACAATGTGTGAGAGTGCCTATATTAATTTTACATTTGGGACATTCTGGTGACACTCCTCTCTTAAACTTAGCGAGCCTTTCTGGTGCCATATGAGCCCTGTCTAAGATCTTCATTGCACAGCTTGTGCTCTGTTACATACTGAAATTTTCCTTACATTCCTCCAGATGTCTTCCCATATCTCCGGTGAAATTCCTCTCCTAACTCTCGATTCCACGTCTTACAGACTCTTTCCATATCCCCCAGAGTATGACCTTTCTGTAAATGATCTAAAGTACTAAGTGAAAGCGTACCCGTATTACCGGAGTATTCCTTTCTCTGCATCAGATTTATAATATTGGGCCAAGAGTGTGGTCTTCCTCTGTATATAGTCCCTTATCTGGAAGTATCAGAAAAGGTTCTTATTGGACAATCTTTACTTCTGACTTAACTGACTAAATGACATCAGGACCTCTCCCTCGAATAAATCTCCTAAATGTTGAATTCCTTTGTTCTCTCAAATCTTGAAGCTAGAGTCCATTGCCCCAGGTTTAGATCCTTGGGCTCCTACCAATGGGGTAAATGGCGAAGTCTTAAGCCAATTGCTCTCATCTTGCCTCATTATCCTCCAGGCTTTCACCGTATTCAAGGTAATTGGACTATTGCATTGCTGGTCACGGATTTCATCTTGTTCATAAATAATAAATTAATTAGAGGACATCTCGACTGTGAGACTTCAATATCAAGCCAGATCAATTCTGAATTCGCCCATACCCAGTCCCCAACATATGTTAACAGAACACTTATTTGGTATTTCTTCAAATCCAGAAGATCTACCCCTCCCTTAGCCTGTGCTATGGCATCAAATAAAGGACCCTAACCAACCTTTAATCCTCCGTAATACTTGTCTAGATAACAATAACGGGAGCATTCTCATGGGATATAGCAGTCAGGGAAGGACATTCATCTTAACCAGGACTATTCAGCCCAGTCATGATAACAGTAATCCTTCCCACCGCTGCAAATCCTGTTTTATCCTCTCTTGTAATTGTACAAAATTAGCCTTATACAGCTAGTGGAAGGAAGGGGTAATACAAATACGGATACAGAAAACCTTTTGGTGACCATCTAAACAGGAATTGCATTTTATCCTTCAAGTTAGGCACCTCCACTAAACCCCCTACCAGCATAGCTTCCGATTTTGTGAAATTGATCCTATAAACCGAAAAATTACTATATGAATTAATTGTTTGTATCAATCGGGGAACAGACTTCTCCGGATTGTCCAAGAATAAAAGGATGTCGTCTGCACATAGGGTAATCTTATGTTCCCCCATTCTCACCTTTGGCACTACTATTTCAGAGCCCCATCTGATAGTTTCGGCTAACGGTTCAATCGCCAAGGTAAATAGCAGCGGTGATAAAGGGCACCCCTGTCGACTACCTCTTCTAATATTAAAATTATTTGACTTAAAACCATTTGTAATAACAGCCGCCTGAGAATCGTTACACAGTACTGCTACCCATCTGGCAAAGGATCCCCCAAACAAAATGCTCTAGAACCTCAAATAGATATGGCCATTCTATCCGATCAAAGGCTTTTTCTGCATCTAAGGAGACCTGTAAACCTGGAACCAATCTTTGCTGACATACCTGTACTGTATTCAGTGCTCTCCTAATGTTGTTAGAGGAACTGCGGCCCTTCACAAAACCTGTCTGGTCTTCTTTTATAATATGGGGCAGAACCTTCTCCAACATCTTCGATGAAAGTTTAAAATCTACATTTAATAACGTGACTGGTCTATATATAGTACATTCTTCGGGATCCTTCCCTTTCTTTAAAATAAGGGAGATATTAGCTTTCCTAAGAATGGACAGCAGATAATCCTGCGTATAAGAATATTTGTACATCCCCAGCAGTGGTTCCACTAATGTTTATGCATTCCTTATAGAATTCAGTTGGCAATCCATTTGGCCCCGGTGCTTTGCCACCTTGGAGATGTCTTAATGCTTCCTGTGCTTCCTGCACTTCCTGCACTGTTAGTGGCACATTCAAAAGGGAAGCCTGCTCCTTCCTTACATTGGGAGGTCCAGATTTTCAAAGAAGGACTGCATTCCCATTGTACTATGTTCACTCCCCTCCGACTGATGTAGCTCTTCAAAATATTCCCTAAAGCTAGCATTGATCTTTTTCAATTCATGGATAATCGTACCAGCCTTCCCCCTAACAGAGTTAATAGATTGGGAGGGTTTTTTCCTCCTAGTTAAGTAAGCCAGATATTTACCAGGCTTATCTCCGAATTCAATTAGGCTTTGTTTGGCAAAGGAGACCTCTTTTTTTAGCCACCTGTGTGTGTATTGAATCGAGGGCAGTCCAGAGAGCTGTGACCTGCTGAAGTTTAACCAATGACAGCTTATTATAATATGTTTTCTCAGCTACCTTCAGTCAGGCCTTCCCCTGCTGTTCCTCCCTCTGCCCATTTCTATGAAATAATCAGACCATGTAAATATGCCTTAGTGGCCTCCCAAAGTATTGCTGGATTACTAGCTGTACCTGAATTAATATCCCAAAAGGTCCTGAATTCTCTTGTAATATATTCAATACATTTATTATTCCCTATCAAAAATGAATCCATGCGCTAGTGACGTGCATTCGCTCCATTACCCTGAGCTTTAATATCTAAATATACTGGCACATTATCTGAAACAGCTATATTCCCTATTTTACACGTAAATGTTCTGTCCAGACCATCAGTTGGCATAAAAAACATATCAATGCGTGTATGAAATTTGTGTGAGTTGGAATAGATCGTGAAATGTCTTCTGTTAGGGTGGAGGTAACTCCACACATCCACTAGTCCCAACTCATCACACATGTCGACCAACTCTTTAGACTGCGCGGGCGTACCTGCCAGGCCTTTTGGCACCCTGTCAATCTCTGGATCTATAAGGCGATTAAAATCCCCTCCAGTAATCACACAGCGAACACAGAGCCCAACAGAGCAGACCATTCAGACTGCCGCCATCTTGAAACTCCCTGATTTCCATCTTAAGTATTCTCCTATTGCAATTAAACTCCTGTAGGATTCATTCAATACCCGCTGTCTATATCTGACTATATATTGCTTTTGTTTTCTTGACCAGAGCCTCAACCTCTCTCGTTAACCAACCTTGCCCTTCACACTAACAGAAACATTCAGTCTCTGAGCACTCATTATCTCATTTTTGAAGGCCTACCACTTCCCAAATCCTCCCTTTACCTGTGAACAGCCTATCCCAATCAATCTTTGGAAGTTCCTGCCTAACACTGTCAAAATTGGCCTTACTGTAATTCAGAACTTTTACTTCTGGATCAGGTCTACCTTTTTCCTTATCTATTTTAAAACTAACAGAATTATGATCACTAGCCCCAAAGTGCTCCCCCACTGACACCTTAGTCATTTGTCCTACCTTATTTCCCAAGTTTTGCTGCGTCTTTAGTAGGTACGTCCATATAGTGAATCAGAAAACATTCTTCTACACACTCGTCAGTTCTTCTCAATCCAAGTCCTTAACACTATGACCAGAATTGCACACAGTATTCCAGAAGTTCTTAGAAGGAACCTTTATGATCCAGAGCATTACTCATTTTGTTGCCAGTTTTTATCAGATCCTGGAAGCAACTTCTCTAGCTCCACCTTCACACCTCTACTGAGGGAAAAAAGCAGAAACCATATCACAGCAGAACGAGCAACACTTCCCACAGCATCAACTACTTTATGTTCTGTCATATGCCCTCAACAAGGCAACTGAGATGGATAATCATATTCACTTTAAGGAGACAAGAACCCCAAAACAAAGTATACAGGGATAGGACTGACCTCAACAACATAGCTGAGCACCAGTGCCTCAGTAGGGTCTCCCAGCCTATCACTGTTGACATCTGTAATTCCTGGAACAAAACTTCCTTTTCAGGAGACCATAATTTACCAATGTCAACAAGAAGTCTGCCATTAAAGAGTCAGCCACTGCCCCCACTCTGGGTCTTAGCTTCTTGCCCAGTTGTGGGCCGTCTCCTCTGACAATTAGAGAAAGCAGAGAGCTGGAAGAGTCTTCTACTGGCTTGTGCAGAAAGGAGAAATGGAATACCCTTTCTGGAGGGTGACCATGAAGCAAAATTGCTTGAGAGGACAAATTGTTAAATGTGAGTTTGATTGTTGGGGAACATGAGATGCCTGCTTGCAGAAAAGTAAGTAGAGTTGCAAGTTGTATTGCCCTTATGCTGTGCTAGAGAATGCTGGGAAAGATAGGGTTAAGTGCTATGCCACTCACATTCTGCACTTTCCTGAGGCTCAAAATCTATTTAGTTCATTCTTTGAAGGTTGAAGAAGCCAGGTGTCTGCTGCTGGCTTCATCAGCCATTTCTGTCCATATCTGCTTGGTTGGAAAGGAGTCCTCTTTCTCCTGACATTGGAAGAACTCACTGCAGCCTTTTCACTCAACAACACATTATCCACATAAGAATATACGCCTGAGGTTCAATATCCTCTGGTCTTCTCTCCATTCTTTCAGTTGCTGCAACCTTAAAAATCCGTAGTCAGATAAGCTCTTGTAACTCTGGCTTAATGCTATTAATTAGAAATTTTTCCATTGGCAGAATAGGATGTTTCATACCATGGGCATTTCCTAATTGATTGAGGAATCTGAAAGCAGGCTGTTAATTCGTGTTCTCTTGGAGGGAGCTGGGAAAGGGGTGCACACTTGAAAACGTTCTAGCTATTTCTCCTGCAATTATCATGTGAATATTCAAACAAAATATTTTTCTGTCTGCACAGGTGTCTAATTTTTTTTACATTTAATGTTTGACAAATCTGTTTTCTGGATCAAACCCTCGCTGACTACTTATTTCTCTTGCCATACATTGCTCACCAACCATTCACTTCAGGTAAGGTAAACGAAAAGGAAATTCCTATATAAGTTCACTTTCCATTAAAACTATTTCTAATCTAAAAGTTTTTCAATTTATTGTAATTACCCTATATTCTTGACTATGACTAATGCTTTGTACCTAGGTTCTAATTCATTTTAGTCTAAAATATAATTAGTGTACTATAGTATTTAATGCGACTTCATTAGGTAAGTTTATTAATAAAGTTAATTTGCTTTAAAAAAAGAAAATCGTTCTGAGAAATAAATGAATACATTTACATGAGTGCCAAATGAACCTTAGAACTGGTAGTGTTGAAGGAAAATACATCAACGTTTTTCTAAATGGTGAGGATTTATGAATTATGTGGATGACCAGAGAAGTTTAGAGACTGAAGTGAAAATTGTTACAAGTTAGAGAGGTATAAAAATAATTTCAAGGAGTTTAATAGAATATTAGCTTTCATCTCAAGATGGTAGGAATACAAAGGAGTGGAAAATATGCCACAAAATTTATATGTGTTTCAGTTAAACTGTACCTAGACTATTATACTCAATTGTGGAACTGCAACTTGGAGGGGGTACAATACAGATTCATTAAATGGTTAAAAAGGGTTAGACAATGAGCATTGGTGCTATTGTCAACTTTTGTTTCCTCAAAGAAGGTTAGGGAGATCTATTGAGGTGCTTATGATTCTTGAAAGACATGATTTGGTTGCGACAGAAGACCTATTTCCTCTGGTGGGGGAAGCCAAAGGAAAGGGGGTCCAAGTTATCCAAAATAACCATCTTAAAATTAGAGCTAGATTGTTCAGAGGAGAAATCAGTCAGCAGTTCCTCATACAAAGGGTATAGGAAATGTGAAATTCATTCCCAAAAAATCTCTTGAAGCTGGGGTTGAAACAAAAGATCAAAACTGAGAGTAACTGAAATTTATCAAGTAGGGGCATTAATGGATATGGATTCAAGGTGGAATTTTTTAAATCAATCTGTTCAGTGTTGTTATTATGCACCTTCAGAACTGGTGGGACTTAAACATGGGCCTCCCAGCCCAAAAAAGAGACACTAACATAGCTCTGGAATCAAGGTGGATTCTTTTCCCCTCCATTCAGAGATGTCATTGCACACTTCTGGAGCAAGTGGGACTTCAACCTGGGTTGCCAACCTTGCTGTTCATCGCCACAGGAGCATTTGGACCTTGAACTCTAGCTATCTCATTTTGCTTAGTTCACTTGTCGGAGGTCCCCTTTGCCTGCAAACAAACAACTCCAATCAACCCCTGCAAGCTCCTGTCTAATTTCATCAAAATTTGCTTTGCTCCAATTTAGAGTTTGAACCTGAGGACTAGTTTTATTCATCTCAATAACTATTTTAATTAATAGAACTTCAGTCACAGTCCCGAAGTGCTTCCCTACTGTCACGTCAGTCACAAGAGCCCCATTGGAATTCAGGTGAATAATTTGAATTAAGGTATAGATCATCAAATCTGGGATATTATAGCCTTTATGGAAACATGGCAAAGGGACGGAAAGGACTGGCAGCTTAATGTGCCAGGGTACAGGTGCTTTAGACAGGACAGAGGTGGTAGAAAGAGGAGAGGGGGAGTTGCATTTTTGATTAAGGTGAGCATCCTAGCACTAGTCAGAGATGAAATAACTGAAGGATCATCCAGTTAGGCTTTGTGGATAAAGCTAAGAAATAAGAAGGGGATGGTGACATTACTATCAGCCCCCAAATAGTCAACGGGAATTAGAGGAACAAATATGCAGAGAGACTGGGGAAACTTGGTGCAACAGCAGGTCGTCATAGATGGGGATTTTAATTTTCCTAACATAGACTGGGACTGCCATAGTGTTATGGGCTTAGATGGGGTGGAATTTGTTAAGTGTATGGAGGAAAATTTCCTCAAGGAGTACATAGAGGGTTCTACTCAGGAAGGGGCAAAACTCGACCACTCTTGAGAAATAGAGCAGGACATGTGACTGACGTGACAGTAGGGAAGCACTTCGGGACTGTGACTGAAGTTCTATTAATTAAAATAGTTATTGAGATGAATAAAACTAGTCCTCAGGTTCAAACTCTAAATTGGAGCAAAGCAAATTTTGATGAAATTAGACAGGAGCTTGCAGGGGTTGATTGGAGTTGTTTGCTTGCAGGCAAAGGGGACCTCCAACAAGTGAACTAAGAAAAATGAGATAGCTAGAGTTCAAGGTCCAAATGCTCCTGTGGCGATGAACAGCAAGGTTGGCAGAAATAGGGAACCCTGGATGACAAGAGATATTCAGGCTTGACCAAAAAAAAGGAGGCATGACTCAGGTACAGACAGCTGGGATCAAGGGAATCCCTGGAGATATACAGAGGAACCTCAATTATCTGAACAAGATGGGTGGGCACAATTTCACTCGTGTAATTGATTATTTGGATAATCAAGTTTACCTTCAAAAATTGAAAGCAATGCTGATCTAACGGAGAATTTGTTTAAGTCTATAATTTTCATGTATCAAGTGCAAGAGGGTACAGAATTCACACGATGGACAAAGTAAAGTAATAATAACACAAGGAAACCTTTTAAAAATGCAGCAGTAATTAGCATTTGGCAAGGTGTGGCGAAGACAGCATTAAACAAAGTCCTGATTTGCTTCTATGATTGCAAGAGCATTTGTCAGTTTCTGGGAACTCAGTCTCATGATAGAAAGACAGAAGCACTGCCTCGCGCATGCGTTTACGTTCTCGGCCATTTTTTTCATGAATAGCCTGGTAAAGTGACGGGAATACTGTAAAACACTTATTTTTGCAAAGGGCTATGTAATAACCCTTCCCTAAAAAATATGCAGTCTCTGATGCTGGAGTTGCTTGTGTTTCTTTGCTTTTGCCAGTGTTTTCACATGTTCTTCAGTACAGGCAAATCGAATACACTTACATCTTTGATGTAACATTTTTGTGGGACCTTGAAATCTTCTTTGGATAATCCGAAATTCGGATAATCGATATTCAGATAATCGAATATAGGGGATACAGGAGCTTACATTAGCAGGATATCAGGAGGGCGAAAAGGGGGCATGAGTTAGCCTTGGCTGAGAAGATTAGGGTGAATCCAAAGAGGTTATTTGAGTATATTAAAGGAAAAAGAATAGCTAGAGGGAGAGAGAGAGAATAGAACTTCTCAACAACCATAGTGGACATACATGTGTAGAATCAAAGGAGATGGGCGAGGTCCTCAATGAATATTTCTCCTCTGTGTTTACCGTGGAGAAAGACATGAAGACTGTGGAAGTTAGTGATGATACCTTGGGGACAGTCCAATATCACAATAGAAGAGGTCTTGAATTTATTAGAATGTATGAAAGTGGATAAATCTTCTTGTCCTGACCAGATATATTGAAGAATGCTGCAAATGTTTGAGAAGAAAGTGCAGGGGCCCGGCTAATATTTCTGCATCATCGTTAGCCATGGGTGAAGTCCTGGAAGACTGGAGGGTAGTGATGTTGTGCCCTTATTCAAGAGGGGCTGCAAAGAAAATTCTGGGAACTATAGATCATTAAGCCGAACATCTGTAGTAGGCAAGTTATTTCGGAAGATTCTGTGAGTTGAGATGTACAGGCATTTGTAATGACAGGGTTTGATTATGAGTAGTCAGCATGGCTTTGTGCATGGGAGATCATGTCTCACAAATTTGTTAGAGTTCTTTGATGAAGTGACCAGGAAGTTGATGAGGACAGAGTGGTTGACGTAGTCCATATGGATTTCAGTAAGGCCTTTGATAAGGTTCCTCATGGTAGGCTGCTTTGGAAGGTTAGATCGCATAAAATCCAGAAAGAGAGGGCAAACTGGATACACAATTGCCTTGATGAGAGGAAGCAGAGGGTAATAGTGGAAGGATGCTTGTCAGACTGGAGACATGTGACTAATGGAGTGCCTCAGGGGTCGGTGCTGGGCCCATTGCTGTTTGCTATCTGTATCAATGACTTGGATGAGAATGTACAAGGCATGATTAGCAAGTTTGCAGATGAAACTAAAATATGCGGTATCATGGAGAGTGAGGAAGGTTATCAGAAATTGCAGCAGGACCTTGATCAGCTAGGGAAGTGGGCCAAGCAATGGCAAATGGTGTTTAATAAAGATAAGTGTGAGGTCGTGCATTTTGGAAAGTCAAATCAAAGTAGGAGTTTTGTGGTGAATGGTAGGGCCTTAAGGCATGTCGTGGAACAGAGAGACCTTGGAGTTAAGGTGCACAGTTATCTAAAAGTGGAATCACAGGTAGACAGGGCAGTGAAGAAGGCTTTGGCACACTGGCCTTTATCAATCAGAGCACTGAGTTTAGAAATTGGGAAGTTACGTTGCAGTTGTACAGGACATTGATGAAACTGCAGTTGGAGTATTGTGTTCAGTTTTTATCAACATGGGAAGGATGTTACTAAACTGGAAAGAGTGCAGAAGCAATTTACAAGGATGTTGCCAGGACTCAATGATCTGAGTTACAGGGAGAGGTTGGACAAGCTAAGACATTTTCTTTAGAACTCAGAAACTGAGGGAGGATCTTATAGAAGTGTATAAGATCACAAGAGGCATGGATAGGGTGAATGCACTCAGTCTTTTTTCCAGGGTTGGGGAATTGAGGACTAGAGGGCATCAGTTTAAGATTAGAGGGAAAGAATTAAAGGAAACTTCAGGGGCGACCTTTTTACACAGAGGCTTGTACCCATATGGAATGAGATTCCAGTGGAGGTGTTTGAGACGGGTACATTACCAACAACTTAAAAACCTTTTGGATAAATACTTAGATAGGAAAAGTTTAGAAGGATATAGGCCAAGCACAGGAAAATGGGGTTAGTGTGAATGGACATTTTGGTTGGCATGGACCAGTTTGGGCTAGAGGATCTGTCTCCGTGCCGTAGGACTCTATGACTCCAATCCCTACAGTGTGGAACCAAGTCATTCAGCTCATCAAGTCCACACCAACCCTATGAATAGCATCCCACCCAGACCCACCACACTACCATATCCTGGTAACGGACCTTTCCTGTTTGCTGATCCAGCTAGCCTGCACATCCTTTCATACTATGGGCAATTTAGCACAGTCAATCCACCTAACCTGCACATCTTTGGCCTATGTTAAAAATCACACAACACATGGTTATAGTCCAACAAGTTTATTTGGAAGTACTAGCTTTCAGAGCATTGCTCCTTCATCAGGTAACTAGTGGGATAGGATAAGACACAGAATTTCTTAAACTAGGACTTTAACAGGCACTTTATTGTCATCAATAAACTCTGAAGGTTTTTAATCTTACATTTGCAACTTTACAAAATATGAATAACAAAAAATAATAGAAATATTTTGCTGGTATTGTTCATTAGTTTAGTACCATAGAACCTTATAATGTTCAAAGTTCCATTGCTCCATGCTCTGTCTTTGCTCACAGTTTATCAACATCTATTTCAATTTTGTTTTTAGGTGCATATTCTCTGCATCAATGACTTCCTACTGGAAAGTAGACAAATAACATTCTATCTAAATACATCTTCTTTGAAACACTCTCTTTACTCCATTAATGACAATTTTAAAGTGATCATCAAAGTCATGTATTCATTCTACCAAAACCTTTGTTGAGGCCAATCATTCCAATCCCAGGATATCATTGCAGGAGCTCCTCAGGGTAGTGTACTGTCAGCAAACATCTTTAACAATATCCTTCAGTTGATCATAAGGTCAGAAATGTCTATGTTTGCTGATGATTGCAGTGTCCAGTATCATTCATGAGTCATAAGATCATAAAAAATAAAAGCAGCTGGAAGCTTTTTGGCCCATCAAACTTGCTCTGTCATTCAATAAGACAATGGCTGATTTAATAGGGACCATAACTGTATCTTGTTTAGGGCGGCACGGTAGCTCAGTAGTTCCACTGCAGCCTCACAGCGCTAGGGACCTGGTTTCGAATATACTCTTGGGCGATCACGTAGAGCTTCTGCATTTTCCCTGTGTCTGCATGGATTTCCGTGGTGCTCTGATTTCCGTCCACAGTCCAAAGATGTGCACGTCAGGTGGATTGGCAATGCTAAATTGTCAAAAGTGTCTAGGGATGAGCATGCTAGGTGGACAAGCCATTGGGAATGCAGGGTTACATGGATAGGATAAAGGGGTGTAGGTTTGGGTGGGATGCTCTTCAGAGAGTTGTTGTCGACTTGCTGAGCCGAATGGTTGCTTCCATGCTGTGGGGACTCCATGATTCTTGCCTACATGCCATAACCCTTGGTTCCCTTTTAGATTATAAATCTATTTGACTCTGTATTGAATATATTCAATAGTTCAGCCCTCACACATCTTTGTGGAAGAGAATGCTAAAGATTAAAGATCTCCTGAGAGAAGAACTTCTCCTTATCTCCATCTTAAATGGGAGACCTCTTCTTATTAAACTGTGACCCCTAGTTCTAGACATCCCCACATGAAAAGTTATTGGCTGAGCCACAACCCTTTGAAGATCCTTCTGAAGATTCTGATGAGGAGTTATCGGACCTGAAATGCTAACTCTGCTTTCTTCCCACAGATGTTGCCAGACCTGCTGAGTTTCAGCAGCAGTTCCTGTTTTTGTGTATGCTCCTCTGAAATCAACCTCATGAAACATGCCTGTACAACTTCTAATACAATTCTATCCCTACTTATGTTAGACCACAAAATTGTGCAGAGTACTCTCATCAAAGCCCAGCTCACTGATAGCAAAAACTATTCCCCTCCAGCTCCTTTGCAATAAAGGATTTCCATTTGCCAAGATTCCATTTGCATTCCGAATACTTGTAGTACCTGCATGCCAATTTTTTAATGGTTTGTGCAGGACACCTCGATGCCTCTATACTGCAATATTGTGCAGGCTCTTTCTGTTTAAATGCTTTGCTTTTCTATTCCTTTTGCCAAACTGGATGACCCCACATGCTCCATCTGCCAAATTTTCACCAGCTCTCTAAACCTATATGTCTTTTTGCAGAATTTTTGCATCCTTCTCATAACTTGCTTTCTCACATATCTTTGTGTTATCTTCAAGTTTAGCTACAACAAAGTCAGTTCTTTCAAGTCATTAACATAGATCATAAATAGTTGAGACCACAGCACTGATCCCCATGGTACTTTACATAATACAATTTGCCAACCTAAACATTGTCAATTTACCCTGACCATCACTTGTTAGTGCGCCAATCCTTTATTCATGCTAAGATATCACTCTGATATCATCAAACTTTCTCTTCTTGTACTTTTCATGCAATACCTTATTAAATGCCTTTTAGAAATTGAAATACTCAACATCTATTTGTAACCTTTTATCCATCCTATTTGTTGCGTCCTCAAAGAGCCATAAAATTTATGAAGACCATTTCTCTTTCACAAAATCACAATGATTATGATTTTCCCCACATGCTGCACCTCGTTAATAACCAAAATCAGCATTTTCCCAACAGTAGATATTCATCTCAATAACTTTCAGTTTCCTGTTTTCTGTCTCCTTTCTTTCTTGAATACTGGTGATACATTTGCTGTTTCCCAATACATTCAACCTTCCAGAATCCAGACAATTTTGAAAGATTACAACAATGTACATCCACTATCTCTATAGCCACATCCAAGGCTGCAGGCTATCTAATCCAGTGGATTTATTATCCTTTTGACTATTATTCCTAGAACCTTTTTTTCCAGTGATCTGTGTTTGCTTTAATTCCTTTCTCCTTTTTGCCTCGTGATTTACTATTAATCTTAAGAATCTTCTACTGTGAAGACAAATGTAAAATACTTGTTCAAAATCTCTGCCATTTCCTTGATTCCCATTACTAATTCAACAGTCTCATCCTCCAAGCAACTGTTTTCTTATTTATGTAGTTATATAAAGATTTACAGTCTGTTTTATTTTCCTTATTGCATTTCTCTTATACTCTAAATTCTCCTTCTTTATTTGCTTCGTCATTATTTTCTGACTCTTTGGATACTGAAGTATTCGCTGGTCCCATGCAACAAGTCCTGGACAACATTTAGAGTTGAGCTGACAAGGAGCAAATACTATTTACTCCAAATAAATGCCAGGCAATGACTAGCTCAAACAAAATGTTTTATTTTGGCAAACATGCAAACATATAAATTAGGAGCAGCATGCAACTCAACAATTCAAGCACGCTCTACTATACACTAAGATCACGTTGAACTGATTTTAACCTCAACTCAATATTGCTGCCAAATCACAAAAACCTTTCCCTCCTTCGCTGATCATGAATCTATCTGCCTTCAAAATGTTTAAATATTCTACCTCTGCCACTTTTGAGACAGAGTTCCAAAGACTCACAATATTTCATTTAAAAAAAATCAATTCACAGAATACATCCTATCAAAAAAAATCACTGGATAGGCCAGCATTTATTGCTCGACCCAAATTGCTACGAAGGTTAAGCGTCTTCCATATTGCTGTGTGTTTGGAGTCACACGTAGGTGAAACCATATCAGGACATTAGTGAACCAGGTGGATTTTTCCTCATAATCGACAACATAATGTGTGGCTCAAAGATTGGTGTAGAAGAAATGGGTTTGAATTCATTGGAGAGTGAGGTAAAAACAAGGTTAAAAAGTTTCCTGATGAAGGGCTTTTGCCTGAAACATCGATTTCGCTACTCCTTGGATGCTGCCTGAACTGCTGTGCTCTTCCAGCACCACTAATCCAGAATCAGTGGACAGTGACACTAGGGGAAGGAAGGACCTGTTCTGAAGGGAATGTCTTCATCTGAACCGTGGTGGGATCAGAGTCCTAGTAAATCGCAAAACTAGGGCTGCTCATTCCTGATGGAGGGTTCCTGTCTGAAACATCGATTTTCCTGCTCCTCGGATGCTGCCTGACCTGCTGTGCTTTTCCAGCACCACTCTAATCTTAACTAGAGCTGTAACAGGGCTTTAAACTAAATGGGGGGGGGGGGGTCTTTGATTATCGGGGAAATTGGAAAACCCATATTAATGGAGGAGGTAAGAGTGCAGAACTCAGGAGAGGTTAATAAAATCTCCAGCACAGACACAAAAGGACAGAGTGTATGGAAAGGGTTAGCAATCGAACTTCAAGCACACTGGACAAGCAAATGACTATGAGAAGAGGGACAGTTAATACAGGACTAAAGGTGCTATATCTGAATGCACACAGTATAATAAATAAGGTAAATGAGCTTGTAGCGCACATTGAAATTATCAGGTATGATGTGGTGGGCATCATAGAGACGTGGTTGGTGGGGGATCAGGACTGAGAGCTGAATATTCAAGTTTATACATCCTATCAAAAAGATAAGTAGATGGGTAGAGGGGATGCAGTTGCACTATTAGTAAGAAATAAAATTAAATCAATAGTAAGAAACAAAGTAGGGTCAGATGGCGTAGAATCCGTGTGGGTAGAATTGAGGAAGCGCAAAGTTAAAAATACCACAGTTGGAGTTATGTACAGGCCTCCAAATAGTGGTCAGGAGCTGGGGCACAAGACACACCAGGAGATAGAAAAGATGTATAGGAAAGGCAAAGTTACAATGATCATAGGGGATTTCAATATGCAGGTGGATTGAGAAAATCAGGTTGGTAGTGGATTGCAAGGAAATGAACTTGTGGAATGTTTATGAGATGGCGTTTTGGAGCAGCTTGTAGTCAATCTCACGAGGGAACAAACAATACTGGATTTAGTGTTGTGCAATGAGGCAGACTTGGTAAGGGAGATTAGGGTGAAGGAACCCTTAGGAGGCAGTGACCATAATATGATTGAATTTACTCAGCAATTTGAGAGGGAGAAGATAGAATCAGAGATAATGGTATTACACCTGAATAAAGGCAACTACTGAGGCATGAGAGAGGAGCTGGATAGAATTGACTGAGAGAGGAGCCCAGCAGGAAATACAGTGGAACAGCAATGGTAGGAGTTTCTGGGAGACACAGCAGAGATTCATCCCAAGGGAAAAGAAGCATGGTTAAGGGAGGATGAGAAAACCATGTCTGACTAGGGAAGTCAGGGGTAGCATAAAAGCAAAAAGAGAAAGCATATAGTGTGGCGAACAGCAGTGGGAAACCAGAGGATTGGGAAGCTTACATAGACCAACAGAGAGCACCAAAAATTGAAATCAGGAGGGAGAAGATTAAATATGATTGAATTTACTCAGCAATTTGAGAGGGAGAAGATAGAATCAGAGATAATGGTATTACACCTGAATAAGCTAGCCAGTAATTTAAAGGAAGACTGTAAAAGTGTCTTTAGATTTATAAAGGACAAAAGAGAAGCAAAATTGGACATTGGAGTGCTGGAAAATGACAGTGGAGAGATAGAAGTGGGGAACAAGGCTGAGGAACTGAAGAATTACTTTGCGTCAGTCTTCACTGTGGAAGGCACAAGGAATATCTCAAAAATTCAAGAGAATGAGGAGGTAGAGATGGGTATGGTGGCCATCAGCAAGGAAAAAGTGTGAGAAAAACTGAATGGCCTGAAGGTGGATAAATCACCTGGATCAGACAGACTACATCCCAGAGTTCTAAGGGAGATAGCTGAAGAGATAGTGCAGGCGTTATTGATGATCTTTCAAGAATCACTGACATTAGGGAACATCCCAGAAGACTGGAAAATTGCTAACGTGACAGTGCTGTTTAAAAAGGATGGAAGGCAAACGATGGAAAATTACAGACCGATTAGCCTAACCTCAGTCGTGGGTAAGATCCTGGAATCCATTGTGAACAATGAGATTTCTGAATACTGGGAAGTGTATGATAAAACGTGGTGAAGTCAGCATGGTTTCATCAAGGGGAGGTCATGCCTGACAAATCTGCTAGATTTCTTTGTGGAAGTAACAAACAGGTTAGACCAAGGAGAGCAAATGGATGTCATCTACCTGGACTTTAAAAAAGGTCTTTGGCAAGGTGCTGCACAGGACGCTATTGAGTAAGGTGCCCATGGTGTCAGAGGCAAGGTCAGAGGCAAGAGGTAAGCATGGATAGAAGCTTGGCTGTCTGGCAGAAAGCAGAGAGTGTGTGTGAAAGGGTCCTTCTCAGGATGGCAGCCAGTGACAAGTGGTGTTCTGCAAGGCTTTTGACTTTACACATTAACGATCTAGATGAAGGCACTGAGGGCATTCTGGCTAAGTTTGCAGATAATACAAAGATAGGTAGAGGCAGCATTGAGGAGACAGGGAGACTGCAGAAGGATTTGGACAGGTTAGGAGAGTGGGCAAAGAAGTGGCAGATGGAGTACAATGTAGGAAAGTGTGAGGTCATGCACTTTGGTAGGAAGAATAGAGGCATGGATCATTTTCTAATTGGGGATAAAATTCAGATGTCTGAAGTGCAAAGAAAATTGAGAGTTCTAATCCAGGATTCTCTCAAGGTAAACTTGCAGTTTGAGTCAGTAGTTAGGAAGGCAAACACAACTATAGCATTTATTTTGAGAGGATTTGAATATAAAATCAAGGAATGTACTTCTGAAGGTCTATAAGGCTCTGGTCAGACCACATTTGGAGTATTATGTGCAGTCAGACTACATTTGGAATATTATGTGCAGTTTTGGGCCCCACATCTTAGGAAAGATGTACTGGTCCTGGAGTGTGTTCAGAGGAGGTTCAAGTGAATGGTCCCAGGAATGAAAAGCTTAACATATGAGGAATGTTTGAGGACTCTTAATTTATATTTGATGGAGTTTAACAGGATGAGGGTGGATCTAATTGAAACATACAGAATACTGAATGGCCTGACAGAGTGGATGTTGGGAAGATGTTTTCATTGGTATGAGAGGCTAGGACCCAAGGGCACAGCATTAGAGTAAAAGGAAGACCTTTTAGAATGGAGATAAGGAGAAACCTTTTCAGCCAGAGGGTGGTGAATCAATGAAATTCACTGCCACAGAAAGCTGTGGAGACGAGGTCATTGAGCATTTTTAAGATTGAGATTGATAGGTTCTTGAGTATCAAAGGGATCAAGGGTTACGGGGAGAAAGTGGGAGAATGGGTTTGAGAAACTTATCAGCCATTATTTAATGGCAGAGAACACTCGATGGGCTGAATGGCCTAATTTCTGTTCCTATGTCTTATGGTCTTATAATGATAGTTATCATTAAACTCTTCATTCCAGATTAATATTTAATTCAAATTCCACTATCTGCCAAGGGAGAATTCAAACCTGGCACCCCCGATCATTCCCTTAGTTTCTGGATTAATAGTCTAGTGATAATACCACTAGACCAAACCTCCCATTTCTGAGAGAAAACATTTCTCCTTATCTCTGTCTAAGTGACTACCAATTTTTAAACAACAACTCCTGGTTTTAGATTCTCTGTGGAGAGGAAATATCCTCTCTATATAAACTCTGTCAAGTCCCCTCAGGAATTTGTATGCTTCAATCAAGTCACCTCTTCCTCTTATAAACTTCAAAGGATACAAGTCTTTCCTCAGAAGACAATTCATCTGTTCCAGGTCCAGTAAACTGTCACTGCCTCCAAATCACTTACATCCTTCCTTGGATAGGGAGGCCATTATTGTCCATGATACTCCAGATGTGGTCACACCAATGTCCTGTATAACTGAAGCATAACCTTGCTACTTTTGTAATTAATAATTAACAATAACAATCTATTAGTCTTCTTCATTAGTTGTTGTGCCTGCATACGAACATATCTCATCCAGTGCACTTGGCCACCCTGATCCTACTGTTTATCAGAACTCTGCCATCTCTCACTACAGATTCTTATTAGAAAATGGATATTTTCATCTTATCTTATCAAATGCCTTCTGAAAATATAAATACAGTAAATCCACCGGTTTACCTTTATCGATAGTACATGTTACTTCTTCAAAGGACTCCAAGACATTGGTTAAACATGAATTTTCTTCCACTAATACGCTATCTCTGCAATGATTACCTTAAATTTAATTACATGCCTAGTTGTATGTTTAGTTATATATTCTAATAGTTTCCCTATGACAGAAGTTAACTGGCCTATAGTTTCTGCTTTCTGGGTCCTTTCGTTTTTGAATGAAGAAGTTACATTAGTTACTTTCCAATCCAATGAAACATTAAAGAGAACATTGAAAAGTTAAAAGCAATCATCAAACATCTCCCAAATCAATGGCATTATCCTTTACATCCTGGAAGTTAACATTGACCATAAATTTAATTGGACCAGCCATATAAATATTGTGGCTACAACAGGAGATCTAGTGACCCTAGTCTCTGGATAAGCACATCTCCAACTTTTGTGTGCACTTCCAACTATATCTGATAAATGCGTGGGGTCTTTTGAACCTTTTTTGATACCAGTATGTGTGATGGTGGCCACGATTTGATCTAATAAGAAGAATTTGGTCAAGTAAACAAGATGTAATTTATTGCATCTCTGCAACTATTTGTAAGTTACAAGAACAGGCTTTAAATTAACACAGACTGTGAGTGGTATTCACTGCTAACAAGCTGTAGCTGTCAAGCCGAAAAGATAGTCTATCTATCACACAAATGAACAAACAGTATATGAATTTCAGTGCTGCTGTGATGCCAGATATTTAGGCTGTACATCCAAAGATGAGTGGACCATCAATCAGCATATCGCTTTAGCTGTTCACAACAAACAAAGTACTGACTGTATTCAACCAGCCTGAACTCGTAAATCTCACAACATAGATGTGATTCTGTGAGAGGACAACATTTGCTTTATAATCAAGAGTATTCAAAGAATTCCACTGACAACCAATATGGGATTGTCAGTCAGGCTCAGGTGTAATACATTTCATAGAATCTTTACAGTGCAGAAAGAGGCCATTTGGCCTATCGGGTCTGCACCAACACTCTGATGACCAACCCACACAGATCCAGTCTCCCACCCTATCCTCATAACCCCACATTAACCATGGATAATCCACCTAGTCTGCACATCTTTGAACACAACGGGGCAATTTAGCATGGCCTTTCCACCTAACCTGCACGTCTTTAGAATGTGGGAGGAAACTTGAGAATCTCACAGAGACCCACAAACTCATGGGGAGAATGTGCAAAATCCACATAGTCACTCAGTTCCTGGTGTTTGTAAGCCAGCAGTGCTAACCACTGAGTCACTGTGCTGCCCACAATACATTTGAATGTATTGGAAGCTACATATATGAATTCACGGCTCCTGTTCTTTGCAGACACAAAAATATGTACACAATTTGCAACTGTTTCAACTTAACAAAATCACAAGCAGCCACTCACTGGTTAATTTGTTACGGCAATGCCTTGACCAATTACAGTCAATCTTCCTCATTTAAAATTGGAACAAAGCTTGCTGTTTAACTGTCATTCAACATTAATTGGTACATTTCTCATGGCCACGTTTGTTCCAATCAAACAAAGCCCATTTGCCAACCAATAAGCATTTTCCCGTCATACAATATAATTGCTATTTACCCTTTATTTTGACATTCATGCAAATTGTCCTAATAAGTGCAAGATTAAAACCTTCAAGATAACATGTTTTCTTTCAGCAATATTGAAAGTATACACTACCAAATGGCAAGTTATTCTGATTACTTTTAAAACACTTTTGTAAATGCTTTTAAAAAACATGTCTCCTTTCCACTATCATTAAAATTTAGGCAAAATATCTAAATAATATTGTTCAGTAGGTTCTCCTAAGTCAATGTGCTATCCTTTGGAGTGATGGTACTAAATGCTACTTGACTGGATGAAGTCAAAAAGCATTACTATGTGCTAATAGTAAATGGCACTTTGAAATGGAACGCTGAAAAGTAGATTTTAACTTGTGTTGTCCACTTTATAAAGGGTATCCTGTTTATGTGATTCTCAAACTGTTTAATTTTGCAATTTGGACTGTAATTACATAGATATAATGCTTCATGGATTGGTGGTTTAAAGATAGTTAACATTTACAAATCTCCAGCACCCTGGACTAGTAATCCAGATCCTGAGCTTGAATTCAATCATGGATTTGAAAATTTAGATTCAATGTGAGGGGAAATCTGTTATTTGCAGAAGTAACCACTGTACGAATATTGTTAGGAGCTTGAAATATATGAGAATTGAACACAAGGATACTGTAAATTATTAACATTCATCCACTAAAATTATGTTCATAAGCATGTTGGAGCAATACTTTACTAGTGACTTCGTTCATTGGGTCCCTGTCCCACATGATCCCATTATAACACAGTAGTTGCTCAGTAGTTACCTTTAGATTGTTGGTACAATTAATTGTTTACAACTTTGAATCTATGGGATTGTTATAAAAAGGGAAGGAAACTTGCCATTCTTATCCAATCTGGCCTATCGTAATTTCTCTCCAACACAGGAGTAAGTGCTGGATGTCTGAAACGGTTAAAGGTGGATAAATCCCCAGGACCTGATCAAGTGTACCTGAGAACTCTGTGGGAAGCTAGAGAAGTGATTGCTGGCCTCTTGCTGAGATATTTGTATCATCGATAGTCACAGGTGAGGTGCCGGAAGACTGGAGGTTGGCAAACGTGGTGCCACTGTTTAAGAAGGGCAGTAAAGACAAGCCAGGGAACCATAGACCAGTGAGCCTGACCTCGGTGGTGGGCAAGTTGTTGGAGGGAATTCTGAGGGACAGGATGTACATGTATTTGGAAAGGCAAGGACTGATTCGGGATAGTCAACATGGCTTTGTGGGTGGGAAAACATGTCTCACAAACTTGATTGAGTTTTTTGAAGAAGTAACAAAGAAGATTGATGAGGGCAGAGCAGTAGATGTGACCTATATGGACTTCAGTAAGGTTCCCCATGGGAGACTGATTAGCAAGGTTAGATCTCATGGAATACAGGGAGAACTAGCCATTTGGATATAGAACTGGCTTAAAGGTAGAAGACAGGGGGTGGTGGTAGAGGGTTGTTTTTCAGACTGGAGGCCTGTGACCAGTGGAGTGCCACAAGGATCGATGCTGGGTCCTCTACTTTTTGTCATTTACATAAATGATTTGGATGCGAGCATAAGAGGTACAGTTAGTAAGTTTGCAGATGACACCAAAATTGGAGGTGTAGTGGACAGCGAAGAGGGTTACCTCAGATTACAATAGGATCTGGACCAGATGGGACAATGGGTTGAGAAGTGGCAGATGGAGTTTAATTCAGATAAATGTGAGGTGCTGCATTTTGGCAAAGCAAATCTTACCAGGATTTATACACTTAATGGTAAGGTCATAAGGAGTGTTGCTGAACAAAGAGACCTTGGAGTGCAGGTTCATAGCTCCTTGAAAGTGGAGTCGCAGGTAGATAGGATAGTGAAGAAGGCATTTGGTATGCTTTCCTTTATTGGTCAGAATATTGAGTACAGGAGTTGGGAGGTCATGTTGCGGCTGTACAGGACATTGGTTAGGCCACTCTTGGAATATTACGTGCAATTCTGGTCTCCTTCTTATCGGAAAGATGTTGTGAAACTTGAAAGGGTTCAGAAAAGATTTACAAGGATGTTGCCAGGGTTGGAGAATCTGAGCTACAGGGAGAGGCTGAGCAGACTGGGGCTGTTTTTCCTGGAGTGTCGGAGGCTGAGGGGAGACCTTATAGAGGTTTACAAAATTATGAGGGGCATGGATAGGATAAATAGACAAAGTCTTTTCCCTGGGTCAGGGAGTCCAGAACTAGAGGGCATAGATTTAGGGTGAGAGGAGAAAGATATAAAAGAGACCTAAGGGGCAACTTTTTCACGCAGAGGGTGATACATGTATGGAATGAGCTGCCACAGGATGTGGTGGAGCCTGGTACAATTACAACATTTAAGAGGCATCTAGATGGATATATGAATAGGAAGGGTTTGGAGGGATATGGGCCGGGTGCTGGCAGGTGGGACTAGATTGGGTTGGGATATCTG
The DNA here is from genome assembly GCF_047496795.1 of Chiloscyllium punctatum. Classification (NCBI taxonomy): domain Eukaryota; kingdom Metazoa; phylum Chordata; class Chondrichthyes; order Orectolobiformes; family Hemiscylliidae; genus Chiloscyllium; species Chiloscyllium punctatum. The sequence continues at coordinate 18,582,837 of NC_092748.1, forward strand.
GTTGGCATGGACGCGTTGGACCGAAGGGTCTGTTTCCATGCTGTAATCTCTATGACTCTACAAATATTATCCTACTCTTAATTACCATCTGAAGTGGTTGAGCAAATTACTCTATTCAGGGTGACTGGGTATGGGATGTAAATGCTGTCCTTGCCAGAAATTCCAATAGCCTCAGAATGAATTGAAAACAAATGATGTTTGACTAAACAATGTACTCTCACTGCTTTCTCACCCAGCTATCTCGTTTGGTGGCTATAACAAGTACAATACACACTCTGGTTACTTACAATTCAATCAAGATATTAATTAGTTACAAAGCATCTAGCAGTTGGGCATTTAGCAATAACCTTGCCCTGATCTATTTCCTGAAACCACAGAGCAATTTTCTGTTCTACAAGATCTATACATATTCACCATATTAAACATTCATTTAAACCAGAACTGATGCACAATTGGCAGCACTGCACAGTTCACATGATGAACTGCAGCAATTCACCAAGGTTCCTTCAACAGCACCTTCGGAACCCACAACCTCTATCACCCAGAAGAACAGCAGATACCTGGGAACACTACTATATGTAATTTTCCCTCCAAGACACATATTATGCTGATTTGGAACTATGTCATCACTTCTTCACTGTTGCTGAGTCAAAATCAGAACTCTCCTCTAATAGCACCATGGCCTACACCATGGACTGCAACAGTTCAAGGTAACTCACCACTACCTTTTCAACAGAATTAGGATGGACCATTAATGCTGGATCAGTCAATAATATGTCCACATCTCATGAATCAATAAAAAAAAAGATTGGGTTTGAGCCTGCTTCCCTTACATCAGCTGGATCAAATCAAACAAAAGTGATGTCATTTCTAGGAATTACAAACAAAAATGACAGGCAAGAAGATAAATATACTGACCCATTAACCTGTCCCATTCTATTATTATGTTTTATGTATTAAAATACATATATTTCTACCCAGAGCTAGGTAAAAAGACAGTCAAAATAAACATCTCAGTCCAACAGCCAGTAAAACAGGAAAATTCTTCTCCAACTTCTTAGGGAAATTGAATCTATTCCAAAAGATCACATTGGCCCTGATTTGCTTGTATGAGGAGATTTGTTTCCCAGCCAGAAATCAGTTAATTGAATAGAATATTTAAATCCCTGACAGGTGTTCTGAATATTGTATTGATTTACTCATTCAGTTTTCATTATTTACAAGTATATTCCTCTGGCTCAACTCTAGTGACAATCCAGGTAGATGTCAAGAAGAGAAGTAGCAGTACCTGCATTTTGCCATGAGGGAATACGGTTTAATGTCCTGATATATGGAAGGCGCAAAGAAAGTGTGGCCTGCACAATGGGCTGCATCAGCTTTGCTGCAGTATTTGAATCACTAAATTCCATGGACATCTAATACAGCAGCACACTCTTTGTTTAGGAATGCTTGCAAAAACAGCAAAATGAACTTATTATCCATGTCTAATTTAATTGAAAGTGTGCCAAAAAAGCATTTGTTAGCGTCCTCTGTTAAGATGCTGATCATGGAATAATAACAATGTTTCGTTCAACTTCTCTACAAACAAAGTCAAAGCAGGGCAGTTCCTGACAGGGATGGGATGGGTGTGCAGTTAAAATAATTGTGCAAAGTATTAATACCCCAATTCTCTCACACTTCCTGCAGCCTCCTTTTAGATGGGCCTTTTTCTAGATGGTTAAAGTATCTGTGCAAAGGCATCAACACAATAAACATTTAATAATTGCGCTTCAATGATAAAATTACAGCCCCAATGACATTTCAACTGCCTGCTGAGCAAGAACTAACCTGCTGATTAAGAAGCAGTAGCAATTAGAACCTCGAAAGCTTCCTTTCATAGATCCAAGTGGAATAGTACTGTTTGTGAAAAGGTTTCACTAAAAGATGTTTGGACGTCTTTTGGACTAGATTTTCACATTTCCTGGGCGCACAAATTTTAAAACCTCCCCCTGTAACCCCTTACTTTTTGTTGTGCAGTGTGCAGGCAAGGTCTGCAATTTTAGCCTGCCTGAAGTAGCCACAACACATTGGGACAACAAAGCAACAATCTTAATTTTTAGACATAAATTTCATACCCTTGCAATAGATTCTAACCTTCTCCTTTGACACTGAATCAACCTGTTTCCATCAACTGCCAGGACCGACTTTTACTAAGATTTGGCAAAGTGTCAATTTTGGGGAGTTTCAAGGACAGTTTCCATGTATACTAGTGAGTTATTTCATGCAATTCTCCACTGTTAACCTCATTATGCATACACCATGTTCTATTGTACCCCACTTGCATTATTGTGTGTTTACCAATGACATGTTGTTGTGGTTCTGTTCGCCGATCTGGGAATTTGTGTTGCAGACGTTTCGTCCCCTGTCTAGGTGACATCCTCAGTGCTTGGGAGCCTCCTGTGAAGCGCTTCTGTGATGTTTCCTCCGGCATTTATAGTGATGACTATAAATGCAGGAGGAAACATCACAGAAGCGCTTCACAGGAGGCTCCCAAGCACTGAGGATGTCACCTAGACAGGGGACGGAACGTCTGCAACACAAATTCCCAGATCGGCGAACAGAACCACAACAACGAGCACCCGAGCTACAAATCTTCTCCCAAACTTTGAATGACATATGTATTTGTCAATGCTGGGATGTCCCAGCATTCCCAGCACTAGCAATTTATTTAAACCCAGCTGCATATCAAGCACCGCAAGCCAGGTGTTGTCTGTCACAGTGAATGCAATTGGAGGGGAATGAGAAAGAAATGCACCTGAGAGCAGGAAAGTGCCATGGGTGACACTTCATTGCATATGCAAGCTTATATTTTTAAATGTATTGCTGTTTTACATCACCCTCTGATCAGCAGTCATTGTAGATACAGCTACAGGAACCAAGCTACCTAGGCTGCCAATCCTTAGCATCAGACAATCTTTGAACCTTGATAAAGAAGTGTTCCTTTTCCCCTGAAACCCAGCATAGCAAAACATCTTATTGTTCAATACGAAGGATCGCAGACAGGAAAGCCATCAAACATTTGAAACTGTTAATTTTCATTCAACAACAGCAAAAGTGAAGAAAAAGTAGACAAACTGCAGAAAATCATCAAAGATATTTGAACAGCACCTTCCAAAGTCATGACTATATCCATCTGGAAGGACAACAGCAGCAGATGCATGGGAACACTACCACCTCTAAATTCCCTTCCAAGATACTCACCATCCTGACTTCGTAAGATATTGCCATTCCTTCTCTATTGCTGGATCAAAATCCTGGAATTCCATTCCTAAAGGCATTATGGGTCTATCAACAGCAAATGGAATGCAACAGTCAAGAAGGCCTCTGGGAAACTTGCCTTTATTAGCTGAGATAGAGAGTTTAAGAGTAGCTGGAACAGTATAAAATGTTAGTGAGGCCAGGTATGTGTACAGTTATGGAATCCACATTTTAAGAACACAGCTCACCACCATCATCTCATAAGCAACTAGAGATAGGCAATAAATAGGAGTTGCTTGTATTTCTAGTAACAAAAAAAGAATGATCACAGCATTTAACTCAAATCTATTGGAACCAGTGTCAAATAATTCCTGTCTGACTTATTACACCTTATGCTGCATTGTTCTATCATCCTGAAGTTGGCGTTCCTTTTATTCAATGTCTTCATTTCCCTCCTTGGAAGTCTGGTCTCACTCTTTCAGCTCTCCAAAGTCGATCATGTCCTGTTTGCCACTCAAGTTATATAGAATACAGTATGCCAGGATTATGCACCACACTCTGGTTTTTACTGCAAGGTATCCCAACCGTTCCAAATATTAGAACCTCACCTTCAAGGGGTCGACTGTCTGCTCCATGCTGACTCTAATAGGAAAATGGGCTGCATTGTATTTGAATTCAACTTCAGTTAGGGGCTGTGAAACAGAATTATCAGCCTTGGTTGCATAGGGTAACACGACAGATTCCAGTGAACCTGGCAAAGACTTCTAAGATGCGAAGTTCAATGATCATACATGATTTGCGTGTTGTTGAAATAGAGCATTTTTTGTTGGCACTTTTAACACCATATGTATAACGTACATAATGGGCTGCATCAGGAGAAGCCAATTATGATGGCAAAGCCTATTACCCTGCTCCTTAAGGTGGCAGTACAGGTTGATAAAACAGTCAAGAAGGCCTATGGGAAACTTGCCTTTATAAACTGAGATGGAGAGTTTAAGAGTAGTTGGAACAGTATAAAATGTTAGTGAGGCCAGGTATGTGTACAGTTATGGAATCCACATTTTAAGAAGGATGAGATAGCACTGGAAAAGCTGCAGATGAGTTTTACCTGGAAGTGACCTGATCTGGACAGTTTAGTTACAAAGAAAATGGATAAACTGGGGTTGTTTTCGTTGGAGATTGAGGAAGACATAACTGAGATGTATAAAATTTGAGAGGCAATAAACAGGTTGGACAGGAAGATACTTTTGCCCTTGATGAAGAATCAATGAATATGGGGCGGATTTCAGGTAAGGGGTAAGAAATTTAGAGAGGATGTGAGGAAAATGTTTTCCCTCAGAGAGTGGTGGGAATCTGGAACTCTCTACTCATCAGGTTAGTAGAGGCAGAAACCCTCATAACATTTGCCTTCATTGGTCAGAACATTGAGTACAGGAGTTGGAACATCATATTGCAACTGTACAGCATATTGGTGAGGTCACTTTTAGAATACTGCATTCAATTCTGGTTGCCCTTTGCCCTATTGAGCCTGCATTTGTCAAAATCAACCACCTTACTAATCCAACTCATTTTCCAACCATTGGCCATAGCCTTATATGCCTTAGCCTAACAAGGACATTGTTAAACTTGCAAGGGTGCAGAAAAATTTGCAAGGATATTGTCGGGACTGGAGGGTTTGGGCTATAGGGAGAGGTTAAATAGGCTGGGGCTTTTCTTCCCTGTACCGTTGAATGCTTAGGGGTGATCTTATAGAAGTTTATAAAATCATGAGGGGCATGGATAATGTGAATAGCCAAGGTCTTTTTCCTAAATTTAGGGAGTCCAGAATGAGACAGCATAGGTTTAAGGTGAAAGGAGAAATACTTAAAAAAGATCTGAGAGGCAACTTTTTGATGCATGGAACCAACTACCACAGTAAGTGGAGGAGATGGGTACAATATTAACATTTAAAAGACACTTGAGTTGGTATATGAATGTGAAGAATTTAGAGGGACATGGGCCAAATGCTGGCAAATGAAACTAAGTCAGATTGGGTAGTTTAATTGTTATGGATGAGTTGGACTGAAGGGTCTGTTTCCATGTTGTATGACTCTATGACTTGATGACACGATTTAAGAAGTATTTCAATGTACAATTGCAATGCTAAGGCACATAAGGCACAATGGTTGGAAAATGAGTTGGATTAGTTAGGTGGTTGATTTTGACAAATGCAGGCTCAATAGGGCAAAGGGACTTTTTCTGTGCTACAGACTTCTTTGATTCTATAACTCTATCCAGGCTGGAGCACGAGCTTGTCATGAGAAAATGAGATTATGCAGCATGATCCTGCCCAAACTGCATTGGTAACAGCCTTGACATATTTGAAGATCCAGGGTTGTGAAATCCCACACAAGTTTCCAATGGATCCTTGGAAACAGGCAATTGTATAAGAATTTAGAGCAGCTGTCACATTAACAGCAATCAGGATAGGATTGACACCCATCTTTTCAGACCACAGATCCTGCTCTAGCGGTGGCATAATTTTCAGACAGTCTTCCTAACACCCTAAGTCTTCACTGACAATTGACCTTGGGGAAAGTGAGGACTGCAGATGCCGGAGATCAGAGCTGAAAAATGTGTTGCTGAAAAAGCAGCAGGTCAGGCAGCATCCAAGGAGCAGGAGAATCGACGTTTCGGGCATAAGCCCTTATTCAGGAATGGGGTGGGTGTGCCAGGCAGATCTAAGATAAAAGGTAGGGAGGCGGGACTTGGGGCAATTGACCTTGCTCTTCAGAAGTAAATGCATCAAAGACAACTGGTACTGGACACTCTATTACTCCTCCATTGCACTGGAAAAATGTTTTGCTGTGTATATGCTGGTAAATGCTAACAACACCTTGATTACAGTTTCAACTTTAACCTGAGAAGTTTATAATTCATCAGTATGTTCTTTCTCATACAGTCACTGCAGACTAAGTTAAAGCAGACAGTTCCATCTAATGTTGCTCATATAACAGCAGGGAGGTCAAATTTAAATTTAGCATTCAGTCTTAAACGCTGCCAGAAACATGCAATAAATAGTTCACAAATGTGCCAGGATTTATTCGATGCAAAGCAAATGATTTATTTCCACAGGGACCTCAGCAGTGATATAAATAAAATGATTTAATTATTTAATGGCAATATATATACAAGCAAAAGTTTTATTAGCTATTGTGTATTGAATGTTGTCGGTTATACAATTTAATTTGCTAAATCAGCCATAAACTAATAACTATGATTACTTATCAAGTGAAGAGAAAGCAAAACGTAGCACGAGTCATTAATGGTACGTAAGCAACATCCAGTGAAGACAACAAAAAAAGTAAATGAATGTGCAATAATGACTCATTAGTATTCAAGGTTTGGAAGGTTGGATTACAGTAATAGAGGTCAGAAGAGCCTGAGGCCACAAAATCTTATCTTAGTCAATAAGTTTTTACAAGCAAGCTCTCATTTTGTTTTTAATGAGAAAATGTGTCATATTTTATTTACAATGTTATTAAATAACAATGGATTCACAAACAGGTTTGCAAAATTCACTGTTAAATTCTGTTATATTGAATTGACCTTTATTTTGAACTGACATGTAAATATTTAAGGACACCATTCTGAGGTTGATTGCTCCACACAAATGGCATAACTAGGTTTGACCAATTGCAAATATATGCTTTATTTTGCAATGTGCCTGGCGTACATTTGGTAGGTCCAGCACCAAGCGTCACCTCAAAATATAAATAAATATACAATTTCAATAAAACTTGCATATGACTGTCATGGGATGATCCTGGGCCTTACAGTGCATATTACAAAAACGTGTCACACAAATAAGTGAATAAGAGGGGCTGGAACCAAAGCTTCCAATCCATACCTCCCAATTACAACACTACAGGCAAAGCTTTGAATATTAGAGCTTAAGTACCAAATTGCTATAATAAGTATTTATTAATAAGCATTTATTAAACAAAATATGAAATTGCACTGAACTGCAGCATAACAAGCACTTTTGTTGAAATATGCACTTTTCCTGAAAAATTTGTAGATGTCTTCTCATAACTGAAGTATGGTCATTTAGAAATAAAACATTTCAGTAGCAAAGGAGGCTACAGGCTGGTGGATGCAGGTTGTTGTCAGGCCAACTGACCCAATGAAGTTCAGAGGCAGCCACAAGGGCTACCAAATGCAGAGGCAGGCTGTCCAGGCCTTAGTTCTCCCTCCCCAGTTATACTCTGAATGTTCTATCAATACCACCTCATGCTCCCCCACTTCCATATCCCTTCATGCCCCTCCCATATTTGACAATGCCCCACCACAAAGCTATTTCCCCTCATACCTCCTATATCAATCTATGTCACCAACCACCCCAGGGCCCTCATGCTCTGTGCCAAGCTATGGCTCCACCATGCTCATTCATCCGTTGTACACTATATAGAAACAATGGACACTGAAATGACAGCATGTATAAAAAGAACTTTTAAACCATTCATTGATTATTTTCCATTTTCATGAAAAGAAATTCATTTAAATACTGTACAATAACGGTGTCAATTATCCAGAGCTTTTAAAATGACAAATGTCGAAACTACAAGCACTTGAAACCACTGAACATTGAATAAATAAACATTAGAAAATTGACAGCAGAGATCAGAGAGCCAGAATTCCCAGTGGAGCAGGGGCTCAGATGTTTCAACAGAGTAATGATGTCTGGGCTCTCAGTCAAGTCTCAGGTGCCATGTATTCTTTAGAAAGTTGATCTGACTCCATGAATGGGAAGATGTAGGACATCTCTATCCTTGTATGGGATCCAAACAGATTAGGAACCCTGGTGATGGTCTTATGACCCAAACTAGCTTGCATCCTTAAAGGGCATTTGTGTAAATTGGAAACCCTAGGATTAAGGTTGGAATACAGGAATCATATTTTGCCTCCCATTTCAGCAAAAATCCATACTGATAAGACTTTAACAAATGATTCTTTAATAGCTCTTTTGTCATATTGTCTGTGTTAAGAGCATTATATAAATGCAAATTGCATGCTAACAAAATAACTACAATATAAAATGTGTTAATTACTGTTCGGTGCTTTGGAATATTGAAAAGCATGAAATGTTTTATGAAAATACACATTCTTTCCCTTTGCTGGTATGCATGCATAGATTAATTTCTTAGATAAAAATAACTGACAATCGTCACCTGTCATAGCCAATATTTTCAATTTTTATGTTTAATAGTTGCCAAGTATAAAATATTATGAATTAAATTGAGGTCACTACCTCTTCAGAAAGTCAAACAGAAAGGTAGAGTCTAAGAGAAGATTTTTGAAGAAAGAAGTACACCATGAGCAGCAAGTTGTGGTCCATAAATTTCAGTTGGTCCTTGCTACGTAAGGAGAAAATGTGGACTGCAGATACTGGAGATTAGAGTGGAGAGTGTAGGGCTGGGAAAGCACAGCAGGTCAGGCAACAACCAAAGAGCAAAATAATCGATGTTTCGGGCATAAGCCCTTCATCAGGAATCATAATCAAAACAACAAAAACAAATCATACATGGGATAATATACTCTTAACTATTTTGACAGCCAAGTGCTGGGGGAAGGTGGGTAACCAAGGAGCCATTGTTCGGGGGACGATGTCAATTCCCTTCAGCTTTTTGTCAAGTTCACAATATTGATGTAATCATTCACAAAATGCTCATGGATGCCTAAGATCTTGTCCATAATTGAATGGAAGTTCTGGAGGTAGATGCAGAGAGGTTCTGGTAGCCGTGATTAAGACCAGAAAGTCAGGTTTCAGGAAACAGTAAGTTAAATAGGTAGGAAATTGCGTGATTAGTCCTCTGTTTCTGTTGGTTAGAAAGATCAGAGAGGGGAGGATGGGCAGTTGTTGCTTGAAAACAGGTGACATTGAGCACGTCAATGTCCTTTTTGGAGAACGCCAAGTGAGGCACATAGGGAAGTTGTAGTCTTATTTAAGAGGAAGTCAACCATTGAGATGATACCAAGAGAGTAAAATGTCAAGGAGTGTTGAAGTGTTCAGGTTGGTATTTGGGGGGGATAGAGAGTGTCTGACAGTAGAGAAATGAAAGGAGGGTATGACAATAAGACAGAGGGGTTCAGTTGTGATAGAAGGAGAAACCCATGGAAGTATTAACAATGGATTCAACATCAGAGTAACAGACAAAACATGTACATGAATGAACATAGGGAAAAGTCAACTTTCATAAGTTTGGTTATTGAGGTACATAAAATGTGGTAGTAAATTGAGAATAGACAGGAAGCAGCAGAAGGGAGATATGTCAGTTGGAATAATGCACAAGAGATTTAAAGAATTAATTGCAAGGCAAAACAATTATGGTGAAATTAAAGGTTAATATAAGATCTCGAAGACACAGAGAGTGTACTTTAGCTCACAGAAAATAAAGTATTCAGCAGTGATGAACTGGATTAAAACATTTTGATCTGATCACAGCAGGTAAGGCCATGAGTGAAGTAAGAACCTGGAAATTTGAATGGTGAGTGTGGGGAAGGCTGGGGAAGTGCTGTCATCAGTGGCTTTATAACTCAACCAGTTAGAGCAGGATATGATGACCACCTCTCACTGACTGTGCACATTTCACTATATTGTAAATTGTTGAAGCCCCAACATTGCTCCCTTTGGCACTCCACTAATTACAGCTCTTAGTTGCCTGCTTATTCCTATTCTCTGCTTCCTGCTGGCTATATACTTACAAACAAGGAGCAGAGTATGCCATTTTCCCCTCAATAAGACCATGGTTAATCTGATTGCAACCACAATTCTGCAGCCACCTCATGTCCAATTCTCTCCTTTCTCCACATAATATAAGGCACAACAGACCATCACCATGTTCTGAAATCCCTTGGAGGAATCCAATCACAGTAGCAAATCAAAGGTCTCTCTCATTTTGATTGGCTTCATCAATGGTGGGTGAATGTAAATGGAGTCACAATCAAACATCTGTCCAGGAATGTGCCTAGGAAGAATACTTGTGTGTAGCAGAAGATCCCTGGAAGGAACTGGGTCAAACAAAATCAGGTCTGTGGCGATTTTGGTCCAGACCATTTGAAATAAAGATCTCCTTTTAGGAGATGTTGAATTTCTGCAACATCCTGACATGAAGAAGTGCATCTTGAGGCATTGTTGCTCATTCACATCCCGAAAAATAAATCATCCACCAATAAGGAATTGTATGTTCATCCCTCTGACCTGTGAAGTAGTAGGTAATCGAGAAGAAAGTTGCTGCTGTTCCTACTGAAGTTGCTCCTCAACTCTTCTTTGCTCCTCAACCAAAAGTCCAAGATAGAGTTACTAAGTAGCTCCCAGGCTTTTGGGAAGGTCAGCTACTAAAAATTGCAGATCAAAGGCAAACTAATTCCAAGGAGCAGAAATTTTCTCAGGCCTGAGAAATAATTTCCAATGCAGTTAAATCACTCCCTCAGAATAATTTATATGAACAAAAACCTTTTACCTGGGCAGAGATGTAGTTCAATAGTTAAAGATTTTCCAGAATGTCAACTTCTCAGTTCTATTAATCCTCAGTCTCTTCTCGCCTTATTCTACCAAATGGGTTCCAGAAAGTCCAGGAAATTCATGAATTAACAATTGGAAATTGACCAAATTGGCTTTCAGTAGTCACAGATCCATTTAGCCCCAATTGAGGGTTCCTATTTGCTACTAAATATGCTCAAGCTAAGCTGGGAAGTTATCAGACAGTATTTTTTTGTTCTTTCTCATCTGCCATCTGCAGGAATACCTGCCTATTCTAGTAGACTAAAATTCCCCTAACAATTGTACCTGGAGGTTTTAATTGATTGTTTGCAGATGAACAAAATAGTGAAGGTCAAAATCCAGTCCTCTGTACTTGCAGAACACATTGTTAATTTCATGCATACCTTAATGTTGACAGACTGAAGCTCATCTGATTAACATTTGAAAAACAGATAAGATTTTAACAACTTGCTTTCCATACTGTGAAAAATACTGACATTTTGCTTTTGGTTAGGAGCTGCTCAAGCAAATTGAAATGTTGAATAAGCTAAAACTATGCTTGGCAGAAATTTAACACAGTTGCCATTAAGTTGAGGCTGTCTTTCAAATCAACCACACAGTTTATGTTTTCAGATGATCATTTTATGTCTAAGCTCACAGTACTGTTCTGAAAATACAGCCCAAAAAAGCAAATATTAATCAGAACTTAATGAACATGTTGAAAATAGATATATAGGGATAAAGGTTAGACAATTTTGCTAAGTCAATTTGTTCAGCAAGCATTCATGTAGCCATAGTCACTAGCTGGTGGAGGATGTAACCCAAGCAATAAGTACATGAAACATTTTCTCAACTCAACAGACCTCATCTCTTCGAAGATAAAAAAAAGTGAACACTCAAGCATTTTAATTCAGAAACATCTGAAGGTATTAACATTCAAGCACCAGTGAACATGCCTTCAGTACCAGAACGAACCGCAGCAGATCACAACATCATTTTTCTGCCCTGGTTAACCAGCTCACTGCCAACTTTGTAGAAAGTTGAGTCACCTTCAGAAATATATCTAATTTAAATTTCCTGCAATACTCTGAGAGAAGACTATACAGACACATTCTGATATTGAACAGAATGTGCTAGGAGTAGGTGAAGTTGACAGTATGTTTGGAGGTTCCAAGGTCTTTTTCCCAGAGTTGGGGAGTCCAAAACTAGAAGGTATAGGTTTAAGGTGAATGGGGTAAGATTTAAAAGGGACCTAAGGGGCAACTTTTTCACACAGAAGGTGGTGCATGTGTGACTCTAATGTATGGAATGCCAGAGAAGATGGTGGAGGTAGGTACAATTACAACATTTAAAAGGCATCTGAATGGGTATGTGATTAGGAAAGATTTGGAGGGATATGGGCCAAATGCTGGCAAATGGATTTGGATTAATTTTGGATATCTGTTCGGCATGGATGAGTTGGACTGATGGATCTGTTTCTGTACTGTACAACCCTATGATGCTATAACTGTGTTTCTTTCCAATACATTTGGTTGTTTGTGGGTAAAACCTTTAGAACAAGCAGGATTTCAACAAACAAGTGAAAGCAAACTCAGTGCAGTATTGGCTCAGCTCTTTGAGTTTCTCATATAATGCATGGGTTTCCCAGGCTTCTCAAAACTCGCCACCACTTGAAAGCAAGGTCAGAACATAACTGCAATTGAGAGGAATCAATCCCAGGGAAATATGGCATTCCGTACTCAGTACCTTATTTTTTCTTATCTGCTGGTAGGAAAGCGTTTTTGCTGAGAGGTAACTTTCTTGGAGGTATTTTGGTGTTTGATCTATCAGATCAAGATGGCATTGGCTTGCAGCACCTTAGATTTGACTTCAGGATAAGGATCATTACCATCAGCAAAAACAAGGTCAGTAGTTCTGCTGCCTGTTGGTCACAGCTTTGTAGCTGCCCAGGAAAAAGGGAAACAAACAGCAGAGAGGGCTATGGCGGAGGAAGCAATAGTAGCGAGGGAGGCAGGTGAGCAATCATACTTGCCACACATTCAAAAATGCTAATATACTCTAATATAACTGTAATTTTGTGATGTGTTTAGCTTATAGTTTGTTTATTGGCAATCTGTCACTACTGAACAGCAAGAAGCCATAATCTTTGCCAGAGTGTCAACTTCTATGACATTTTGGAATGACTCCTCAGGAGAACCAGGTTGTGACATCAGCTCTGAAGTGTGTTTGAAGATGTCCTGCTTCTAGCTGGACTTGGTGGTCAGGATTTGCCAATATCTGTTAAAATCGTGACTGTCCTTAACCTACAATAAAACAAAGTACTGCGGATGCTGGCAATGTGAAACAAGCAAAAACAGAAATTTCTGGAGAAATCCAGCTAATCTAGCAGTACCTGTGAAGAATAAACAGCTATTTTCTTTTCACAGATGCAGCCAGACCTGCTGGGTTTCTCCAACAATTACTGTCCGCAATCTTTTTGCTTCTGAATCTGTCCAAATATCTGATGGAGAGATCTGCAAGATCTAAGGCAGTAGCTTACAAATGTTAAAAAGACTGGTTTGTTTCTCAGAGCTAACAAATACGTAAAATTGCCACTCACGAGGCCTGTCAGAATGAGCTTCCCTGAGCTTTGTAGCTCTAGCTGACTTCCCAAATAGAAGGTGTCACACATGTGATGATTGTGATGCCTATAGATTACCGAGAGGTGTTCAACAACTACAAGAGCTTCTATTTCATGAATTTGTAATTGATGTGCAACCAAAACAAGATATTTATGTAGCTGTGTATAAGGTTCCTGGGCAGTTTCATTTTGTGGCAATTTTTCTGTCCTCAGATCTTCAAAGAAGTTGCCTGCTGTGAGAAAAAAAATCCCTAAAAGCAAACAGTATCTCCCTCTGACTCTTGACATCCTCACATGGCATGTCCAAACAGACATGAGTGAAACAGGGTGCAGGCTTTGCATGTCTCACTTTCAACCCTTGGTTTCCTTTTTACTTTTCACAAACTCCAGCAGCTTTTGCATTGCCACTTTAAATGGTGGAGTTGAAATTACATCATAGAAGTCCTCATCATTTCCTCAGCATCATGTGGATAACTGGATGGGAAATCCGTAAGTAAAATGACATAATTGTGATAAAATAGCATCAATCAAGAGTAAACATATAGTTAATTCATACACATACATGGCGCGCATGTTAATGGATAGTACAAACTATTAAACTGCAAAATGTATTAGATAATAAGATGAGAGAGAAAGGAATAGAATATTTTGGATAAAGAAGGATGGGAGGAGGGTCTTTAGCAAATTGGTGTGACCTGTTGGGCTCAATGGCCTCTTTCAGTGTGAATATGATATAAACTAAAATGACAGTGTTTTCTCAAGCATTGATATCTATGCTTTGGGGTGTGGGGAGCTTTGACTCAGGAGCCTATGAGAGTGATCAAAGACATAAAACCCAAAATACTCAAGGATGCTCGATGCTACAGCCTTTGAGTCGGAGAACATTGAACAGTACAGTACAGGCCTTTCGGCCCTTGATGTTGTGCCAGCCTTTTATCCTTCTCTAAGGTCAGACTAACCTACATACACTTCATTGTACTATCTTCCATGCACCTATCCAAGAGTCACTTAAATGCCCCTAATGTATCTGACTCTAATACCACATTTACCTCTGACGTCTCCCTTAAACCTTCCTCTAGTTACATTAAAATTATGCCACCTCGTGATAGCCATTTCCATCCTGGGAAAAAGTCTCTGGCTATCCACTCTATCTATGCCTCTCATCATCTTGTATACCTCTATCAGGTCACCTCTCATCCTTCTTCGCACCAATGATAAAAGCCCTAGCTCCCTCAATCTTTCTTGATAAGACATGTCCTCCAGTCCAGGAAACATCCTGGTAAATTTCTTCTGCACTATCTCTAAAGCTTCCACATCTTTCCTGTAATGAGGTGACCAGAATCAAACACAATGTTCCAAGTGTGGTCCAACCAGAGCTCTATCGAGCTGCAGCATTGCCTTGCGGCTCTTGAATTCAATCTCCCTCCTAATGAAAGCCAACACACCCTATCAACTTGGGTGGCAACTTTGAGGGATCTGTGGACAAGGATCCCAATTTCCCTCTGTTCCTCCACACTGCCAAAAATCCTGCCTTTAACCCTGTACTCTGCATTCAGATTTGACCTTCCACACTTTGCCAGGTTGAACTACATCTGCCACTTATCAGCCCAGTTCTGCATCCTGTCAAAGGCCTGTTACAACCTACAACAGCCCTCCACACTGTCTACTACTCCATCAACCTTCGTGTCATCGACAAACTTACTAACCCACCTGTTCACTTACTCATCCAAATCATTTATAAAATTCACAAAGAGCCGAGGTCCCAGAACCGATCCCCGCAGAACACCTTTGGTCACCAAGCTCCAGGCTGAATACTTTCCATCAATCACCACCCTCTGTCTTCTATTGGCCAGCCAATTCTGTATGAAGGCATCCAGATTTCCCTGTATCTCATGCCTCCTTATTTTCTGAATAAGCCTACGATGGGGAACCTTCTCAAATGCCTCGCTAAAATGAAAGTCATGGAGATCTATAGCACAGACAAGGCCCTTCAGGCCAGCATGTCCACAACAGTCATAAACAACCACCTAACTATTCTAATTCCACTTTTCAGCTTGAACTTAACCTGTAGCCTTGTATGCTATGCCACCACAAGTGAAGGTTTCTGCCTCTACGACCTCCAGATTTCCACCACCCTCTGGGTGAAAAGGTTTTTCCTCATATCTCCTCTACACCTTTTCCCTTGACTTTAATTCTATGACCCTTGGTCATTGATCCCTCCATCTTAGGGAGAAGTTTCTTCCTGTCTACGCTCCTCATAATTTTATACATCTTATGATGTGCCTCCTCACTCCCTAATCTCCTTTGTTCTAAGTCCAATCTTTCTAAATAACTGAAACTCTCCAGACCAGGTAACATCCTGGTAAATCTCATCTGCACCCTCTCCAGTGTTATCACATTCCCCTATAATAGCAATTCCAGAACTGCACACAGTACTGTAGCTGTGGCCTAACCAACATTTTATATTGTTCCAGCATAACCTCCCTGCTCTTAATCTCTATACCTTGATTAATAAAGGCATGCATATCATATGTGTTATTAACTATTTTATCCATCTGTCATGATACTTTAAGGGACTGGTGTGCCTACACGCAGAGGTCTCTCTGATCCTTTGTGTTTCCCAGGGTTCTACCATTCATCATGTACTCCCTTGCCTTATTTACCCTGCCCAAGATTTCTCCAGATCGAATTCCATTTGCAACTGAACAGCCCATCTGCTCAGACAATTGATATCCTCTTGCAGTCCAAGGTTATTCTTCTCACTATTTACCACTCCTCAAATTTTTGTATCATCTGCAAACATATTGATCATCCCTTCTACATTCAAGTCTAAATTGTTTATAGAAATCACAAACAGCAAGGACCCAACACTGACCATTGTGGATCTTCACTGAACACAGACTTGCATTTGGAAAACAAATCCTCAACCATTACCCTCTGTTTCCTGCCCCTCAGTTAATTCTGGTTCCAATTTGACAAATTTTCATCTATCCCATAATGTTCTTACCTTTTCTTTCAGTCTCCCATGTGGGACCTTACCAAAAGTCTTTTTGAAGTCCAAGTAAACAGCATTAAAAGCATTGCCCTCATCTACATACCTGATCAATTTTTGAAAAATTCAATCAAGTTGGTCAGACATGACCTTTTCTTAACAAAACGATGCTGACTGCTATTGACTAATCCCTGCTTCTCTAAATGCAGATTAATTCTATCCCTCAGAATGGCCTCCAAAAGTTTCTGAGGTTATACTGACCAGCCTGTAGTTTCCTGGTTTATCCCTTCTTTAATAACAATATTACATTGGCTGACTTCCAGTTCTTTGGCACCTCTCCTGTGGCGAGAGAGGAATTGAAAACTTTTGCAAGCTCCTTTATTTCCTCCTTTGCCTTACTCAACAACCTAGGATACATTTTATCTGGCCCTGAAGATTTATCTTTTAAGTCTGCCAGACCACTGAGAACCTCCTCTATGTCTATGCTAATTTCTTTACTTGTATCACAGACCTTCTCCCTGATTTCTATACCCATAGGATCCCTCTCACCAGTGTACACTGACCCAAAGTATTTATTTAGAACCCTACCTACATCCTCTGACTCCTCACACAAATTACCATTGTGTTTCTTAAAAAGCCCTATTCTTTTCCTCATTATCTTTTTACCCTTACTGTACCTCTAAAACAATTTAGAATTCTCCTTTATTTTATCCTTTCATATCCCCATTTAATCCCTCTTAATCACTCTTTTAAGTTCTCTCCTGCACATTCTATATTGCTCTAGGGTTTCTACTGTTTTGAGGCTACACTGTCTGCCATAAGCCTCCGTTTTCCTATTAATCGTATTAATTGTCACACCCTATTTCTTTATTGGAACATGTTGGCTTTGTACCTGCCAAATTTCCATCTTGAATGTTTTCCCCTGCTCTGGGATAGATTTATCTGAAAACATCCTCTCCCAGTCAACTCTGGCCAAATCATACTTGATCTTATTAAGAAGCTTTTCCTCACTTAAGGACTTTGACTTCAGGCCCAGCCTTGACCGTTTCTATAATAATCTTGAATCTAATGAAGTTATAATCGGTATCTATAATGCCATCCTTCTGATACTTCAACCACTTGCCTAGTTTAGCTACATAAAATTAAGTCCGGGACTGCCCTCTCTCTTGTAGGGCTTTCTATATATTAGCTTGAAAAGCTGCCCTGGATGCACTTTAAGAAGTTCGCTCCCTCTAAACCTTTCATACAATAACTACCTTAGTTAATATTGGGTAAGTTGAAATCCCCTACTGTAACTATCCTACTATTTAAACACTTCTATGAAATGTGCCTACATGCATGCTTTTCTAATTCTCTTGAACTTCAGAAGCATTCTAAGATGACATCTCTCCTTACTACTGCACTAAATTACAGTGAGGTCTGCAGATGCTGGAGATCAGAGTTGAGAGTGTGTTGCTGGAAAAGCACAGCAGGTCAGGCAGCATCCGAGGAGCAGGAAAATCAACGTTTCGGGCTGGAGTCCTTCATCAGGAATGATCAAAATTGCAACACCTCCTCCATTTTTACTTCCTTTCCTATTTGTCTCACCTAAAGACCCTATATCTTGGAATATTGAGCTGCCAATCCTGCTACTCTCTCAATCATGTCTCAATGAGAGCAATGACATCATACCCCCATGCTATAATTTGTGGCGTTAACTCATCTGCATTGTTTGTCAGATTCTTAACATTAAAATAAATACCATCCAACCTTGTCAAATTCTCTTGCACCTTAACTGGCCTATGACAATGCCATTCTGGCTCACTGCTGTCACTTTTAATTTAGGCCATTCATCTTCCCCTGTTGAATATTCTCTCTGGATTCTAACTTGCTGTCAAGTTAGTTTAACTCCTCTCCAACAACAGTAGCAAACTTCCCTGCAAGGATACTGGCTCACATTCCAGTTCAGGTGCAATCCTTCCTCTCTCTGAACAACAGCAATTAGTCCCAGGTCTGTTACTGTACAAGTCACCTGACCACACCCCCATAAATAGTCCCAATTGTGCCAGAAATCTAAAGCCCTCCATCCTGCACCATTTCTCCAGCCACACATTTATTTGGATTAGCCTCCTATTCCTATACTTACTCATACTTGATAAGGTTAGAAATGATATGAAAACATGACAAAGCATTTTTGACTGACTCGGGGAAGTAGCGTTTTTCTTTATCTACAACAGCTAGGTAAGTAGAAACCACAGTTGCATCAATAAACTGCACTTTGAAGATAAATATAAAAGGCAAGTTCTGCAAATATTTAGAATACATTAAAAATTACAAGAAACATAAATATTTTCAGAATCTCTTTGATAAGATGCTTCACACTAAGTTACTTTAGTAGAAACTTGAAATGTTGGATTAGGAATCAATTTCAATCTCAAATAGTTATTACTAACACACGTAGTTAAGCCTGGAGACACATTAGCAATTGCGAACAACAGACATTAATATGAGGCCTGTTACTCTTCTTGGTCTTTATTCATTTCCTGAACAATAGTTTTGTTTTTGGGTGCATTAAGTTTGCAGATTACATTAAAATCTGTCCATGTGTTAAGACAGGAGAGTAGAATCAAATCCAAGAATATTTAAATGGGCTATGAGAGTTGGCAACCCACTGTCAAATGGACTTGGTTGGCCAAACAAGAAAAAAAATCATTTTCAAGTACAATACTGAAAGTGGTTGAGACAAAGGCTCAAGATGTTATTGTGCATAGATCACTCAAGGTTCATGACCAATTTCGGATAAAGCTAACAAAGAATTCAGTTGTATTAATAAAAGTTTTCAGTATAAATCAAACAATACCAAGTTGCTAGTAAGACTGCATCACAAGTACTTTGCCAAACATAGTGGGTGATATAGTGCCCTTGGAAAAGATCCAAAGTTACAAGAATAATTTCTAGCATAAGGCATCTCAGATATCCAGGTAGGCTCAAGGACATTGGTCTATTTATACTAGAATAGTGCAGGCTTCGATGTGATTTGACAGACATCTATAAAATGGTAAAAAGACTAGATAGCTGCCTCTTGATAGATTATTTCAATTTAATAGATTGGAGAGAACCAGAGAACATGGGAAGGTGAAAGTGCTCTGATATGATGCATGGGCTGTTACGGCAAGGTCTGATGGATCGGCTACAAAGTTTAAAATGTTAATATAGATATTCAATTGACTGGGCAGAATTTTAATGTTTCAATTTACCAGGGCCGGGTAAGGTCAGTAGAGCACATGGCCCTTATAGCCAAACACAGTATTTGCCACTGAAAACTGTATTTTCCAAAATTAGTAATAATGGACATAATGATGAACTACATACATCTACGTATTAATACAACTGAATTCTTTGTTAGCTTTATCCGAAATTGGTCATGAACCTTGAGTGATCTATGCACAATAACATCTTGAGCCTTTGTCTCAACAGTGAAGCTATTTAAAAGGGAACCACAAAAACAACAACTGACAGATTGTATAGCTGGAAAAAGAGGACACAACTGGTATTATGAAGACCCAATATGGCAAGTAGATGCTTCAGTTCACAGATACCTCACATAGACATGACCTATAGTTGGAGAGGAGCTGCAGGAAGATAAACGTTGTCATTAACATGAAAACAAATCCTGATTCAGTAAGCAAGAATGCATGACTGAATTGCATCAAGGAGGTTAGCAATTGGTGATAGTCTGGCACCTCTTAGATTCAACACTGGAAGTTTATTGAGGTTCACTGACTTAATCAATGCAGAAAAACTGAAAGTAATGGCAACTCAATTACATTCTTAGCGAGGTTTGAGAAGATTTGTAGCTCAGGTTGAGGTTTTGGATGTAGGTTTGCTCGCTGAGCTGGAAGATTCATTTCCAGATGTTTCGTTACCCAACTAGGTAACATCTGCAGTGGGCCTCAGGCTGAAAGTTCCTGCTATCTATTTCTGCTTTGCCTACATCAATGACATTCTAATAAGCATGTGACTCCAATCTTCCCTCAGTCTGTCATTCTAATTCTACCTCTACACATCACTGTTCACACTAAATTATTTTGTAGGTGCATCCATTTCTATCTTCCTCAGGCACCCACCTGGCTACTCATCACTGACTCTCATACTCTCCTTACTGCAATGTCACTTCTGTCCCTCAAAATGACCCCCAATAAATATTGTCCATTCATCCGTTAAACACATCCCATTATTGTGACTTAGAGATCTTTAAGATTTGTCCTTTACAGCACAAGAGAGCATCAAAACAGCAAGAAAACAGGACCTCTAACTATCTCTGCACTGACATCAGAGGAATAGTCACAGGAGATGAGCTGAATCTCTGTGTGCTTGGCCATTGGAGATGGAGAAATGTTGACAGGTGACAGAATTAAATATCACATAGCTATATTACATCAACACTTATTCATGTTGATTTGATGGGCATTTAAAACATTCTAAAGATGCAAGTTAAGTCCATAAAACGATAACACATAGGAGCAGAGATTAGGCCATTCAGCCCATTGGGTCTGCTCCTCTATTCAATCATGGCTGGTACGTTTCTCAAGGAATGAGCTCATTCCTGATTAAGGGTTTTTGTCAGAAATGTTGATTTCTCCTGCTCCTTGGATGCTGCCTGACCTGCTGTGCTTTTCCAGCACCCCACTCTCGAATCTGATCTTCAGCATCTGCAGTGCTCACTTTCTCCTGATAAATTTCTCAACCCCATTCTCTCACTTTCTCCCCATAACCCTTTATCCCCTTGATGCTCAAGAACTGATCTATCTCAGTCTGAAATATACTCAATGACCTGGCCCCCACAGCCTTCTGTGGCAATGAATTCCATAGATTCACCACTCTCTGGCTAAAGAGGTTTCCCCTTATCTCTGTTCTAAAAGATCTTCTGTTACTCTAAGGCTGTGACCTTGGGTCCTTGTCTCTCCTGCCAATGGAAACACTTCCCAGCATCCACTCTGTCCAGGCCATTTAGTATTCTGACAGTTTCAGATCCCAGCTCCCCCTAGTCCGGCTAACCTCTAACGAGTATAGTCCCAGAGTTCTCAAAAATTCCTCATATGTTAAGTCTTTCATTCTTGAGATCATTCTTGAGAACCACCTCTGAACATGCTCCAGGGTCAATTTCCTGAGGTATGGGGCCCAAAATTGGTCACAATACTCTAAATGTGGGCTGACCAGAGCCTCACAAGTATATTCCTGCTTTTATATTCTAGTTCTGTTGAGATGAATGACAACATTGTATTTGCCTTCCAAACTACCAACTCACCTGCAAGTTTACCTTAAGAGGAATCTGGACCAGGATTCCCAAGTCCCTTTGCAGTTCAGGTTTCTGAATTTTCTCCCCATTTAGAAAATAGTCCATGCCTTTATTCTTCCAACCAAAGTGCATGACCTCACATTTTCCCATGTTGTATTTCATCTGCCACTTCTTTGCCCATTCTCCTAAACTGACTAAATTTTTCTGCAGCCTCCCCATCTCCTTGATACTATCTACCCCTCCACCTATTTTTGTATCATCTGGAAACTTAGCTAGAATGCCCTCAGTTCCTTCATCCAGATCATTAATGTATAAACTGAAAAGCTGTGGTCTCAACAATGACCCTTGTGGAACACCATGAGTCATGGATTTCAGTCCTAAGAAGGACCCTTATATCCCCACTCTCTGCCTTCTGTGAGACAGCCAATCTTCTATCTATGCTATTATCTGGCCTCTAACACCATGGGCCCTTATCTTACTTAGCAGCCTTCTATGTGGCATCTTATCAAAGACCTTCTGGAAGTCCATGTAGATAACATCTATTGGCTCTCCTTGGTCTAACCTGCCCGTTACCTTCTCAAAGAATTCTAACAGATTTGTCAGCCATGACCTCCCCTTGATGAAACCATGCCAACTTTGCCCTATTTTGCCATGCACTTCCAGGTATTCAGAAATATCATCCTTCGCAAAGGACTCCAAAATCTTACCAATGGCATTTTGGAAAGGCAAATCAGAGCAGGACTTATGCACTTAACGGTAAGGTCCTCGAGAGTGTTGCTGAACAAAGAGACCTTGGAGTGCAGGTTCATAGTTCCTTGAAAGTAGAGTCGCAGGTAGATAGGATAGTGAAGAAGATGTTTGGTATGTTTGCATTGAGTATAGGTGTTGGGAAGTCATGTTGCAGCTGTACAGGACATTGGTTAGGCCACTTTTGGAATATTGTGTGCAATTCCAGTCTACCTCCTATCGGAAGGATGTTGTGAAACTTGAATGGGTTCAGAAAAGATTCACAAAGATGTTGCCAAGGACGGAGGACTTGAGCTATAGGGAGTGGCTGGATAGACTCTGACTGTTTTCACTGGAGTGTTGGAGACTGAGGGGTGACCTTGTGGAGGTTTATAAAATTATGAAGGGCATGAATAGGGTAGATAGACAAGATCTTTTCCCTGGAATGGGATAGTCCATAATTGGAAGCCATAGGTTTCTGGTGAGAGGGGAAAAATATAAAAAGGACCTAACAGGCAACTTTCTCATGCAGAGGGTGGTGCATGTATGGAATGAGCTGCAAGAGGAAGTGGTGGAGGCTGGTATAATTACAACATTTAAAAGGCATCTGGATGTGTATGTGAATTGGAAGGGTTTAGAGGGATATGGACCAAGTGCTGGCAAATAGGACTAGATTAATTTAGGATATCTGGTTGGCATTGATGAGTTGCACCGAAATGTCTGTTTCTGTGCTGTACATCTCTATGACTATCACTCTATGACTGAGGTCAGGGTAATCAGTCTCTAACTTTCCGTCTTTTACCTCACTCCCTTTTTAAATGGGGAGGGGTTACATTAGCGATTGTCCAGTCCTCTGGGACCCTCCCTCACTCCAGTGACATCTGAAAGATCACTACTAAAGCCTCCATTATCTTTTCAGCTATCTCCTTCAAAACTCTTGGGGTGTAACCCATCTGGTCCAGGTTATTTATCCACTTTCAGACCTTTCAATTTTTCTAACATCTTCTCCTTTGTGATGGCCACTGTATTTATCTCTGCCCCCTGACTCTCTTGAACTTTTGGGATATTACCCATGTCTTCTGCCGTGAAAATTGACGCAAAGTACTTATTCAGTCCCTCAACCTTTTCTTTGTTCTCCATTACTACTTCTCCACCATCATTTTCCAGCAGCCATATGTCCACTTTTGCCTCTCTTTTGCCCTTTATAAATCAAAAGAAAGTCTTGGAATCTTTCCTAATATTACTGGCTAGTATTTCCTCATATTTAATTCTAACTTGGTGCAGACTGGAAAGAGTATGCAGCAAGTCAGCGTCACTGTGAGGTAGATTGGCAAAATATGCAGCACATCAGCATCACAATGGCAGCAGACCTGTGTGAGAAGGGCAGCAGTGGCAGGAGAGAGCCATTTCAACGTTTCTCAATCATTAGAGCCAAAGTGTGAGGGCATTACTTCCATGTCTCTTTTCTTTGGACAAGGGCTTTAAATAAGGAAACATTGTTAAGTATAAGAATACAGTTTGGAAGTTCACTTTTAAAATACTTAACATTCAAATTAATTAATAGGACTTGGTGAATACCAGTGTAATCCAAAGTGACCACACCTGTAGCAAATCTTCACCGCTCAAGGAACTGTGACTCCCACTGCAACAAAGGGATCGGTACTAGGACTTTCACTGTTTACAATTTATACAAATGACTTAATTGATAGTAGATATGATTGCCAAATTTGTTGGTGACACAAGTAGACAGCAAAGCAAGTTGTGAAGTTGAGGTAAGAAGGCTACAAAAAATAGAAGTTAACTAAAAGGCATAAGTTCTGGCAGGTGTAGTAAAATGTCCAATTTGGCAGAAAGAATTTTAAAAAGCGCATTATCTAAATGGTGATAGCATGAAGAGCTCTGAGATACAGAGGGTATTGGCGTCCTCATTCATGAAAAGCTAGTTTGCTGATATAACAATTAATTAGGGAAGCTTTGCAGGGAACTGCTGAGATCCCATCTGGAGTACTATGTACAATACTGGCCACCTCATTTAAGGAAGAATGTAAAGAGTTTGTTTGTTCAGACTTGTATCTGGAATGATTTGGGGTATATTGCAAACAAAAGTTAGTTTAGGCTTGTATCTGCTGGAGTCTTCATGCAACTTCATTGAAACATATAAAATGTTGAGGGATCTTTAGATGATGTGTGTGAAGTGGATGCTTCAACTGTTAGGATACTCTAAAACTAGGGATCACTGTTTAAAAGTAAAGTGTCTCTAGAACATGATGAGAATTTTTTTTATATTCTCAGATGGTTGAAGTCTTTGGAATTCTCTTCCTGAAAAACTGGTAGAATGTTTTTATGCAATTTGTATGGGAAGGTGGGAAAAACAAAGGGGTGAAAAGTTATTAGAGGTAGGCAGAATTTGGATTTGATGTCACAATTGATTAACCATTTACTGAATGTGGGATGTATAAAAACGTAAGTTTGATACATTTTTGTTTAAAAAAAAGTGGCAATTTTTGAACATATTTAAAGAGGAATGCCCTCCAATAATGGAATCAGCTGACAGGAAGGGCATACATGATATGAACTGCCAGAGGAAGTAGTAGATGCAGTACAATTACAACATTTTAAAAGACATTTGGACAGACGCATGAATAGGAAAGGTTTAGAGGGATATGGGCCCAATGCGGGTGAATGGGACCAGTTTATTTTGGGAAATCTGGTCAGCATGGTTGAGTTGGACTGAAGGGTCTGTTTCCATGCTGTATGACTCATTAACCATGATCTCATCAAATGGCAGAGCAGACTTGAAAGGTCAAATGGCCTACTCCTGTGCCTAAATTGTATGTAGGTATGGTTGCAATGCTACTCACTTCAGACAGATGGGGAGGGGAGACCTGGGGACCATTTTCCTACTGAGGGTGATGCATATGTGGGGTGGGCTGCCAGAGGAGGTGATGGGGGCAAGTGCAATTGCAGCATTTGGAGGGCATCTAGATGGGTGTATGAGTGGGAGGGATTTGGAGGGATATAGGCCAAATGCTGGCAAATGGGACTAGATTTATATAGGACATCTGGTTGGCATGGACGAGTTGGACCAAAGGGTCTGTTTCTGTGCAATGTATCTCTGTGACTCTACATCAGATAGGGGAGAGTTACATGTACATTGTGTTGACGAGACAGTCACACCTTTTAAATTCACATCAAATTTATTGTGAGGTCAGGAACAGGAGGTTGTGAATGGGAGTGGGACAGATATTAAAATAAAAAATTTAGTTTTGAAAGAAACTCTGCCAGTATTCTTGTCCAATAGGTATGAGGTTCTTGCTTACAGGATGGGAGCACAGATTGCAGTTAGGACAAACAAACTGACCAAAGCATTGTGTCATTCAAGTAGGGGAGAAAAGAGATCTAGTAATGTGGAATGAGATAGAATTTGTAAGATTAGCAATCACAACTGTAGAATTTCAAAGTCAATTTGAGTAACAGCAACTGAGGTCTCAAGCCAGTGTCATCAACTTAAATAAGGGCAATTACAGAGATATTCAGAAACAGTTCTTGAAAACAGGTAAGAAAACAGACTGAAAGGATGGTCGATATATCAGCAGTGGCAGATACTTAAGGTGAAAGTATAGAGTGAAAGGCAAATCAGGGCAGGACTTATTTACTGAATGGTAAGGTTCTGGGGAGTGTTGCTGAACAGAGTGCAGGTTCATATTTCCTTGGAAGTGGAGTCCCAGGTTGATAGGATAGTGAAGAAGGCATTTAGTATGCTTGCCTTTATTGGTCAGTGCATTGCGTATAGGAGTTTGGAGGCCATAATGCGGCTACACAGGACATCGGTTAGGCCACTTCTGGAATACTGCATTCAATTCTGCTCTCTTAGCTATAGGAAAGATGTTGTGAAACCTGAAAGGGTTCAGAGAAGATTTACAAGGATGTTGCCAGGGTTGGAGAGTTTCAGCTATAGGGAGAAGCTGAATACACTGGGTCCATTTTCCCCGAGGTTTCAGAAGCTGTGGGGACCTTATGCATATTTAAAAGGAATCTGGATGCGTACATCAATATGAAGGCTTTAGAGGAATATGGGCCAAATGATGGCAAATGGGATGAGTGAAATTTAAGGTATCTGGTTGGCATGGACAGGCTTGACTGGAGAGTCTGTACATCTCTATGACTCGAAGAAGAAGACATTTTGTTTATCGTATATGCACTGGCTCTTCAAAGATGACTATTTTGTGCAAATCTCAATTTCCCCATACTCATGGGCACTGTTTCTATTTAAATGATGATCCAATGCATTCTTGAATGCCTCAATTGAACCTGCCTACACCATATTTCCAGGCAGGGCTTACCACATCCTAACTACCGGCCCTGTGAAAAATCACCCTTGCCACATTTGTACAACACTTTAAAGCTATATCCTCTTCATCTTGTTCCTTTTACAAGCAGCAATTCTTACAGTAAAGCAGTAAATTCTTACAGTTTTAGAACAGAGGAAAGGAGAAACTTCTTCAGCCGGAGAGTGGTGAATCTGTGGAAATCATTGTCACAGAATGAGGCCAGCTCATTAAGTATATTTCAGACTGAGATAAGTAGGTTCTAAAGTATCAAGGGGATTGAGGTTTACGGGGACAAAGCGGCAGAATGGGATTGAGAAACAAATCAACCATGACTGAAGGATGGAGCAGACTCGATGGGCTGAATGGCCTAATTTCTGCTTCTATATCTTATGCCCATAATTAACTCTGTCTAGCCTCTCATGATTTTGAAAACCTCTGTGAAACCTCTTCTCTGCCTTTTTCCCTCCAAGAAGAAATCCCAACCTCTTCAATCTATCCTCATAACAGAAGTTTCTAATCCCCGGAACCATTCTTGTTAATTACTTTGGCATTCTCTCTATTGCATTCGTATCTTTTCTATAATGTGTGGCCCACAACTGTACACAATACTCCAGGTGAGGTCCAACATGTCCAAGATGGACACATTCAAAATCACCTCCTTGTTCTTATACTCTAAGCTCCTTTTTTTCAATTCATTCCTAGGATGTGGACATTGTTGCCTAGACCATCATTTATTGCCAATCCATAATTGCCCAGAGACAGTTAAAACTCAAATATTTTGCTGTAGGTCTGGAGTGACATGTAGGCCAACTAGGTTAGGACACAAGTTTCTATTCATAATTTCATAGTAATAGAAGCAGGAGTTGGGGCCATTTGGCCTGTCAAGTCTGCTCCACCATTCATTAAGATCATGGCTGATCTATCCATCGTCTCAGCTCCTACTACCTGCATTATCCCTATAACCCTTAATTCCCCTATCATGCAAAAACCCATCCAACTGTGTCGTGAATATATTTAATGAAGCTGCCTCTACTGCTTCCTTGGGCAGAAAATTCCATAGATTCACTACTCTTTGGGAAAACCAGTTCCTCCTCATCTCATCTCTGTCTTAAATCTCCTCTCCCTAACCTTGAGGCCAGGTCACCTAGTCTTAATCTCACCCACCAGTGGAACAACTTGCCTGCCTCTATCTTATCTATCCCTTTTATAATTTTATGTATTTCAATAAGATCCCCTCTCAATCTTCTAAATTCTAGGTGGCTCAACCTCTCCTCATAGTATAACCCCCTCATCTCTGGAATCAACCTGGTGAACCTCCTCTGCACAGCCTCCAAAGCCAGTATATCCTTCCTCAAGTTAGGAGACCAGAATACTCCAGGTGCGGCCTCATAAATGCCTTGTACAACTGCAGCAGAACCTCCCTGCTCTTAAATTCAATCCATCTAGCAATGAAAGCCAATATTCCTGATCACCTGTTGCATCTGCAAATCAACTTCTTGGGCTTAATGTACGAGCACTCCTAAGTCGCTCTGCACAACTGCATGCTGCAAACTTTCACTATTTAAATAATATTCTGACCTACTATTTTACTTCCAAAGTGGATAACCTTATATTTACCAACATTGTACTCCATCTGCCAGACCCTTGCCCACTCACTTAACCTATCTAATCTCTCTGCAGAACCTCTGCATCCTCTGCACAATTTGCCTTTCCACTCAATTTCGTGTCATCAGCAAACTTGGACATATTACGCTCAGTCTCCTCTTCCAAATCATTTATATATATCATGAGCAGTTGTGGGCCCAACATCGACCCCTACAGCATCCCGCTTACTACAGATCTACAACCAGAGAAACACCCATTTATCCCTACTCTCTGCTTTTCTTTGGTTAATGAGTCCTCTATCCATTCTAGAACATTCCCTGCAACTCCATGCATTCTTATCTTATGGATGAGTCTTTTATGTGGCACCTTTTTGAACGGCTTCTGAAACTCAAGTGTACAGCATCCACTTGTTCCCCTCCATCCACTGCGCTTATTACACCCTCAAAGAATTCCAGTAAGTTTATCAAACACAACCTTCCCTTTCTGAATCAATGCTGCATCCGCCTGATGGAACCCCTACCCTCCAGGTATCTCACTATTCCTTCTTTAATGATAGTCTCCAGCATTTTCCCGACTACAGATGTTAAGATAACTGGCCTATAATTACCTGTCTTTTGTCTACCCCTTTTTTAAAACTGCCTTTTTTAAATATCCTAAAGGATATTTTGTCATGGTGGCTCAGTGGTTAGCAGTGCTGCCTCAAGTGCCAGGGACCTGGGTTCGATTCTAGCCTTAGGCGACTGTATGGAGTTTGCACATTCTCCCTGTGTCTGCGTGGGGTATCCTCCCTGGTGCTTTGGTTTCCTCCCACAGTCCAAAGATATGCATTGGTCACACTAAATTGCCAATAGTGTTCAGGGATGTGCAGATTAGGTATATTAGTCATGGGAAACGTGGAGTAACAGGGTAGGGGAATGGGTCTGGGTGGGATACTCTTCGGAGTGTCAGTATGGACTTGTTGGGCCAAATTGCCTGTTTCCACACTGTAGGGATTCTATGATTTTAGTGAACCAGATGGGTTGTTCTGAAAATTTACAATTGTTTCATGGTCATCATTAGACTCCTAACTCCAGATTTTTATTCAATTCAACTCCCACCACCTGTCATAGTGCAATTTGAACCTGTATCACCAGAATAAAGCAGTGGATACTAAATGCTATATTAGCTACTCTCTCCACCCGCCCTGATACCTTCAATGACCTGTGTTTCAACACCCCTCTGTTTCTGCATCCACTGGATAAAGTCAAACTCCAATGTTTGTTTGTTTGTTTCTTCATATGCTACTCTACAGACCTGGACTGCTTTAGTGACTATATATAAATATAAAGATATTTTACAAATAAAATGTATTTCTGAAATTTAAAAAAATGCTACTGAACAGAACTCAACTCCTTCAATGACAATGTATGCATATAAAGATTATTTCATGAAGAAAGTATATTGTTGAATTTTAAAAAACCTTGTGTACTCATCCAAGGAACACAATGACACACAAACTTCATATGCACATACAGCAAGCAATTAAGAAAGCAAATGGCATGTTGACCTTTATTGCAAGGGAATTGGAGTACAAAGATTATGAAATCTTGTTCACTCTACCACTATTAAGCCTGTAGTACTCTAGTAATTTTGGTTGCTATGTTTAAGGAAAGATTTACTTGCATTGGAGCTGACTCAGAGAACACTCATTAGATTGGTCACAAAGATGAGATGGTTGACCTAGGATGAAAAGCTGAGTAAACTGCTATATTTTCAAATTTCAGACTTGCTCACTGCTGGTACCAGCAGCACAACTGAGTAGAGTTCTGCAATTTTGCTTTTTGAAAATAAAATTTGCAATCCTCTTTGAGAATTCCAAGAGAAAATTGAAGCACATACTTTAAATTACTATAAGCATCAGCATACTATTTGCTTTATGCTATTAGGGTATGGGTAGATAATTGGAATCACATATACTTAAGCAAATCCTTTGCAAATAATTAGATGCATTCTGCATATTTTTCAGAAAGCAAACTATGCATTGAGATAAGCATCAATTACCCAATTATGTTTTATAAGTGAATTTGAACTAAACAGAAAGTAATCTTACTTAAAACAGCTGAGGCTCTTATTTTAATATTTAAATTCAGATCACACAATAAATGTGTGAGCTGAACGAATGCTCCTCCTGTAGGATGTGAGAAGTAATGGTCACCACTAGTGTCCCTACTGACTTCATCTGCAGGAAGTGCATCCAACTCCAGGTCTTCGGAAACCCTGTTAGGGAACTGGAGCGGATAAATTTTGGATCATTTGGGAGGCAGAGGGGGTATTGGAGGAGTTACAGGGAGGTATTCTCATCTCAGGTAGAGGAAACAGGTAGATGAGTTACAGTCAGGGGACGGAAAGGGAACAGGAAGATAGTGCAGGGATTCTCTCTGGTCGTTCCCCTCAATAATAAGGATACCATTTTGGATACTGTTGGGGGGGGGGGGGAATGAACTACCAGGGGAAAGCCATATTGGTTATGTCTGTGGCATTGAGCCTGGCTCTAAGGCTCAGAAGGGAAGGGGTGAGAATAGAAAAGTGCTAGCGCTAGGAGACTCAATAGTTAGAGGTACAGACAGGAGATACTGTGGTCGTGGATGGGACTCCCAGAACGTACGTTGCCTCCCAGGCACCACTAGCCAGGATGTCTCTGATCGAGTCAACAAGATTCTGAAGTGGGAGGGTGAGCAGCCAGAAACCTGGTCCACATTGGCACCAATGACATAGCCAGGAAAAGGGATGAGGATCTCAAAAGTGATTTCAGGGAGTTAGGTTGGAAGCGAAAAAGCAGGACGAGCAGAGTAGTAATCTCAGGATTACTACCAGTGCCACATCCTGGTGAGGTGAGGAACAGAGACCGAGTGCAGCTAAACACATGGCTACAGGACTGGTGTAGGAGGGAGGGTTTCAGATATGTAGGTAGTTGGGGTACCTTCTGGGGAATGTGGGACCTGTACATGAAGGGCGGGTTGTACTTAAACTGGAGGGGCACCAATATCCTGGGCAGGAGATTTGCTGGAGCACTTTGGGAGGGTTTAAACTAGCTTAGCAAGGGGTTGGGAACCAGAGCTACAGATCAGAGGGGAGGGAGTTGTTTAATGGGCAGAAATTGAATGAAGAGTGTCTATCAGGGAGGATACACAGTTGATAGGGCAAAGGGATGGGTTAAAGTGTGTCTGTTTCAATGCAAGGAGTATAAGGAGTAAGAATGAACTTAGAGCATGGATCAGTCCTTGGAACTACAATGTTGTGGCCAAAATGGAGACATGGATGTTCCAGGGTTTAGATCTTTTGAAAAGAATTGACGGGAGGGGGGGGGGTGTAAAAGAGGACGGGGAGCAGCCTTGCTAATTGAGAGAGTGCTTCACAGCTGCAGAAAAGGAGGTGGTTGAGGATTTGTCTATTGAGTCATTATGGGTGGAAGTCAGTAACAAGAAAGGAGCAGTCACTTTATTGGGTGTTTTCTATAGATCCCCCCCAATAGCAGCAGAGAGATGGAAGAACAGATTATACAGCAGATCTTGAAAGGTGCAGAAGTAACAAAGTTGTTGTTATTGGTGACTTCAACTTCCCCAATATTAATTGGAACCTCCTTGGTGCAGATGGTCTGGATGGAGCTGATTTTGTCAGGTGTGTCCAGGAGAGATTCCTGACTCAATATGTAGATAGGCCATCTAGGG
Source organism: Chiloscyllium punctatum (assembly GCF_047496795.1). Classification (NCBI taxonomy): domain Eukaryota; kingdom Metazoa; phylum Chordata; class Chondrichthyes; order Orectolobiformes; family Hemiscylliidae; genus Chiloscyllium; species Chiloscyllium punctatum. The sequence continues at coordinate 18,614,855 of NC_092748.1, forward strand.
GAGAGGCCATTTTGGATTTCGTGTGAGGTAACGAGCCAGGCCAGGTATCAGAACTCTTGGTGGGAGAGCATTTCGGTGACAGTGACCACAACTGCCTCACCTTTACCAAAGCCATGGAGAGGGATAGGAACAGATAGTATGGGAAGGTATTTAACTGAGGGAGGGGAGGGGAAACTATACTGCTATCAGACAGGAACTGTGGAGTATAAATTGGAAACAATTGTTCAATGGGAAATGCACAACAGAAACGTGGAGGTTGTTTAAGGAGCACTTGTTGCGAGTATTGGATAACTTTGTTCCACTGAGACAAGCAAGAAATGGTAAGGTGAACGAGAATTAGATGACAAGAGGAGCTTATCATCAAGATGAAGAAGGAAGCTTACTTAAGGTTCAGGAAGCAAGGATCTGGCACAGCTTTAAAGGATTACAGGGTTGCTAGGAAGTAATTCAAAAATGGACTGAGGAGAGCTAGAAGGGGGCACGAAAAAGCCTGGGGGTGTAAGCATTAAGGAAACCTCAAAGGCGTTCTACAGTTACAAGAGGAATAAGAGAATGATCAGAGAGAGGGTAGGGTACTGGAGGGAACTAGTGCCTAGAATCTGAAGAGGTTGGGGAAGCCCTACAAGAGTTTTTGTTCCAGTATTCACCAGAGAAAAGAACCTTGTTGATAGTGAGAACACCATGGACCAGGTTAATGGGCTTGAACATATTTATATTAAGAAAGTGGATGTGCTGGAAATTCTGGGAAGCATAAAGACAGATAAGTCCTCAGGGCCAGAGCAGATATACCCAAGGTTACTATGGGAAACGAGGAATGAGATTGCTGTGCCTCTGGTGATGATCTTTGCATCCTCATTCTCCATGGGAATAGTACTGGGTGATTGGAGAAAGGTGAATGTTGTTCCTCCGTTCAAAAAAGGGAATAAGGAAATCACTGGGAATCACAGACCAGTCAGGGTTATATCTGTGGACAGCAAGGAACTGGAAAGGATTCTGAGAGATAGGATATATGACTATTTGGAAAAACATAGTTTGATTTAAGATAGTCAGCATAGCTTTGTGAGGCACAGGTCATGCCTCACAAGCCTTACTGAGTTCTTTGAGGATGTGATGAGACAAATTGACGAAGGTTGAGCAGTGGATGTGGTGTATATGGATTTCAGTAAGGCATTTGATAAGGTTTCCCATGGTAGACTCATACAGAACATTAGGAGGTATGTGATACAGGGAACATTGGCTGTCTGGATATGGAATTGGCTGGCCAAAAGAAGACTGCAAGTGGTAGTGAATGAAAAGTAATCCATCTGGAAGTCAATGACTAGTGATGTCCCACAGTGATCTGTTCTTAGGCCTCTGCTCTTTTCAGTTTTTACAAATGACGAAGAATGGGTTAGTTGGCTTGCTGATGACACAAAGGTTGGTGGTGGTGTAGATAGTGTTGAGGGCCATTGCAGGCTACAAGAGGACATTGACAGGATGCAAGGCTGGGCTGAGGAGTGGCAGATGTAGTTCAACCTGGATAATTGCGAAGTGATTCATTTTGGAAGGTTGAATTTGAATGCAGAATACAGGGTTAAAGACAGGATTCTTGGCAGTGTGGAGGAACAGCGGGATCTTGGAGTCCACATGCATAGATCCCTCAAAGTTCCCACCCAAGTTGATGGGGTTGTTAAGAAGGCATATGGGGGTGTTGGCTTTCATTAGCAGGGGGATTGAGCTACAGAGTCCTGGTTAGACCACACTTGGAATATTGTGCTCAGTTCTGGTCATCTCATTATAGGAATAATATAGATGCTTTCGAGAGGGTGCAGAGGAGATTAACTATGATGCTGCCTGGATTGGAGGGTTTGTCTTATGAAGAGAGGTTGAGTGAGCTAGGGGTTTTCACAATGGAGAGAAGAAGGAAAAGAGGTGACTTGATAGAGATGTACAAGATATTGGAAGGTATGGATAGAGTAGATAGCTAAGAGACTTTTCCCTAGGGCAGAAATGGCTGTCATGAGTGGTTATAATTTTAAAGTGATTGGAGAAAAGTACAGGGTAAATGTCAGAGGTAGGTTCTTTACGTAGAGAGTGGTGGGTATGTGGAATGTACTGCCTGCGGTATAGTAGAGCTAGAGACATTTGGGACATTTAAGTGATAGCTGGACAAGCATATGCATGGCAGTAAATTGAGGGGTGTGTAGGTTAGGTTGATCTTAGATAAAAATAAATGCTCAGCACAACACTGTGGGCCAAAGGGCTTGTACTATGCTGTACTGTTCTACGTTAAATGTTTTTATGTACCAGTGGTGTATGCCATGCATTCTCTAAATAGTGGTACTGAGCAATGAGCAGTACAACCATTAATTTATTAGAGATCCACTACTGTCCACACATTGCAGGTGCCCCCTCCTCATTAAGAGACAGAGCACTGCCACAAGGCACTTCACTGGAGGAGGTACCTCAAATAGCCTGCTCAGAAATTCAACTGAGGACACTGCAGTGTTGGCTGGGACTTCTGACTGCCTCCGCACCCCCCACCTCTATCTGTTCACTTCCAACACTTTGAAGCTCAAGTCAAGGAGGGTCAACTTGTCTCTGGCAAAAACGTCTCTCAGCATGTCTGGCCTGAACACATGTAACCAAGGTCTCCTGACCAAACCAAACTGCCAACCAGGATCCCTGCTGCAGAACTAGGGAATTAGTGGGAGGGAATGGAGGATGCAAACCTTTTGAGGGCACTTGGTGCCATGGCTGACAATGGCTTATGATAACTTTGAAATTTTGTATTAATGTATGTTCTTTAACTATGATTGATTGATTGATTGATTTATTGTTGTTACATATTTCAAGATACAGTGAAATGTGTTGTTTTGCATGCTATACAGGCAGATCAAGTCATCAGGGCAGAAGAACAGAGTATAGAATACTGTGTTACAGCTGCAAAAAAGGTGCAGCCAAGACACAGAGATCAAAATTAACATTTGAGAGTTCTATCCAAAAGTTTGACAACATTGGGGTTCTTGAATCTGCTCGAGAACAAGCTGTTCTTGAATCTATTTGTATATGTATTCAAACTTTAATATCATCTGCCTGATGGAAGAGACTGGAAAACAGTATAACCAGGGTGGAAGGGGTCTTTGAACACTTAGGTTGCTTTCCCAAGGCAGTGAAAAAGATAGATAGAGTCAATGGATGGAGGGCTGGTTGAAACATGTAACATTAGGCTGTGTTCACAACTCTTTGTAGTTTCATATGATCTTGGGAAGCATTTGCCATGCCACACTGTGATGCTACCAGATAGGATGCTTTCTATGTTTCATCAATAAAAATTGGTAAGAGTGCTTGTGGACATCCTGAATTTTCTTAGCCTCTGTTGTAAACCAGACTGGACACTGTCAAAATATATTAAGAGGGTAGCCTAGACCCTAACTTTTTCTTATTTTAAAGGTAAATGTAATGTGCTGTAATCCAAATACATTTCAATTGGTCAAACTACTTAATGTTAAGCAAAGAATTTATTCAAACAATACAGTTAAAATACATCAAAAGGAAGAGGAATTTGGAATAACTTAACTCTATTGGAAAATTTAGCTGAATAATAGACTGTAACTATTACAAATTAAATGTTCCAATATAGAAACATCCCATAAACACACTCTTTGTTAAAAAAAAGGCAAACTCAGAAAGCAGATTGTCTCATGTGCAATCCTAAACATAAGAAAGAGCATATGCAGCAGCTGCCCAGAGAGCGAGAGAGAGACGGAGGAAGAGAGAGACAGACAGACAGACAGAACAGAGAGAATGAGAGAAAGGGAGAGGAGAGATCTTTTCATTCTACAATCTCAGTTCACACCCACTACCGAACTAAAGCAAAACTTGCAAAATTCTCGGTCTGTTTGTCTCCACCCTCTCGTGCTTGTATTGTTCTAACTTTTTAAAAAACCGAAGGCCTCACAAGTTGTTTATCTTCTCTGGGCACCTATTCCCCCAATCTCTCTCTAAAAGGGGAGACAATGGTATTATAATAGTGGTATTATCGCTGGACAGTTAATCCAGAGACCCAGGTAATATTCTGGGGATCTGGGTTCGAATCCTGCCACAGTAGACGGAGGAATCTGAATTCAATAGAAAAAATCTGGAATTAAGAGTCTAGTGATGACCATGTATTCATTGCCAATTGTTGAAAAAAAACACCTGGTTAACTAATGTCGTTTAGGAAAGGAAACTGCCACCCTTACCTGGTCTGGCCTACATGTGATTCCAGACCCATTGCAACGTGGTTGACTCTTATCCAATCTCTGAGCAATTAATGTTGCCTAGCTAGTGATGTCCACATCCCATGAACAAATAATAAAAAAAAGGACAAAAAACACCTCTTAAAGCCACAGTATTGTCACACTTCCTGAGGCAATGGAGACATTGTTTGCTTTCCTGCTCATGGTGTCAGCGTGGCTCGACCACAACAGAGTATTGATAATCATCACTCCAGGAACTTGATGCTCTTGATCAGCTCCACCTTAGCAGCATCAATGCAGATAGCAGCATGCCTTCCACTCTACTTCCTGAAGTCAATGCCAGCTCCTTCAGTTTGCTGATGTTAATGGAGAGGTTGTAGACTTTACACCATGTTGCAAGCACTCAATCTCTTTCTTGTATCTGTCCTGTCATTGTTTGAGCTCCAACCTACAATAGTGGTGTTGTCAGCAAACTTGTAAATGGAGTTGGGGCAGAATTTGGCAACACAGTCACCAGTGTATGAGGAGTATAGCAGGGTGGTGAGTATGCAACCTTGCAAGACACCAGTGTTGAGGATTATGGGGGATTATTATATTTCTGTTTGTTTGTCTCTCTGTATAGGGCCAAATAGTATTGTTACACCATTTGATAGAATTTCATGGCCCCAAATAACGTTCCATGAGTGCACTGAGAGACTACTGCATCACATGGCAGTAATACAAACAATGTGTACATATATTCCTTAAATTGGTCACTTAGTCTTCATTTTGAGAAGAGGATAGAAGTAGGCTGTGCTTGGTGCTGTTATTGTCTGGTGTTCTGACCTCTACCTGGCAAAAGCTGACTGTCAACTCTCAAACACTTTGTCCTACCTCTCCCTGGATCATGACCAAACCACTAATCATCAGGCTGTGGTTTCCAGGACTGTAACTGACTTCATCTCCTCTGGGGATCTCCCCTCCACAGGTTACCACCTCATAGTCCCTCAATAATGTGCATCCTCTTCCTACCTCCTGCCAAAATTCCACGACAAACCCATTGATTCAGGTTGTTCCTGGCCCTCTGAACTTATTTCTTCCTCTTCTTGACTCTATTTTTTTCCTCCTTGTTCAGTATTTTTGACTTATATTCATCATTCTTCTGATGCTTTATATTGATTCTACAATTTTCAGTTTTCTGGCATTGGCTGATATCCTGATCAGAGCTGAAAATGTGTTGCTGGAAAAGCGCAGCAGGTCAGGCAACATTCAAGGAACAGGAGAATCGACGTTTCGGGCATGAGCCCTTCTTCAGGAATGAGGAAAGTGTGTCCAGTTTTTCCTCATTTTCTCATTCCTCGCTTTCCTCATTCCTGAAGAAGGGCTTATGTCTGAAACATCGATTCTCCTGTTCCTTGGATGCTGCCTGACCTGCTGCGCTTTTCCAGCAACACATTTTCAGCTCTGATCTCCAGCATGTGCAGTCCTCACTTTCTCCTCGAAGATGATATCCTGTTCACCATGACTGTGCAATCCCTCTACATCCATCCCTTATCAAGGTAGTCTGAAGGCTCTCTGTATCATCCTTGAAAGGAAGCCTGAAGAGTCCCCATACATTACCCTTCTTCAACTGTCTAAACATGTTCTACTTTGAATAACTTATCCTTTAACTGGTCTCACTTTCTCCAAGTCAAAGATGTAGCTTGGGAATCTATATGGGTCCCAGTTGTGCCAGTCCCTTTGTCAGGTATGCGGAACATTCCTTGTTCCAGTCCCCACCCACAACTCTTTCTCGAATACACTAATGATATCTTCAGTACTGCTTCCTGTTTTTGTCCAGAATTGGCTAATGAATCAATTTTCCTCAAATTCTCAACCTTCTTTCATCTTTACCTGATTCATCTCTAACTTTTCCCTTCCCTTCCTTTGAATTTCCTTCCCTTCCATGAATTCCATTGTATTCTCTCAGTTTTTCTATCTCCATCACATCTGTTCTAATGATACCACCTTCCACTGGGCTGCCTCCGCTGAGATTTCCTTACGTTCAACCAAGGATTCTCCCATTGTGGTTGACAGTGCCCAGTGTTCTATTTGAACCTCACCCTTTTCCCTCCTTCCCAGAATAATGAGAGGGTTCCCCTGGCTTTCACTTCAATATCAGTCTCTGCCATCAAAGAATTATCCTTCATGGTTTCCATTACCTTCAGCAGGATGTCATCATTAAACACGTTTTCCTCTCCCTTCCATCATCAGCATCCTGCAGGGACCCTGATACACTCCTGTGCACTCTGAGTGCTTTCTCACTCACCTATGGCATCTACCCATGCAATCATAGAAGATGTAAAACTTGCAAATTTACCTCCTCCTTCCTCACTGTCCAAGGCCCTAAACATATCATCCAGGTGGAACAGTGTTTTTTACTTGTATGCCTTTCAACCTAGTCAATTTGCTGCTCACAAAGCAGTTTTCTTTAGATTGGAGAGATCAAACACAGACTAGGTCACCGCTTTGTGGAACACATCTGCTCTGTCTATAGGATTGACTGTGATCGTCCAGCTGTTTGTTATTTCAATAACCCACCTTGCTGTCATGCTAACACTTATGTCTTAGGCCTGCTGCAAGGTTCCAATGTAGCACAGTGCAAGGCTGAGGAATAATATCTCATTTCTGCTTAAGCACATTATATCCTCTAGGTCTCAATATTGAATTCCACAACTTCAGAACATAACCACATGATGTCAATTCTCCAAATCTTTTACATTCTACTCTCACCACCTCCTCCCACTCAAAGCTTGTTAATTAGAGATAAACCATGCATTTTCAATTTGTCTGGCTGTATACCAGCAGAAATCCATAAGTAAAAATGCTAGGACCTCAGTTTTACACAATCTATTAGAATGACTGAGACTGAAAGTATTATATCCAAGTTTCTGACAACACAAAATTAAGGGAGAGTATAAGTTACCAGGAGGACAGAGAGGTGGCAAAGAAATAGAGACAGATTAAGTAGGTGGGCAATAAGACAGCAGAACGTAATGGAGGGATGTGCTAAATGACTTATTGTGAAGAATAAAGTTTTTTTAAAATTGATGCAACTTTCAATGTTGACGTTCAGAGGTGTACTTGTACAAGGAATACAAAGTTAGCAAGCAATTAAGAAAGGAAATGGAATATTGATCTTCATTGCAAGGTGGCTGCAGTCCAAAAAAAAATCTTGCTCTAATTGTATAGAACAGCAGTGCTGCTCGTCAGACTTCTATCTGATTATCCAGGGTTCAAGTCCTTTATAGCAGTGCCTCAGTTTCAACTCCTATGTGCTCCACAAGTATGCCATAACATGTCTGAACAAGTTGATCAAAAATATCTACAGAGCTTTAGTCAAATAGACTGAGGGTAAATTATTCAGTTTTGGTTTCCATATCTAAGGAGGGACATATTTAGAGTCAGCAGAGCAAACGTTCACCAGATCATCTGCTGATGTCGTAGGATTAGAAGCTTAATAAATTGGGCTTGTACTCTTGGGAATTTAGAAGAATGAGAGATGATCCCTTTGAAACGCACAAGATTCTGAAAGGGTTTGGCAAAACAAACGGATAGCTGTTTCCCAATGGCTAGGATACAGTCACAGGATAAGGAACTGATCACATATAACTGTGGATGAAGAGAAATGACTTGACTCAATGGTTGTGAATCTTTGACATTGTTCACCTGAGAAGCTTGAAATCTTCCAAGTCTGACATCAGTACATGTTTGACCTCTTGCAGAATCAAGAGGTATGGGGGACAGCCAAGCCTGCGGAGTTAAGGTCGTAAATCAGTCACAATCATACTGAATGTTGGAACAGGCTCAAAGAGTTGTTCATTGTCTGTTTCATCTTCTTCTGTGCTGTAATCTCCTCATATGAAGCTTGGAAACAATTCATAATGCTCCTATGAAGTGAACATTGGACCTTAACAGCAGTCAACATTTTTCAGGTAAAAGATATGGAGAAATAGGCATGGAGAGCAGACTGTCTTACAAGCAACCTCTTTTGTCACAGTCTTTTCAGCAACATGATTATATTGTAATTTGAACATCTTGGTTTCTTTGGCTCTAGTTAATTTCCTCAAACCTGTTCTGATTGAGGGTCAAAACCTGAACACTGATGGGTTTTATGCGTTTCTGGTATTTTATGCTTTTCTATTAGGATCTACTATATGAGTTTTACTTTTCTCATTGAAATGGATGACAAGACATATAAATTAAGAAGACAAGACATATAAATTAAGAAAAGACCACTCCTTCCGTGACTCCCTCGTCAGGTCCACACCCCCCACCAACCCAACCTCTACTCCAGCACCTTACCCTACAACCACAAGAAATGCAATACTTGCGCCCACAACTCCCCCCTTACTTCCCTCCAAGGCCCCAAGGGATCCTTCCATATCCGCCATAAATTCACCTGCACCTCACACACATCATTTACTGCGTCCGCTGCACCCGATGTGGCCTCCTCTGTTTTGGGGAGACAGGCCACCTACTTGCGGAACGTTTCAGAGAACACCTCTGGGACACCCGGACCAACCAACCCAACCACCCTGTGGCTCAACACTTCAACTCCCCCTCCCACTCCACCAAGGACAAGCAGGTCCTTGGACTCCTCCATTGTCAGACCATAGCAACACGACGGCTGGAGGAAGAGCGCCTCATCTTCTGCCTCCCACCACAAGGGATGAACTCAGATTTCTCCAGTTTCCTCATTTCCCCTCCCCCCACCTTGTCTCAGTCCCAACCCTCGAACTCAGCACCGCCTTCCTAACCTGCAATCTTCTTCCTGACCTCTCCGCCCCCACCCCCACTCTGGCTTATCACCCTCACCTTAACCTCCTTCCGCCTATCGCATTTCCAACGCCCCTCCCTTAAGTCCCTCCTACCTACCTTTTATCTTAGCCTACTGGACACACTTTCCTCATTCCTGAAGAAGGGCTCATGCCCGAAAGGGCGATTCTCCTGCTCCTTGGATGCTGCCTGACCTGCTGCGCTTTTCCAGCAACACATTTCAGCTCATATAAATTAAGAACACCTGTTTTACAAGAAGATAACACAGCTTTTCCTTTATTAGGCTGAGAGTTTCCTAAACTTAGCTAGTTTCCCAAAACTACGTTTCACTCAAGCATGTACACATGTGCATTTGCTGCCTGATTAAAAATTGTAGGTTGAGCACGATGCAGTATGGATCATGATTCATGGTACCTCACAGCATGCTATAGAAAAATCTTCAGTGTCAGATGAATGCTCTCAAATGTATCTGTTACATTTCATACATTTAACAAGGTTAGCTATCGCTTAATAGGACTTCTACATTGGAACCAGTTCTATTTTATCCTGTACTGACAATTGAGATTCAAAAGCTATTTCTATCCTTTGCATTCATTCTCTTTTGTAAGTTTGGGCTAAGGTAGGACAAACCGGTTATTTGTTGAAGCACCATCATTGAAATGATACAAATCATAAAACATGAGTGACCAGCTTCAATTTGTAGTGCTAATACAGCTAGGGATTCCCTTCTACCACTAGATACTTAAAGCCATTGACATATATGCAAGCGATTCAACAGCATCTTAAGCTCCTCGTTATACTAATAAATGAATCCTTCATTCCAAAACTGTAATTGATCAGCCAATAGCACTATCTCGGTATTATTTCAACGTGTATGCAAATACCATTTAACAATCAAAGAAGTGTATTAGCTGTACTATTACTGCTTAGAAATATACAACTTTTTTTAAAAATGCAACTCAAAGGAAAAGATGATGAGGCCTAAAGCTAAAATTCAAAGAGGACTCCGTCCAAGTGGGGATTCTGTAGACCATAAGTTATTTTAATAAGGCATCTAAAAACATCTGCTATTAGATAAATTAAAGTCATAAGACCATAATACATAGAAGCAGAGGAGGCCATTTAGTCAGGTCTGCTCCACTATTCAATGAGATCATGTTTGATCTAAGTTAAAAATCACACAACACCAGGTTATAGTCCAACAGGTTTAATTGGGAGCACACTAGCTTTCGGAGCATTGCTCCTTCATCAGGTGGTAGTCAACTATCTCCCAACTCATGACCAGATTATGCCCTCTGGCCCTAGACTTTCCCACAAGGAGAATAAAAACTTCTCTCCATCTAACCCTGCCAACCCACCTAAGAATTTTAGACATTTCAATAAAGTGTCCTCTCTGTCAACTAAATTCCAATGAATTCAGGCCCAAACTGCTCACCATTAGAACAGCACTCCATTACCAGGATCTATCTTGTGAACCTTTCTGGACTGCCTCCAACTTTCTTTAGGTAAGGGGACAAAATCTGTTCACAGTATTCTAGGTATGATTTAAATAGTTCCTTATACAGTTTTAATCAGATTTCCCTATTTTATAGTCCATTCCTTTGAAATAAAAGTTAACATTCCACTTGACTTCCATTCTACCTGCTGAATTTGTAGGCTGAATTTGCATGGTTCAAGGATTCCCACATCTCCCTATGCTGTAACTTTCTGAAGTCTTTCTACATTTAAGTAATATTCAGTTCCTCTATTCTTCCTGGCAAAGCGCATAACCTTGCATTTTCCCATATTATAATCCATCTACAAAGTTTTTGTCCTCTCACTTAACCTGTCTGTATCATTCTGTAAAATGTTTGGGATCCTCACTACTGGTCTTCCAATTTATTTTTATGTCACTCACTAACATGGCGATAGTAGACTAGAATATACAGCACATTTACCTATCTCATCCAAGGCATTTGTATACATTGCAAATAATTGTTGACCCTACTTTGATCCATGTTGACATTCTACTTGTTACAGGTTGTCATCCTAAAAATGCATCCTCCCTCTCCCCTCCATTCTAACTCTGTCTTTGATTAGTTAGCCCTCTATTCATTCTAATATACCATACCCACCACCACAGACTCTTAACTTATTCAACAGGTATGGTACTTTCTCAAACAATTTCTGGAAATCCAAATCTATAGTTTCCCTTCTGCCTATTCTGCATGTTACATCCCCAACAACTCCAAAGAATTGTCTTAAATTTGTCAGGCATAATTTCTCATTCATGAAGTCATGCTGAATCTGCTTGATTATATTATACATTTCTAATTGACTTTCCACTGCTTCCTGGCTACAGGTACCTGTTTTTGGTCGCCCTATTTTAATACAGGTATTAATGGCAGTTTTCCAGTCATCTGGAACTTTTCCAGAATCTAAGCATTCCCGGAAGGTTACTCCTACTGCATCCACTATCTCTGTAGCTAGGTCCTTTAATTTCATAAAATGTTTTCCATCAGGGTTCACAGGACTTACTGGCCTTTAGCCCTGTTGATTTTCCTAGTACTTTTTCTCTAGTGATAGTTATTGTATCACTTTTCTCTCCCCCTTTCATTCCCCTTTTCAGAACGCTATTAGTATCTTCCACTCTGTTGACTGATACAAAGTCAAAAGAAGAAATTGGTGGAAAAGCTCAGCAGGTCTAGCAGCATTTGTGGAGAGAAATAAGAGTTAGTATTTCAGGTTGCGTAATCCTTCCTCAGAAACTGATGGTAGCTAGGAAAATGTAAAGTTATGTAAAATGTAAAAATGCAGAAGAGAGGATGAGGGGAGCCAGCACAGATCAAGTGAAGCCCAATCGCTTCTACCCCAGTACTGTGCCAGTGCATCATTAACTGAAACCCTTTCAAAATACACCAATTGTTGAGTGACATATTTAATTCCTTGCCTATACTCACCTATGCCAGTGTGCTCATGGCTCAGGTAATAATCCAGAGATCCAGAGATTATGACTTCAGAGGATCTGCTTTTTAAAGTACTTCCTGGTCAAATTATTTCAGGAGGACCTCCAGCCTAGTGCTATGAGTGTCAATTTATTACTTTGTTAATTCTATCAGGTGTCCAATGTGATTTCATAACAAAATGGGGCATGAAAATTACAATTATTTTGCTTGGCACAGTCTTTAAACTACCAACTGGTGGAAAGCGTGTCATGGAAAAAATTTACACAAAAATTACAGAGTTGTGCAAATGTTCGAGACTGGTTCTGATGGGAGAGTTTAATTTTTCAAGCATAGACTGGTAGTGGTAGTTTAATAGGGAGAGAGGATCAAGAGTTTGTAGAATGTGTTCAAGAACATTTTCTACACTAGTATGCCTCCCATGTGTAGGAATATGGGGAGAACGGAGGAGATTGGCACCAGATAATAGAACCAGTGCAGGCACAATGGGACAAATGGCTTCTTTGTGTGCCATTACAATTCTGTGAGTCTGTGACTCAGTCCAACAAGAAAGGAGGCACTGGTTCTAGGGAGTGAAGTAGACCAAATGGATCAGGCTTCATTAGGAGAAAATTTCGAGGACAGTGATCATTGCATCAAAAAGTTCAGCGTGACTATGGAAAAGACATCGAGCATTTTAGAATAAGAGGACTAAACTGGAGAATAGTAAACTTCAAGGCATTTAGCATGAGACTGGGCTCAATAAGTTGGAGCCAAATACTTTTGGGAAAATATGGAATTGAACAATTAGCATCTCCCTAAAAAGGGAAAGCTGGGTAAGCACACTCAGAGCTCTTTGCATGACAAAAGAAAATAGACATTAAGATAAAGAAAAAAAAAGTGTGTTTTATGACCAATATGAGGTTGAAAATGTAAGTGAAAACCAGGCCAAATATAAACCTTTTTTGAAGTTGAAAAGGAAAAAGAAGAAAGCAAAGAAGGAGAAAAAAGAAACTGGTTGCCATCATACAGGAAATCCTAATAATTTCAACAGATAAATAAAAAGTGAAAGGAAAATGGTTGATTAGGGACCAAAAAATAATTTGCAAATGGAAGTGGGAGGTGTAGCTAAGATGTTAAATGAATATTTTCCATCTGGCTTTACAAAGGAAAATGGTGCCGCAGAAGTGATAGGGATACAGAGTTAATTCAGTTATTAAGAGGAGATTTTGGATAGGCTGTCTGCACTCAAAATGAATAAAATATCTGAACCAGATGAATTGCGCCTAAGGATACTGAGTGAATGAGATGAAAATTGTTGAGGCCATAATTTTTCAGTCATCCTGAGATTCAGAGTTGAGAGAGGACTGGAAAATTGTAAGTGTTACTCTCATCCTGAAATGGGTGTTAAGACATGACTTAATTAGAGACAAAAAAGCTGTAGATGATGGAATCCAAGATAGACAAGCAGGAGGCTGGAAGAACACAGCAAGCCAGACAGCATCAGGAGGCGAAGAAGTCAATGTTTGAGGGTCACCCTTCTTCAGGACCTCAGTCCTGACTGAAGAAGGGTTGCACCTGAAACGCTGACTTCTCCACCTCCTGATACTTCCTGGCTTGCTGTGTTCTTCCAGCCTCCTGCTTGTCTACTTAAGGTAAGACTAGCAACTACAGGCAAGTCAGTTTAACTACAGTGGTGGGGGAACTTCTTGAAATAATAATAAGTTATTGGTCAAATGGATACATATGGGATCCTTAAAGAAAGTGAGCAAGGATTTCAAAAGGGCAAGTCACTTTTAACTATATTGCTGGACTTTTTGAAAATAGCATTGATAAGGGAATGTTGTACAACAGACTAGAGAGCAAATTTACAACTATAGAACAAAACCAGCAGTGGAGACATAATTAGCTAAGGGACACAAAACAAAGAACAGTAACCAACTGATGGTCTTCAGGCTGGGGAGAATTTTCTAATGGGAGTGTCCCAGGATCAGTGTTTGGACCCTTGCTTTTCCTGATATATATTAATGACCTAAACCTTGGTATACTGGAACAATTTCAACACTTCTGAATGATATCTAATTTGGCATTGTAAACCATGATGACAATAGCGTAAAACTTCCAAGAAAACCCAGACAAACTGGTGAATTGGGCTAACTGATAGCAAATGAAGTTCGATATGGAGTAATGAGAGACAATATAAAGTGTGCAGCACAACGCTAAAGGGGCAGAGTGGAAAGCATACAAAACCAAAGCAAAATAGCCATGTTGAGCTTATGTAAAAGTTGATCAAGAAAAACACCATTCCCACTCATGAAAGGCTGAGTTTTCAAGTTCAGTTCAGAAAACTCTGGGAAAAGATGGAGCCAAGGTGGAGGCAGAAGAATTTTGTTGCAAAATACTCCATGTGCTTAAAAGGCACAGGGAGTTTTTTTTTTGCTGTGGATACAAGAAATAATGCACTAACAATTACATGATTATGTGTGGATCAAGAAACACAGACTTTTTTTTTAAATGTTGAATTGAAGGTGCTCTATGTGCATAGGGAAATGCACAAAATTGGACCCGGACCAAAGTCCCAAGTGCTTTAAACATAAATTGCCAAGCCTAACCGGGAAAAACTGATGCTGCTGGCACTATGGTGCTTCTGGCATGCAAATGCCTGGCTGCCTCGAGGGACAGATTGATGTCTGCCATGGAGAGTCAGGACTAGCACTCTCAGTGTCTATTGGATCAATGCATAGATCTGAACTCTGTTGTTCTCATTAGTGCTCAGCACAAACAGCAAGATGACAAGGTCCTTGACCTCACTCCAGGGCACCTTCCTCCTCACAAGGAGGTAATGTGTTGTCAATAGGCACCGAGATGGAAGAGAAACCATATATAAGGCCCCCCAACTCCAGATTTCTCCTCTCAGAACACTCCCTTCTATCTCTATTTTGCCTGTTACCCACAGGATATCTGGTCACACTAGCGACAAACATCCTGAGGGTCACCCAACAAAAACTCCAAGACCAATGGGTTCCATCCAGCTTAAGTGCAGACTTGGAAATGGTGGAGGGTAAGAAAGAAAAAGAAGACCCCATTCTGAGGGCACATACATGTGACACTTCATTGTAAATATATGTTCACTTTCATCATCCATAGTTTGCGTGAATGACTATGTGGCTGCAACTACAAATTGAAGGCTCAGAGCCTCACCATCCTTACCTAGTGCTATATGAGGTTTTATGCTCTAAGGCATGAAGTGAGCAGCTTCTGCACCATATGCAAGCAATAGGAACATGGGATGTGATCACTACTTTAGCAACTAGGGTGAATCTTGCCAGGCTGCAATACATTGTTTGAGCATTAGTGGAATTGATTCCTGATTCTACATGATGTGGTCATGAGGTGGGTGCCTGTCAGTCGCATTGCAATGAAAGGTACTGGTGCACTCCAAAGTGATGTGTCATGAGAGTATAATGAGGCTGATTTAGTGTTAAATACCAAGGTTCTTGGATGGGTTTATGGCAGTTCTTGCCCCAGGAATGTGCTTTAGATATTGGTGACTGGGTTGAAGACGAAAAATTGGATGAACAAGTGGCAAGCAGGATACACCAGGTAATTGTTCCAACTTCTCCATCAGAAATTCTTTCGCCTAATTCCTATCTGATGGGGAGGGGAATGGGAACCTGCATATGAATGAGGAGAGATTGTGTAACAATGAGATGTTTATACATGCTAGTACATGCAAATAGGCTTCTCACCACTCACTAGTGTGAACCCCATATCAGCATTCAATACTTGGTTCAAAGAAATCAACTTTTGCTCTCAAAATTGAGAAGCTCCATGCTGGCCACCTCATCTTTTTTCCCCAACTTTCTCAACACTGTCATTCAGAAGGTTCTGACCTGTGAGTTGGATCAGTTAAAGGAATTGTGTATTTGGTGTCTGACTCATTAATGTCTGATGCAGGCTGAGGAATGAAGAACACCAGCTCTGCAGTCTAGTATAGCACTCATGTACCTCCTCCATAATTATTCTTTGTCCTGCAGAATTTTTTCTTTAACTTACATTAGTACAGGTGCCGTAGCAACCAAAAATCATTTCTTACCACATAAGATGGATAATGTTTCTGCACGTACACTCTTAACTTTCAGTACCAAAAATAAAAAATGACAAGAAAATGTACTTTTGAAGATGAAATAAAATTTAAAGAAAACACAATGACAGTTTTATGGAATAAAAGCTGGAATCCTTGAAAACATTCATGAAAAAGATACATCGTTTGAGAATAAATCAAAATTTACTTTAAAAGATGAGATTAATAGTCCACTCAGTTTCTTCATATGTTAAGTTGGTACAGACTTCCCAATTTCTTGACAATGTTCACCTAACAAGCTAAGGATCTGAGCAATTAGACACAAAATAGAAGAAAATCATAATCTTACAGCAGATTACAGAATATACTTTGAGAACAAAGGAACTAAAAATTAGTATTTCTTAATTTTTAGGCAAGGTATCAACTTTTTCAAAATTGTAAATACAGTGCAAAAAGCAGCCGTTTGGCACGTTGGCTTCATCTGCCTTTTGAAAAGACCGCCCAGTGAATTCCACGGCTCTTTTTGTTTTCCCTCAGCAAACCTCCTTTGCAGCTTCTCCAGAGTGTTGCCATTCTTCTTAAACGATGGTGCCCATGTTTTGTGCGCGATATTCTAGATAAGGCTTATAAACAAAACAACATAATGTTCTTGTTTTTAATGCTCTGTAGCCAAAATCTTATGCCTTTTCTAGTGGTGCTGTTGAAGCACTTAATCAGATGGAGAAGTGTCAGATGGGAATTGCATTGCCTTTCTGCCTCCAATCAGTAAGTCTGTGGCCTTCCTGCCTCACCATCAATTGAGGTTCAGAAATGGCCAATTATGGGCCAATTAAGGCTTCAGCTAGCCATGACTGGTATTAAGTCAACAGTAGATGGGCATTTGCTATGCAGAGAGTACAACAACAAATCTTGGCAGATTTAATTGCAAGTTCCAGAGGAGTTGCGGTGGTAGTACATTAAATATCTGGAAGATAGAACTGTAGTCCATTGAAAGCCATTATCCTGTTTTCAGGAAAGAGTTCTGCAGAGATTACTCTGCAAGTATTCAGACAGACGATATGGAAAGGCTCAGGAATCTAACTTCAGGTACAGCAGGTAAGGAGACAACTACGAAAAGGGAGGAAGTCAACATCGGACTGAAGGTATTATATTTAAATGCACACAGTATACAAAAAAAAGTAAGTGAGCTTGTCACGTAGATTGAAATTGGTTTGGTACAAGGCTGTATTGCAGAGACATGGCTGCTGAGGGATCAGGGCTGGGAGCTAAATATCCAAGGATACCCATCCTATCAAAAGGACAGGCAGATAGACAGAGGGGGCAGGACTACCTTGTTAGTAAGAAACAAAACTAAATCAAGAGTAAGAAGTGATATAGAGTCAGAAAGTGTATAAACTATGTAAGTAGAGTTGAGGATTGGAAAGGAGAAAAGACCCTGATAGGATTTATGTACAGGCCTCCGAGCAGTAGTCAGGATGTGAAAAAGAAAATCAATCAGGAGATAGAAAAGGCATTGAAGAAAGACACGAATAAAATAATCATGAGGGACTTCAGTATGCAGGTGGATTGTGAAAAGCAAGAAAAGGAATTCATGGAATGCCTAAAAGATGGTTATTTGGAGCAGCTTGTGCTGGGGTTCACGAGGGAACAGGCAATCCTGGATTTGGAAATGTGTAATGAAGCAGACTTGATGAGGGAGCTTAAGGTGAAGGAACCCCTAGACAGCTGTGATGATAGAACTCACCCTGCATTTTGAGAGGGAGAAGCTGGACTCAGATGTAATGGTATCACAATTAGCAGGCTGGGAACAAGGGTCTGGGATATCATAGCAATTACAGAGACATGGCTCAGAGATGGACAGGACTGGCAGCTTAATGTTTCAGGGTATACATGCTATAGGAAGGATAGAAAGAAGGGCAAGAGAGGAGGGGTGTGTGGCATTTTTGGTTACGGATAACATTATGGATGTTCTTAGGGAGGAAATTCCTGGGAATACATTCAGGGAAGTTATTTGGATGAAACTGAGAAATAAGTTTGGGGGTGATCACCTTATTGGGAAATTGAGGAACAGATTTGTTAGGAGATCTCAGTTGTCTGTAAGAATAATAGGGTTGTTATAGTAGGGGATTTTTAACTTTCCAAACATAAAATGGGACTGCCATAGTGTTCAGGGTTTGGATGGACAGGAATGTGTTAAGTGTGGACAAGAAAACTTTTCTGATCCATTATGTGGATGCACCAACTAGAGAAGATGCAAAACGTGACCTACTCTTGGGAAATAAGCATAGCAGATGACTGAGGTGTCAGTGGGGGAGCACTTGGGGCCATTGACCATAATCCTACCAGTTTTAAAATAGTGATGGAAAAGGATAGATGGATCTAAAAGTTAAAGTTCTAAATTGGATGAAGGCCGATTTTGACAGCAAAAGGCAAGAACTGTTAAAAGTTGATTGAGGCAGACGTTTGCAGGTAAAGGGATGGCTGGAAAATGGGAAGCCTTCAGGAATGAAATAATGAGAGTCCAGAGACAGTATATTCCTGTTAGGGTGAAGGGCAAAGCTAGTAGGTGTAGGGAATGCTGGGTGACTAGAGAAATTGAGGTTTTGGTCAAGAAAAACAAGGAAGCATATGTCAGGTATAGGCAGCAGAGATCGAGTGAATCCCTTGAACAACATAAAGGCAGTAGAAGTATACTTAAAGGGGAGATCAGGAGGGAAAAAATGGGACATGAGATAGATTTGGCAAATACGGCTATGGAAAACCCAAAGGGATTCTACAACTACATTAAGGATGAAAAGTTAAGTAGGGAGAGAATAGGGCCTGTTAAAGATTAGCAAGGCTGCCTATGTGTGGAACTGCAGGAGACGGGGGAGATAATAAATGACTATTTTGCATCAGTGTTTACTCTGGACAAGGATATGGAAGGTAGAGAATGTGGGGAAATAAATAACGACATCTTGAAAAATGTCCATATAATAGAGGTGGTAGTGATGGACACCTTAAAACACGTAAAGGTAGATAAGTCCCCAGGACCTGATCAGGTGAACCTTAACACTTTGTCGAAAGCTAGGGATGTGATTGCTGAGCGCCTTGTTGAGATACTTGTATCATCGATAGCCACAAGTGACTTGCCAGTTGACTGGAGGTTGGCTAACGTGGTGCCACTATTTTTAAAAGGTAGTAAGGAAAAGCCAGGGAACTATGAACTGGTGAGCCTGACATCGGTAGTGGGCAAATTGTTGGATAAAATCCTGAGGGACAGGATTTACATGTATTTGGAAAGGCAATGACTGATTAGGGACAGTCAACATGGCTTTGTGCATGGGAAATCATGTCTCACAAACTTGATTGAATTTTTTGAGGAAGTAACGAGGAGGATTGATGAGGGCAGAGCAGTGGACATGATCTATATGGACTTTAGTAAGGTGTTCAACAAGGTTCCTCATGGTAGACTGGTAAGCAAGGTTATATCACATGGAATTAAGGGAGAACGAGCGATTTGGATACAGAAGTAGTTTGAAGGTAGAAGACAGAAGTTGGTAGTGAAGGGTTGCTTCTCAGACTGGAACCCTGTGACCCTTGGTGTGCCACAAGGATTGGCGCTGGATCCACTGCTTTGTGCCAGAGGAATTGGTGGAGCTTGGTACAATTATACCATTTAAAAGGCATGTGGATGCATATATGAATAAGGAGGGTTTAGAGGGATATGGGCTAAATGCTGGCAACTAGGACAGTAGGATATCTGGTCAGAATGGACGAGTTGTACTGAAGGGTCTGTTTCCATGCTGTACATCTCTATAACTCTTTCAGTAAAGGTAACTACAAAGACATTAGGAAGTAGCTGGCCAGAGTTAATTAGAAGAGGAGTCTAGTAGGGAAGACAATGGAGGAGCATTCAGGAGGCCCAGCAGGAATTCATTCCAAGAAAGAAACATACTGTCATGATTTTAACGTCCCTGATAGGGGTTGCTAATCTGCTGACAGATACATCAGGAGTTTCAGGGGTTCTGTTCATTCTGAGAGCTGACTCTGAGGAAGCTAGATAAACATCAAGGGCTTTCCATGTGTAAATAAAGGGTGACTTGGTGACAGGATACTGACCTCTGTAGAGTTATTTCAGTGGCAATGAAAGAAAAGCACACTTGTGAAGAAATTCACTCAGAGCGCTCGTCTTTGAGTTAGAGTGAGCATTTCTGGCATCATTCTGTTATTTGGAAAGTTTGACTCATTCAATCCAGCCGTTGAACACTGGGCCCAATATGTGAAAAAAATTGCATTTTCTTTTTCTGGGAAATTACAATGGGGTAGATGAAAGGCAACAAATAATTATCCTGACATTTGTGGACCCGCAGCTTTTTCGGCTATTAGGAGTCTAACTTTCCCTAAGGCACCAGGCATTAAACCCTTTCAAGAGTTGATGGATTTAGTGAAGGCAGCCTCCCCTAATTCTGAGACACTACTGGTTTTACTCGGAAATTCAAGAAGCAGAGGAATCCGTATCGGGATTTTTGACTAGGTTACAATGACTGACAGAGAGGCATGTGACTTTGGTTTAACCCTTAATAAGATGCTGAGAGACTGTATGGTATGTGGGATTAATGATGTAACCATGCAAAAACACCTACAAGCTGAGGCCCAACTTTACTTCAAACAGGCACTCCAACTAGCACTATAATTTGAGAATGCAGCAAGCGCAGCATTTGCATTGCGGAGTATGCAGAAGACTTCACATCCTGGAAAGTAGAACTGCATCTGGTTTGGAACAGTTAAATTGCTCAGCAACATCCAAATCAGAATAAATTAAATAAACATCTGGTTAGATAGTCACCCAGTTCTAATGGAGGTTGAAATCGGTGTGGCAAAGGATTGGGACATCCTTAAAAACTGGAAAAGAATAACTAAAAAATAAGGGGGAAGGAAGATGAATTATGATTAGATTAGATTAGATTACTTACAGTGTGGAAACAGGCCCTTCGGCCCAACAAGTCCACACCGCCCCGCCGAAGAGCAACCCACCCAGACCCATTCCCCTACATTTATCCCTTCACATAACACTACGGGCCAATTTAGCATGGCCAATTCACCTAACCTGCACATTTTTGGACTGTTGGAGGAAACTGGAGCACCTGGAGGAAAGCCACGCAGACACGGGGAGAATATGCAAACTCCACACAGACAGTTGCCTGAGGTGGGAATTGAACTCAGGTCTCTGGCGCTGTGAGGCAGCAGTGCTAACGACTTATGAAGGTGAACTAGATAGTAATGTAAACGAAGAATTCAAGAATGGTTTTTAGATACATAGAAGGTAAGAGAGAGGCAAGAGTGGTTTTGGAAACTGAAAAATGAGACTGGAGAAATAATAACCGTGAAGAGCATCAACCTTGGTGGGAGATGGGTACAGTAGCCTAAATAGAGTGAGTGTGAGATGTTGGAGAGGAGGTGGTGACACTTAGAAATAAAAACATAGAATATAAGAGCAGGAGTAGGCCATTTACACCTCTGAGCCAGCTCCACCATTCAATATGATCACAACCAATCATCAACTCCACGTCGTTTGCGCTTTCTCCCCATTTCCTTTAATCCCTTTAAACCTAAGAACTACATCTGCATATTATATTACATAATACAAGATGTTGGCATGGCAGGATAGGAAGTGTTTGGGCTCTTTGCCAGTATATACCCGCTCACCTGGCCAGCTGCTTTCTTCTTTGTTCTTTTTTTTAGTTTTATTTCATTTCCTCATTTCTCTTTTGTATCAAAGCTCACCTTTTCATCTTTTCTGTGGCCGCAGTGGAGAAAGGCAGTTGCAATGGCCTGCTGAGGTGGTGGCAGCATAGTGGTTCTGGATATCCATTCCTCATAGCCATACTGGCTGCAACTTTATTGAAGGTTTCATTCTCAGTAGGTCTGGTCCATTCTTCCTGGTGGCCGTGCAGTAATTTTAGCAATGACTATAGTGGTATTGACATAGTGGTTCCGGTGTGTTCCTTGAGGCTATGGTGGAATGTGGTAGCTTTGTGCAGCAACTGAAGTGGCGACAGCTTGAGCGATGGTGCAGCTCCAGACCATGATATTCGCTGCATGTGACATTAAGAAACACTGAAGGCACTGTACACTATAAATGTGCACCAAGACTAGCTAACTGTGGCTCAGCAGTTGTAGTACAGCTACAATGCTGGCATCTACAATACAACGGCATGACGTTTGCTCATATGGCAATAAAACGGCATATCCAACCCATCAATTAGTGTTCAATCAGGCAACTCTTAATCAGCAAAGTGATGGGAGTGGCTGTCAACATTACTATCAAATAGGCTTGAATAGAAATATCCTGCTCACTGACAGTGAGTTTGGGTTCTGTCAAGGCCACTTGACTCCTGACTTCATTAACAACCTTGGTCGAAACATTGACAAAAGAGCTGAATCCCAGAAGTGAGATGCATTGTTGGAGGCCAATCATCTCAGCTCAAGGCCATCAGTGCAGGATTTTCTCAGTGTAATGTTTTAGGCTCAACTAACTTCAGCTGCATAGAGTCAGAAATAGGGATATGTTCAGAGCTGATTGCTCAATGTCCAGTGCCATTTACAACAACTCAAGTATTGAAACAAACAGTCTCTGACATTTGCAGCAAAACCTGGACAACATCCAGATTTGCAAAGTGGCAAGTAACATTCATAGCACACAAGTGCAGGTAATGGCCATCTCCAACAACAGAGGGCCTAACTATTGCCTATTGACATTCATCAGAATTCAGCATCACTGTGTTCCTCAATACTAACCTCCTTCGGGTTGCCACTGACAAGGAACCAAACTGGATGAAATCATATTAATTCTGTAGTGACAAGAGCAGGTCAGAATCTAGGAATTCTGTTGTGGGTAACTCGGTATTCTTAATGCCCATCCACCATTTCCAACTCAATTTTAGAAGTCAGGAATATGATGCCATATTCTTCATTTGCCCGATGGGCGCAGTTCCAAGAACTTTCAATAAGTTTGACAACATCTAGAGCAAAGCAGCCTGCTTGATTGGCGCCTGATCTATCACCTTCAACACTAACACACAGTGGCAGCAATGTAAAAGATCTACACTGCAGTAATTCACCAAGAGTCCTCTGACAGCACTTTCCAAACTCACAACTTTTACCACTAGAAGTACAAGGGCAGCAGAAGCATGGGAACATCACCACTTGCAAAAACCTCTGCAATTCAACAAAGGCTGTAGTGTACAGAGCAGTTGTTAACAACATGCCATATAGCAGCACATTTTGTACTGTATATGAATGATACCTAAAAGTATGAGAGAAATACCAACAGCAATGCCTCTGCTGTGCTGTCTGGATTCAGTGGGAGACAGTAACATCTTTCCTAAATTCAGCTCTACAAACATTCAAGTGAAAGTCTTACAAAATCAACTGCGATGGTCTTATCCTGCGTCTGGATGGCTGAAAAGTGTCTCTCCTATTCTGTTCTGTTTCCTTTATCCTCTGGTGGCCATTGATGCAGGGAGGACAAAAAAAACTGATACAAAGGCACTTTGATGTTTTCCTTGAAGTGCAGTAACATTGAAATTAATGACTGGGAGGACTCTAAGACCAATTACTCAAAATGCTGATTTTCTCATCCGGCATCAAGCATCATGTAAACACTTTAATGGTGAGGAAGGAAGAAAAGGAAGCAAATCCTGTACTGGAGATTTCACTGCATTGTGAGACATTCTGGTCCATGTGTCCAAAGATCGAGAATGGGCATATTTAGTCACATGAAAATCCACCACATAATTGTGCTTTAACTAGTGCCACATATACTTTTAGCAAGCTGGTCCTACTTTTATACTCCATCCCCCTTGCAAAGTGGTAAACTTTCCATTTCTCTTCCCTATTATTTGCTGAAATTGTATGCTAGTTTTCTGAGATTTGTGCATGGGGACCAATCCGCAAACTCCTCTGTGCTGCAGCTTTCTGTGCTCTTTGTTCATTTAAATAATATCCAGCTTTTCTATTGTGCAAACTTCATGTTTTCCTCATCTGTACAGTTTTTGTCCAACCCTGAATCTGTCTATATCTCTCAGTAGACTGTTTTTGTCATCCTCAACAATTGCCTTCCACCTATTTTTGTGTTATCTGCAAACCTGGCAACAGTGCATTCACTTCCCTTATCTAAGTCATTCATATATATTGTAAATAACTGTGAACACAACACTGATCTCTGTGGCACTCTACCAGCTGAAGGTTGCTGTCCCTTAACTCAATTCTTTGTTAGTTAGCCAGTCCTCTATCATGTGAATATATAGTATATTCACATGATAGTATAGTATAGTATACGAAATACCATAGTATCTTATGAAGTAGCTCTATATGCAGTACCTTCTCAAATGCCTTTTGGAAATAAACTGATCATGAGTTTAACTTGGAGGTCACCATGTTTCATGCAAGGGGTGAGATTTAGAAGGCAAGCCTTCATGGTGAAGCTGGCTGGTATGGGAATTGGACATGTGCTATTGGCTTCACTCTGCACCACAAAGCAGCCTTCCCACCAACTGAGCTAACAAATCCTCTGAAATAAGTATGTCAGGTCAAATGACAAAATGCTTCATTAAAGACAAAAGTTGAAAGAAGAATCATAAATCATAAAGGAAATAAACAAGGTAGAGAGGTGTAGTGAGGAAATTCAAGAGCTTCGGGCCTAGACAAGAGAACGAACAGCACCAATGGTGTAACAGTAGTGATTGGGAATGTACAAGAGGCCAGGAGTGCAAATAACTACAGAAATAAGAAGGTATAAGATCATAGAGAGATTTTATAACAAGGATCAGAATTTTAAAATTGACTCTGCTTCAGCAGGAGCTAATGTATGTCAGCGAGTACGGAAGAGATAAAGAAAGGGATGTGTTGTGTTAAGACATGGGCAGTAGATAACTTCAAGATTATGGAAAGTGGAATGTGGGAGGATAGCTGTGAGTACACTGGAACAATTGCATCCAGAGATAACAAGTACATGGATGATAGTCACCACCCATTTTAATTCCCCTTCTCAATCCCTTCAGCACCAGCTAAATTGAGATATGGGTGAAGTCCAGCCATGTTCAGAGAAGATTCACTAAACTAATCACAGGAAAGGAGGGATTTTCCTGTGAGGTGAGGTCAAGTAGATTTTTAAAAAATTTGTTCATGGGGATATAGGTGTCACTGGTTAGGCCACATTAATTGTCTGTTCCTAGTTACCTTTCAGAAGGTGGTGGTGAGCTGTCTTTTGAACCTCTGTAGTCCATGTGCTCATTTGGGCCAGTACTCATTGGAGTTTTGAAGAATGAGAAACCATATTGAAAAATACAAGATTCTCAGGGTGCTTGACAGGGCAGATTTGACGAGGCTTGAAAGTGGTTAAGTTAGAGGGCTTCTGAGGTAGAACTCAACAGTGGGACTAGCTGAGTAGATCTTTCAGGAGCTAGTACAAACGCAGTGGATCAAATTTGGTTAGAGACAAAAAATGCTGGAATCCAAAGTAGACAGGCAGGAGGCTGGAAGAACACAGCAAGCCAGGCAGCATCAGGAGGTGGAGAAGTCCACGTTGTGAGTATAACCCTTCTTCAGGATGACATCCCTACTTTACTACCCTGCCCCCTTGATCTGTAATACCGCCTACACCCACCCTCAGTCCTGAAGAAGGGTTATACCCAAAACGTGGACTTCTCCACCGCCTGATGTTGCCTGGCTTGCTGTGTTCTTCCAACCTTTTGCCTGTCTACTGTGGATCAAATGGCCTCCTTCTATGCTGTAAAATTCTATGATTCTATTTCATGCGTTCCTCTTGTGGAGTCTAGGATCAGTGGTTATAATATCAGAATAAGAGGTCACCATTTAATGATAGGTTGCTGGTTTAGATGAATGTTTATGTAATTGGGTTTCAGTGATACTATAATAAAGTTATGTAACTTTAATTCACAGTAAGGGAGGTGGGTAATGGGTGTATTCTTCTTTTCACATGTCAACACATTGGGATAATGTAGCTCATGGGTATTTTATTCTAACCTAGCAGTCGAGATAGCTACATTTCCCTATCTGGAGCTTAGTTAATAGCTGTTTCTGTGATTGCCCTTACCATCCCCATAAGATCCAGCTTGGTCAGCTGAATAGAGGTATTACAATTAATGTCAATGAGTGACTTTTATAACTCGGAAGATACGGTGATAGTAGTATTAGTGTTAGAGAATAGAGTTAAGATAGCTGAGATGAGAGATGAGAAAGGTAAAAATCAAATCAGCCGTGATAGCACTAAATTACACAGCAGACATGATGGGCTGAACTGCCTACTTCTGCTCCAATGTATTATGGTCTTTAGGGTAGAGTTGAGAAAATCCATAGTTGCAGAACTGTTGTGGTAAACAGAGGCGAAATGCTCGATATTTGGTATTTTGAAAGTATGGTTGCATGTGAATTGAGTAATAATCTTCCAGTGACTTATGTAGACATAGACAGTGATCAGAGATGGCTTTATCTGTGATTGAAACTATGTGATCAGCATAAATGATGAGATGACAAGGTCAAGAGGCTGACCTTGAATAGGGACTAAGAGGTTTATATGGAAGGAGATTTTCACAGAAAATAAAAGAACAGTGAACACAAAGGGAGAACAGATAAGTCAAAATGGAGGTTAAAATCTTAGTGATAGTCTCTCACATCTGGAGCCCAAAGATGATTTTGAATTGGAAGAGATTTACCTCCTATCCAAGTTGTCACAGCAATATTGTGAACAAAGAATGCAAGGTACACAGTAAACAGTGAGGAAAGATGTTTGCCTCTCGTCCCCATCTTTCATAGCATTAAAATTACCTTTCACGCACAGAACAGTCCAATATTTTATAGAACCTACACTCATTTGGTTCTCTTCCTTGCTGCAAACTGCAAAAAATTGTGTACTGACGTGGGTGTATTCCAAATACTGGGTTCAGTATTAGCAAAGGAAAAGGAGGGTAAGGCTGCCTTAAAGTAGATGAACATTGTCCAATATTACACCATGTCCCCAAACACTTATGAGTTAAATATATGCTTAATGATTTAAGCAATTATGTTAGCGCAGTACAGGCCTTTCAGCCCTCGATGTTGTGCCGACCTGTGAAAACAATCTTAAGCCCATCCAACATACACTATCCCATTTTCATCCATATGTCTATCTGATGACCATTTAAATGCCCTTAAAGTTGGCGAGTCTACTACTGTTGCACGCAGTGAATTCAACACCTCTACTACTCTCTGAGTAAAGGAACTACCTCTGATATCTGTCCTATATCTATCACCCCTCAATTTAAAGCAATGTCCCTTTGTGCTAGCCATCACCAGCTGAGTAAAAAGGCTCTCAATTTCCACCCTATCTAACCCTCTGATTATCTTATATGTTGCAATTGTGTCATGTCCCAACCTTCTCTCAAATGAAAACAGCCTCAAGTCCCTCAGCCTTTCCTCGTAAGACCTTCCCTCCATACCAGGCAACATCCCAGTAAATCTCCTCTGAACCCTTTCCAAAGTTTCCACATCCTTCCTATAATGCGGTGACCAGAACTGTACGCAATACTCCAATCGCAGCCAGCCCAGAATTTTGTACAGCTGCAGCATGACCTCATGGCTCCGAAACTCAATCCCTCCACTAATAAAAGCGAACACACTGTATACATTCTGAATAACCCTATCAACCTGGGTGGCAACTTTCAGGGATCTATGTACATGAACACTGAGATCTCTCTGCTTATCTACACTACCAAGCATCTTACCAATAGCCCAATACTCTTTATTACTCTTGCTCCTTCCGAAGTGAATCACCTCACACTTTTCCACATTAAACTCCATTTGTCACCTCTCAGCCCAGCTCTGCAGTTTATCTATGTCCCTTTGTAACCTGCAACATCCCCCATCATGAAGGCCTCAAAGCCTTTCGCTTCTTCCTTTCCCGCCAACCCAACCAGTACCCTTCCACTGACACCCTCCTTTGACTGACTGAACTAGTCCTCACTCTGAACAACTTCTCTTTCCAATCCTCCCACTTCCTCCAAACCAAAGGAGTAGCCATGGGCACCGGCATGGGCCCCAGCTATGCCTGCCTCTTTGCTGGATATGTGGAGCAGTCCATCTTCCGCAGCTACACTGGCACCACCCCCCACCTTTTCCTCCGCTACATCGATGACTGTATCGGCGTTACCTCGTGCTCCCACAAGGAGGTTGAACAGTTCATCCACTTTACTAACACCTTCCACCCTGACTTCAAATTTACCTGGACCGTCTCAGACTCCTCCCTCCCCTTCCTAGACCTCTCCATTTCTATCTCGGGCGACCGACTCAACACGGACATTTATTATAAACCAACCGACTCCCACAGCTACCTAGATTACATCTTCTCCCACCCTGCCCCCTGTAAAAACGCCATCTCATATTCCCAATTCCTTCGCCTCTGCCGCATCTGCTCCCAGGAGGACCAATTCCAATATCGAACAACCCAGATGGCCTCCTTCTTCAAAGACCACAATTTCCCCTCAGACGTGGTTGACGATGCTCTCCACCGCATCTCCTCCACTTCCCACTCCTCCGCCCTTGAACCCCACCCTTCCAATCGCCACCAGTACAGAACTCCACTGGTCCTCACCTACCACTCCACCAACCTCCAGATACATCGTATCATCCTTCGTCATTTCCGCCAACTCCAAACGGACCCCACCACCAAGGATATATTTCCCTCCCCTCCCCTATCAACATTCCGGAAAGACCACTCCCTCCGCGACTCCCTCGTCAGGTCCACACCCCCCACCAACTCAACCTCCACTCCAGGCACCTTCCCCTGCAGCCGCAAGAAATGCAAAACTTGCACCCACCCCTCCCCCCCACACTTCCCTCCAAGGCCCCAAGGGATCCTTCCATATCCATCACAAATTCACCTGCACCTCCATACACATCATTTACTGCAATCCGCTGCACCCGATGTGGCCTCCTCTGTATTGGGGAGACAGGCCGCCTAATTTCGGAACGTTTCAGAGAATACCTCTGGGACACCCACACCAACCAACCCAACCGCCCCGTGGCTCAACACTCCAATCCCCCGCCCACTCCGCCAAGGACTTGCAGGTCCTTGGCCTCCTCCATCGCCAGACCATGGCAACACAATGCCTGGAGGAAGAGTGCCTCATCTTCCGCCTAGGAACCCTCCAACCACAAGGGATGAATGCAGATTTCTCCAGCTTCCTCATTTCCCCTCCCTCCACCTTATCTCAGTCCCAACCCTCGGACTCAGCACTGCCTTCTTGATCTGTAATCTTCTTCTCAACCTCTCCACCCCTACCCCTTCTCCGGCCTATCACCCTCACCTTAACCTCCTTCTACTTTTTGCATTCCCAACGCCCCTCTCCCAAGTCCCTCCTCCCTACCTTTTATCTTAGCCTGCTTGGCACACCTTCCTCATTCCCGAAGAAGGGCGTATGCCTGAAATGTCGATTCTCCTACTCCTTGGATGCTGCCTGACCTGCTGCGCTTTTCCAGCAACACATTTTTCAGCTCTGATCTCCAGCATCTGCAGTCCTCACTTTCTCCTAAATCTCATCCGGCCCAGGGGAACCTATCTATTTTCACTCATTCCAGCATTGCCAACATCTCCTCCTTGTGCATCTCAATCCCAAGTATTCTAGTAGCCTGTATCTCAGTATTCTCCTTGACAATACTGTCATTTCCACTGTGAATACTGACAAAAATATTCAGTTAGCACTTTCTCTATTTCTTCTGACTCCATGCACAACTTCCCATGACTATCCTGCATTGACCCTAATCTTACTCTCATCATTCTTTTATTCCTGATATACCTATAGAAAGCTTTAGGGTTTTCCTTGATCCTTTCTGCCAACAACTTCTCATGTCCCCTCCTGACTCTTCTTAGCTCTCTCTTTAAGTTTTTCCTAGCTAACCTGTAACTCTCAAACGCCGTAACTGAGCCTTCACATCTCATTCTAACATAAGCCTTCTTTCATCTTGACAGGACTTTCAACTTGTTTAGTAAACCACGTCTCTCTCACTCGACAACTTCCTCCCTGCCTGACAGGTACATACTTATCAAGGACACGTAGTAGTTGTTCCTTGAATAAGCTCCACAGTTCAATTGTGCCCATCCCCTGCAGTTTCCTTCCCCATCCTATGCATCCTAAATCTTGCCTGATCGCATCATAATTGCTTTCCCCGCAGCAATAACTCTTGCTCAGCGGTATATACTTATCCCTTTCCGTCGCTAAAGTAAACATAACTGAATTGTGGTCACTATCAGCAACATACTCAAATCTAACACCTGTCTGGGTTTAATACCCAGTACCACATCCAATGTGGCCTCGCCCCTTGTTGGCCTGTGGCAGGAAATCCTCCCGCATACATTGGACAAAAACTGACCCATCTAAAATACTTAAACTCTCATATTCCCAGTCAATATTTAGAAAGTTAAAATCCCCCATAACAACTATCCTGTCACTCTCACTCCTATCGAGAATCATCTTTGCTATCCTTTCTGCTTCATCATTGGAACTATTTGGAGGCCTATAGAAAACTCCCAACAGGGTGACCTCTGCTTTCCTGTTTCTAACCTCACCCATACTACCTCAGTAGATGAGTCCTCAAACATCCTCAAACATCCGTTCTTGTAATCACAGTATTCATCCGTAGTACTGTCCTTGATTAATAATACCACATGCCCCCCACTCTTTTATCATTTCTCTGTTCCTACTGAAACATCTAAATCCCAGAACCAGCAAAAACCATTTCTGTCCTGCTCTATCCTTATCTCCGAAATGGCCACAACATCGAAATCCCAGGTACCAACCCAACTTCAACTTTTGTGCTAACAAAGCTGGTAATAATGCGATGAAAAGTAAGGCAGTTTTTCATTGCATCATAACAACATTCATATCTTCAGTGCATCTTGCAGGTAGTACACACTGCTGCTACTAATTGTCAATAGTAGAGGGAACAAATTTTGTGAATGTGATGCCAATCAAGAAAGCTGCTTTGTCCTGGATGATGTAAAATGTTTTGAGCATTTTTGAAGTTGCAGTCATCCAGGCAAGATGGTACTATTCCAGCATACAAGTAATGGCAAGTAATTCACCTCGTGACTCCCCAAGGCGAGTCCACCATCTACGAGGCACAAGTCAGGAGTACGATGGAACACTCCCCAGTTATCTGGATGGGTGCAGCTCCAACAACACTCAAGAAGCTTGACTTCATCTCGGACAAAACAGCCTGTTTGGTTGGCACCCCAACTACAAGCATACATTCTCTCCATCATCGATGCTCAATACACACCGCTGCAAATATCGACGATATGCACAGCAGAATTTCACCAAAGACCTTTAGACAGCACCTTCTAAACCCATGACTACTTCTATCTAGAAGGATAAGGGTAGCAGATATAGGTAGAGGAACACCACCAACTACAAGTTTCTTTCAAGCCACTCACCATTCTGTCTTGGAATTGCATCACTGTTCCTTTACTGTTTCTAGGTCAAAATCCTGGAATTCCCTCCCAAGCAGCATTGTGGGTCAACCCATGGCAGATAGATTGCAGTGGTTCAAAAAGGCAGCTCAGCATCACCTTCTCAAGGATGACAAGGGACAGGCAATAAATTCTGGACAACCAGCAACACCTACATCCCACTAACGAATTAAAAAAAAAGATTTTTGCCTTGTGGATGGTGGGCATGCTTTGAGGAGCCAGGAGGTGAGTTCTCACTGCAGAAGTCTTAGCCTCTGACCTGTTCTTGTAATCACAGTATTTATGTAGCTAGTCTAGTTCAGTTTCTGATAAATGATGACAGTTGAAAAAATGTTGTTACCCAGGCATCAGTTGGGACCCTTGCTTTTAATGATTTATATAAATGATTTGAAGATGTGTGTTGAGGGCAAATCTCTAAATTTGCAGATGATACTAAGCTAGGGAGACTGGTGAACTGCAGGATGATGCTAAGCGACATCAAAGGGACATTGGCAAGTTAGCCAAATGGGCTGACATCTGGCAGATGATTTTCAATGCAGAGAGATGTGACGTAATGCAGTTTGGTAGAAGAAATACAGAGAAATAGTTTGGCTCAATGGTACAACATTTTAGAAAAGTACAGGAGCAGGAGAGCCTTGGGGTTCATGTGCATGATTCTCTGAAAGTGGCCAGGCAAATTGAAACAGTTGTTAAGGAGGCTTGTAGGATCTTTGGGTTTACAAATAGAGATATTGGAAGTGATGCTACACCTCTACAAAATATAGGTCAAGCCACATTTGGGAGTACTAATGTCAATTCTGAGCACCTTATTTAAGAAGGGATGAATTAATGATTTTACTGTCGTGTATTTTGCAGTGAAAAAAACCCAATAAAATACAGTGAAAAACATTTCCCTTGTCACCTTGATCTGGTGTCGTTTTGAATAGTTTAAGAATAAGGAAAAAACAGAGAGGTATAGTTTAAAGAGAGTCCATCAGCCCTGAGCCAGCATGTCATCAATGATGCCTAATCCGCCATCTCTTCTCCACCATTTGGCCCCCCTCTACACTGGACCCAACCAACATTGAAGTCACCATACTACAGCTGACATCCTTCGCCACTGGGCTGATTCTTCTCTGCCAATGCCTTGCTGCTGTCTGCCTATACCCAACCAATGACAAAGTCACCAATCTTCAGACACCATCTTTCACCACTGAGCCTGCCTTGTAAATGCTGCCTACGCCGATCTCGATGCAGGGTCCCATGCTCACCATGGAAAAGTAAGTAATGGCTCACTGACTTTCACCACAAGGTCTGTGCTAGGCCTACTTGTGTTTGATCGGGACTCACTCATCGCCACCATTCGTCTCCGCTGGGATCCTTCACCGCCACCAATGCCGTCCAAGCTCAGGACGAGTTGTAAGTAAAGAAAAGAGAAGAGAAAACAACAAGAAAAGAGAAAACAAGAAAATAAAGAAAAGCCTTTGAGAGAGTTCAAAAGAGATTTATCAGAACGATATCAAAAATGAGGGATTTTAGTTACAATGAAAGATTAGCTAAATTAGGCCTATTATCCTTGGAGCAGTGAAGAGTAAGTTATGATCTTATTGAAATGTTTAAATGTTTGAACAATTTTGACAGGTAAAAAAGGATATTCTGTTTTCACTGGTTGGTATGTCAGAAGTTGGAGGTTACAATTTCAAGATTGTGGGCAAGAGAGCTAGAAGTGAGATGAGGAGAAATGATTTTACTTTGAGACTTGCTAGGATTTGGAATGTGTTTCCTCAAGAGTGATAGAGGCAGATTCCAGACAAGGTTTCAAAAGAAATTTGGATATATATTTGAAAGTGATTTACTTCGAGGGCTACGGTAATAGGGCTGGAGAAAGGGATATATTGGGGAGCTTTTCTGGGAGCTGTTACAGACATGATGGCCTCCTTCTGTACTGTACAATTCTATGATACTGAGATGGTGATGCCACTGAATATAAAGGGCCGATGATTAACGTACATTACTGAAGATGGTCATTGCCTGGTACTTGTATGTGCGGTGTGAATTTTACTTGTCACTTGTCAGCCTAAAGCTGAATAACGTCCAACATACTACATTGGCAGATTTGGACGTGGATTGCTTCATAATCTGAGTCGCAAATCATAAAATCCCTACATTTTGGAAAGAGGCCATGTGGCCCATCAAGTCTGCACCGACCCTCCAAAGAGCACTCTACCCATACCCAGCCTCAACAGTATCCCTGTAACCCAGCATCTACCAAGACAAATCCACCTAGTCTGCACTCCCTCAACACTATTCACAATTTAGCATGGCCAATCCACCTAACTTGCACATATTTGGACTGTGGGACAAAAGGTACACAGTCACTCAAGGCTGGAATCAAACCTTTGTCCCTGGCACTGTGAGACAGCAGTGCTAACCACTGAGCATTATGTTGCTGAATATTGTGCTGTCATCAGTGAACACCTCCACTTCTGACTTATGATAGGCGGGAGGTCATTGATGAAGAATTGGAAGATATTTTAGCTGGGACACCACATTGAGGAATTCTACACTGATAACACTGACTGAGAAGATTGGTTTCCAACAAACACAACAAATTTCCCTTGTGCCAGGTATAACTTCAACTAGCAATGAGTTTTCCCCAAAATTTCCATTAACTTAAGTTTTTTTTAGGGCTCATTCATGCCACACTCAGTCAAGCATGGCCATGATGGCAAATCTCACCTCTGGAATTCAGCTTTTTGTCCATGTTTGGACTAAGGCTGCAAGGAGGTCAGCAGCAAAGTGGTCCTAGCAGAACCCGAACTAAGCACCAGTGAGCAGGTTATTGCAAAGCAAGTTCTGCTTTAAAGTATTGTTGATGACATCACTTTACTGATGATTAAGTGATAATTGGCCAATTTGGATTTGTATACAGGATATATATAGACAATTTTCCACAATGTTGGGTAGGTGTAACTATTGCAGCTTGGCTCTAGGCTCAGCAAGTTGTGAAGGACAAATGTTTTACAATATGGTCAGAATGTTGTCAGGGCCATAGACTCTGCAGTCTCCAGTGCCTCCAGCTATTTCTTGATACCACACAGAATAAATCAAATTGGCTGAAGACTGGATGGGAACCGCTGGGAGAAGCCGAGTTGAACCATCCACTCAACCCTTCTGGCTAAGATTGTTACAAATGCTTCAGCCTTATCTTTGGCACTAAATTACTTGGATACCCCATTATTGAAGTTGAGAGTGGTTGTGGAAATTTCTCCTTCTCCAGTGAATTGTTTAATTGTGCACCATCAGTTAGAACTAGATATGACAAGACCCTTTGCACTTCTAAACCGCTTCACTTTCTGTATTCCAAAAGGGTCTCCTGCTTTGAGGTCTTGGTATCTGCCATAAGCCTCCTTTCTTCCCTTTTCCAATCCTCTACACCCCTTGACATCCAGGGCTCGCTGGACTTGTCTCACCCTTTACCTTTACATACACATGTTGGCCCTGCACTCTCATTGTTAGCCTTTTGAATGACTGCCAATGCAATGATGTGATTTTGGCCAGATCCTTATTCGCGACATTAAATTTGGCCATCTCTCAATTCAGAATTTTTATTTCCAGTCCATCTTTGTCCTTATCCATAATTGCCTAAACCTGACAGAAGTAAAGTCACTTCCACTGTAATGGCCCTCCATTGACATATCTACCGCTCGCCAAACTTCATTCTGTAAAATTAGGTGCACAGGAACACATGAACAGGAGTAAGCCATTCAGCCCCTTAAGTCTGTTGTCATTCAATAAGTTCATGCCTGATATAAGGCCTAATTTAATATAACTGCTTTTGGCCATATCTGTTACAACCTACGTGAACAATAATGTATCTATTTCAGATTTAAAAGTATCAACTGATCTAGCATCAACTGCCATTTGTCCAGAGCTCTACCAAACCTTTGTGTTTAGAAGTACTTCCTACCATCTCTCATGAATGATCTAGCCCTAATTCTCAGACTATGGCCCCTAGTTCTAGAATCACAATCATTGGAAATAGTTTATCTTTATCTACCCTATCTATTCCAATCTTGAAGACTTTGATCAGATCATCCCTTAACCTTCTAAATTCTACACAAAACAGGCTTAATTTGTATATTCTCTCCTCATAACTTAACCGCTGAAGTCTAGGTATCATTCTTGTGAACCTATGTTGTACTCCCTCCAGCAACACCCACTCTCATGTAGAACTTTCTATGTTCTGGCTTTAAAAGCTTTCCTAGATATGTTTTGAAAATTTTGTGTCTCAATGCTTTGAATACTTTGTCTATCCCAGCTAATATTGGGAATGTTGAAATTCCCTACTAATATTACCTACAGCTTTACACTTGAGATTGCCTGTGTTTCTAACTCTCCCTGAATGTTTGAGGGGTCTATGGTACATCCCCAGCAAAGTGATTTCTCCTTTATGTTCTTAAGTTCTACCCATATGGCCTTATTTGAGGAATCTTCCATGATATCATCTCTCCTTACTACAATAATTGACTACTTGTTCAATACTAAGACACTACTTTCTCTTTTACCTCCCCTCAGTCTCACCTGAAGACTCTATACTGCCAGTCCTATCCATCCTTGAATTATGTTTTCATGAAAGCAGTTATATCACATCACCATAATTAATAAACATCCTCAACTAACCTACTTTATTTGTAAAACTCCTTGCATTAAAACAAATGTGAACCAGTCTTGCCATGCTCTCTTGTGCCTGAATGTGGCTATAATCGCACTGACTTCCAGAGTGACTTGGCTTTTCTCTTGTACTCATCACCACATCACCCCTACTGAATTTCTACTCTGTGTCTCATACCGCTGCCAAATTAGTTTATATCTTCACCAATCCCTTGGCAAGGATATTGGTCCTGTTCCAGTTCATGTACAACTCCCATCTTGCCAGAATTGGCCCCAAAGATCCAGGAATCTAAAACCCTCCTTCCTGGTCCAATTCTGCCCAGCCATGCATTCATCTGTTCTATTAACATATTTCTGAATTCACTTGTGTTGAGAGTGTCTTGCTTAAAAAGCACAGGAGGTCAGGCAGCAATGGAGGTGCAGGACAATCAACGTTTCAGGCATAAGCCTGTCAACAGGAATGAGGCTTGTGAGTCAGGGCTGAGAGATAAATTGGAGGGGGGTGGGGTTGGGGGGGGGAAGGTAGCTGAGAATGTGATAGGTGGATGAAGGTGAGGGAGAAGGTGATAGGTCAGAGGTAGGAGTGATGGACAGGTTCGGAGCGCAGTGTTAAATTGGAGGCTTAGGACTGGGATAATATGGGGGGGTGGGGAAATGAGGGAGCTATTGAAATCCACATTTATCCTGTGTAGTTGCACGGTCCCAAGGCAGAATATGAGGCGTTCTTCCTCCAGGCATCGTGTGGTAATGGTTTGATGGTGGAGGAGGCCCAGGACCTGCATGTCCTTGACGGAATGGGAGTGGGATTTAAATGTTCAGCCACAAGATGGTGGGTGTGGGTGTCCCAGCAATGTTCTCTGAAACGATCTGCAAGAAGGCGTCCTCTCTCCCAATGTAGAGGATAGGATTAGAGTGGTGCTGGAAAAGCACAGCAGTTCAGACAGCATCCAAGGAGCAGGAAAATCGACGTTTCGGGCAAAAGCCTTTCATCAGGAATACAGGCAGAGTGCCTGAAGGCTGGAGACATAAATGAGAGGAGGGTGGGGGTGGGGAGAAGGTAGCATAGAGTACAAAAGGTGAATGGGGGTGGGGATGATGGTGATAGGTCAGGGAGGAGGGTGGGGGAAGGTAGCAAAGAGTACAATAGGTGGATGGGGGTGGGGATGAAGGTGATAGGTCAGAGAGGAGGGTGGAGTGGATAGGTGGAAAGGAAGATAGGTAGGTAGGACAAGTCATGGGGACAGTGCTGAGCTGGACGTTTGGAGCTGGGGTGAGGTGGGGGGAGGGGAAATGAGGAAACTGGTGAAATCCACATTGATGCGTATGCAGGAGATGATGTTGGTAGTGGTACAGGTAAATTTCTGGCAGAAGTGGTGCTGGGACAATTCCACCTCAGAAAGTCCCAGATGGCCTCTTTCTTACATGATCACAACTTCCGTTCCCAAGTGATTGACGATGCCCCCCAGCACATCTCCTCCACCTCATTCACCACCGCCTTTGAATGCCACCCCTCCGAATGCAACAAGGACAGAATTCCCCCAATCCTCACCTTCCACCCCATCAACCTCCGCAACATTACATCATACCTCCGCCACCTCCAAATGGACCCCAGCATCTAAGATATATTTCCCTCCCCACTCTTATCAGCATTCCGGAAAGACCATTCCCTCCGCAACTCCCTCGTCAGGTCCACATCCCCTACCAGCCCACATCCCGCTCCTGGCACCTTTCCCTGTCACCGCCCATGACTCCTCTCACCTCCGTCCAAGGCTCCAAGGGATCCTTCCACATCTACCAGAAATTTACCTGTACCTCTACCAATGTTATCTACTGCATCCATTGCACCCAGTGTGGTCTCCTCTACATTGGGGAGACAGGATTCCTTCTTTTCAGAAAACATCTCTGGGACACCCGCACCCACCAAACCCATGGCCCTGTTGCTGAACACTTCAACTCCCCCTCCCACTCCCACTCCATCAAGGATATGCAGGTCTTGGGTCTCCTCCACCGCCAAACTGTTACCACCCAATGCCTGGAACAAGTATGCCTCATATTCCCCCTTGGGACCCTGCAACCCACAAGGGATAAATGTGGATTTCAACAGCCTCCTTATTTCTTCTCCCCCACATTATCCTAGTCCCAACTCGGCACCACCTTCTGGATCTGTCCATCACTCCACCCTCTGACCTATTACCTTCTCCCTCACTTTCATCCACCTATCGCTTTCTCAGCTACCTTTCCCCCAATCCCACCCCCTCCCATTTATCTCTCAGCCCCGACTCACAGGCTTCAATCCTGATGAAGAGCTGATGCCCAAAACGCGATTCTCCTGCTCCTCGGATGTTGCCTGACCTGCTGTGCTTTTCTAGCAACACACTCTCGACTCTGATCTCCAGCATCTGCAGTCCTCACTTTCTCCCTGTACTCACTTAAATGTGACATTGGGAGTAATTCAGAGATTACGACCTTTGAGGTCCTGCTTTCTGGTACCTGGATCCTTAAGTTTTGTTTGCAGACCCTCGTCCCTGTTTAAACGTATGTTGTTGGATGACAGTTGTTGACAGCAAAGTGGCAATTGACTAAATGTCAATGGGAGTTAGGGAAAAAACTCTATGCTGGCTGTATTCGTTCCTCCATGAAGGAAGATAGTTCTGATTATTGAAGTTCAATCAGCAGAGCTCCGGGACATCAGTATAGGTGTCTCTCAGCATAGTCTCTGAGGACCAAACATCTTCAGCTATATCATCAATGATTTTCCCTTCTTCATTCGATGTCCACTGATGATTCTACAATGTTCATCACCATTCATACTTAACAGATAATGAAACAGTCCACATCCAAATGCAGCAAAACCTGGTAATATTCAGGCTTGGACTCATGAGTGGTAAGTAACATTCACAAGAATGCCAAGTAGTGACTATCTCCAACAAACCAGAATTCAAAGATCACCCAATGACATGAATGGCTTTGGAATTGCTGAATCTCCAACTGTCAATATTATGCGGTTCCCATTGACAAGAAATTGATGCAGAACTCTGTGACTACTGCAAACCTCCTTAAGCTCCTGGTAACACAATACCTCAATTTTAAAATGCTCACCCGTGATTTTAATGGCCTTGCTTCTCCCTGTCTCTGTAAACCTCTACAGCCCGCAACCTAGATATGTGTTCCTTTAATTTCAAAGATTGTTTTCTGAATCCTATCAAGTAGCATGGGATTTTTACAATGTTAAAATGTTAACAGTGGATTTAAAAGTAAGCAAGTACAAGAGGGAGAAAGGAACACAATGATATACTGGTACGTTTAGATAAATTAAGCTGGGAGGAGGCTTGTGTGGAATGTAAATTGAACCGTAGACCATTTGCACCAAAGGGCCTGTTTCTGTTTTGTAATTTTAATGTAATTCTATGTAGTAGATTATTTAATAGTTCTCAAAGCTTTCAACTGGAAGCAAACCAGTGTAAATTGCATTTAATTGTGTTTTTAAATTACTAATACAGGAAACGCACTTTGCAGATTCACTTGTTTCTATCGCTTGGCATCTCACAAGCAGCATCCAAGGAACAGGAGTATCGGCGTTTCGGACATAAGCCCTTCTTCAGGAATGAGGAAAGCATGTCCAGCATGCTAAGATAAAAGGTAGGGAAGGAGGGACTTGGGGGAGGCGCGTTGGAAATGCGATAGGTGGAAGGAGGTCAAGGTGAGGGTGATAAGCCGGAGTGTGGGTGGGGGCGGAGAGGTCAGGAAGAAGATTGCAGGTAAGGAAGGCAAGCTGAGTTCGAGGGATTTGACTGAGACAAGGTGGGGGGAGGGGAAATGAGGAAACTGGAGAAATCTGAGTTCATCCCTTGTGGTTGGAGGGTTCCTAGGTGGAAAACTCAACCCAAGTACCTCACTTGTAACTGGTAGTTTTAGATGGCATTTCTTTTTGAAAAACTATCACAACTACAATGATTCACAATTTTACATATTGCAGAAAGTACAGTTTAGTGTAGAAGTTTTTTTTGTTTTAATAACTAAAGCAGACCAATCTTCCGAGAGGTGGAGAACACAGTGAACAAGGTGCATTAAGAATTCAAATACAGGTCGATCTATTATAATGTGCGTTCTGTCAACATAAACTCCCTGTAAAGCGAGTGATGAATTGGGGATATTGTTTCTACAGCAACAGCTTTCAAAATGTGTGTTGGCTGTCGAATGATTACATCACCAACACTTCAAAGCACAATTTTTCTATAACGTGGGGTTGCACAAGGATACAACCATCACATTACAGAAGAATTGACTGTACTGAAAAATGAGAAAAAGGACAAATGAAGCTTGAAAATTATCCAAGCAACATCTAATTTATTGGAGTTCTTTGAAGATGTAACTTGTGCTGTTAATAAAAGGGAGCTATTGGATTTATTGTATTTAGATTTTCGGAAGGCATTCCATAATGTGCCACATCAAAGGTTATTGTGGAAAATAAAAGCTCATGGTGTAGGGGTAACATATTGACATGAATAGAAGACCACATCTGGAGCACTGGATATTACTTGTCACTGTACCTAGAGAAGGATATTAACAAATTGGAAAAAGTTCAGAGAAGGATTACTAGACTAATACTGGAATGAACACATTGCCTTATGAGGAAAGGCTAGACAAGCTGGCATGTAGCTTCTGGACTTTAGAAGAGCCAGAGATGATTTAATTGAAATATTTAAGACCCTGAGAAGACATGACCAGATGGACGTTTAAAGTACGGTTCATCCGATGCAACAATCTAGGACTGGGGTCATAGTTTAAAAATAAGAAGGGGGCATTCATTTAAAACTGATATGAGGATTTTTTTTCTCTCAGAGACTTGAGTCTTTGGTATTCCCTTCCTCAAAAAGCAGTGCATGGATCATCTTTAAATATTTTTAAGGCAAAGGTAGATAAAATCTTGATTACCAAGGGAATCAAAGATTATGAGGGATATGCAGGAATGTAGAGTTTAATTGAAAAGTAGATCAGCATGATCTTATTGAATGGGCAGAGCAGGCTTGAAGGGCCGAGTGGACTACACTTGTTCCATATTCATATGCTTGTAAATAAAACAAAATGGACAACAAGCAGAAAATACACAAAAATGCTTAGCAATGTTTCTGTGAAATCCAAGAATGACTTGTGTAAGAGACAAACCATGAGCCTTAAGTATATCTACTAGCACAAATGAGAATGCATTAATGGTAGTTGCTTGAATCAATATATTATTGATTTGTTACTGATTTTAAAAGTGACTGCATCAGCTTCAAAACAATAGTGTAAGTAAAACTATTATTAATATATGTGATAATTCATTTCCTCCTCCAAATCAATTTCATTGTTAATGTTAACAATTTTCAAAATGACAATATAGACATTGCACCATGAAGGAATAACCCTATGAGATTGACTAGAATTTCTTGATAAACATTTGGTTGCCTGTGACTGTATGAGGTCCTTTATGTTTCCAATGAAGAAGCTAAATGGTTGCATTTACACAAATGCTTTCGCTACTCTGAAAACATCTTTTATACTGAGTGAAGAAAATAAAGAAGATCCTGCATCATCATCATCTAGTGCTTCAGATCTCAGACAATGCCCTTGTAATGCAGGCAAAGGTTACAGACACTCAGGAACCATTAAGATCTGTTTTAATCATGATCTAAGGTTATCTGTTACTCAGCTGAAGATTTCTAGCCTCCTGAAATTTTGTGCGTCTTGTACTGTGACTGACAGAAGAAAAGTACATCTTTGAGAATAGCAAGCAGAATCAACAAGATAAAGGCAATCTATCACAAAGTTTACGTACTATGTATACTTATCAGCTCCCCTACTTAATGGAAATGATGGGGCATTGCTCAATTTATTTTTTGATGTAATGTCTGGTAGAATTTGGCACGTGGTTTTCTATTTTCAATTAGCTCTAATGAGTAAATTTAAGGTGAATGTAAAGATCATCAAGTTCCCTGATGGCTAAAATTTCAAAAATGTAATCAAAATTACATATCCAGAAAATTTCAGTTCAATAACTCAACCAAAGATTTCCATTTTAGGTGTTCGAGTATTTCTACACCAATGGTTATGTTAGATTTATGACTCTAGAACAGCTTAAAACAAACATAGCTAGTAGTTTTCACTTCACCAAGTTCAACAACCATAAATGTTCTTCCCAATCACTGCCTCTTCACAGAAAATAGTTCAACTGTGACACAAGAATGCAGATAATTTTCTGCTCCAATAAGCAGAAGATTTTTTGTGATTTCTTAGCTTGAACTATTTGAAGAGTATCATTAATCAATTATTAGTAAATACCAAACTCTGTCATCAAACAATTCAAATTCACGAACATTACCACAAAAATCTAAGTTCAAGTGAGAAACGGAAATCAATAATAATGTTATTAAAATCAAACAGGTAAATCCAAATTTTATCAAAGACAGCTCAAATTTGTCTAAGCTAATTGCTACACTGGTATAATTTATTTAGTTTGTGAAGAACTACATCTGAATAATTAACACTTTGTCCAGATAATGAACATAGAACAGTATAGCATAGTACAGGCCTTTCAGTCCTCGATGTTGTGCCAACCTTTTATCTTACTCTAAGATCAAACCAACCTACATACCCTTCAATTTACAATCATCTATGTGCCTATCCAAGAGTTACTTAAATGTCCCTAATATATCTGACTCTACTACCACCACTGGCTGTGTATTCCATGCACCCACCACTCTCTGTGTAAAGAACCAACCTCTGACATCTCCCCTGAACCTTCCTCCAATCACCTTAAAATTATGTCTCCTTCTGACAGCCAATTCTGCCCTGGGAAAACTGTCTCTGACTATTCTTTCTATTTATGCCTCTTATCATCTTGTATAACTCTATCAAGGCATCTCTCACCCTCCTTCACTCCAATGAGAAAAGCCCTTGCTTTTCATTTTAGAACACTTGCCAAGCAATAGCTTGGTACAGTACGTGTATTTCAAATCTTCCACATAATTTATAGTGGTGAGGGCAGCTGACTTCCAACCAGTTGATTCCTGGGTTAGATTCTTGGACACTGCAAGTTGTGAGTTTTAGGTTGTTCATCAGAAACCCAAAATTCAAAATGATTTGAACAGTTATGGTAAGATTTTAATTGAATTCATGTGGCTCAGAAGTAGTATCCTAACATCCAGGTCAGAAGTCCCAGGTTCAAGTCTTACCTACTTGACAGGAGTGTCATAACATGTCTAAACAGGTTGATTAAAAATATCTATGTCTTGAGA
Organism: Chiloscyllium punctatum; assembly: GCF_047496795.1. Classification (NCBI taxonomy): domain Eukaryota; kingdom Metazoa; phylum Chordata; class Chondrichthyes; order Orectolobiformes; family Hemiscylliidae; genus Chiloscyllium; species Chiloscyllium punctatum. The sequence continues at coordinate 18,658,315 of NC_092748.1, forward strand.
CTAATGCTCATTTTTAATTCTCACTTTTTCTTTATCCTTCTACCTCTTCTTTTTCTTTCCTCCAACATACATGATAAAAAGAGCTCTTCAACAATAGGCGGTTTCGATGGGCTCTGGAGTGGCAGTGGCATTTTCAGAGGCCGTGTGGTTGCAAAAAGAATCAGTCAGCCTGTGAATCTTGGAGCAGGACTCTTAATTCCTCGTGGAGTAGGCCCCTGATGGTGATATGGTATGGGCTGGGAAGACCAGATGGGTCACTCCCTCAACAGCATTGTATGAACTTGGAAAGCCATAGCAGGTCACTCTTTTGGCACCATGGCATGGGGTGTAAAGCCCAGAATGGGACACTTACTTGGCATCATGTCATGGGCTGGTGCGGGACACTTTCTGCAGCTTGATGTGGGCTGGAAAGCCCAGAGTGGAACACATGCTGCGCCATGGCATGGGCTAGGACACTGTCTGTGGCATGGCATGGCTGGGAAGCCTGGCACTTGTATGTGGTTGCAGCGGAGAAGGAAAGTTGGACTCACTCTAAGTTAACTTTTTTTATTTTATTCTGTGAATGGTGCTTATGTACCAGTGAAAATACACACTTTCCACCATATTTTGTATTGAATGCACGTCACAATAAAGAATATTCTCATATTCTATTCTAATGGCAAACCTTTCAAAATATTTTAATTCATCTCCCACTGTGTGCTGGTCGCCTTTCCAAATACGATTGGAAACAATGCAACTAGGTTCCTTCATAATAAAAACAGTAGAGTTCAATTCAGGATGAATTTGGATTCTTAGCTTCCTTAATATTATATGACAAAATAAGCGAACAGTTTATATATATATATTTCTTTACACCCAGAGATAAAAATCCAATATTTTAAAATTATTAGATAATTCTTATAAGAGAAAAATGTAATCTGAAAGATAATGGACTGAAGTATTAGAGTACTTGGCTAATCTAATAATGTTATGAACCGGGCCAGACCCCCTCAAAACATTTCAAGAAAGTAGCCCACACCCTAACTTTGTTAGTTATTTTAAGCAGGTATAATGTGGATATTCCAGGAGGGATGCAGCTGGTCGACCCACTTAGTTGTACACAGAACAAAATTTATTTACAAGATTACTGAATGAAACACAAATAAAAGAGAACAGTATAATTTAACCTATCTGAAAACCCAACAGATTATCCCAACTCAATGCTGCTGTTCCAAATTATTTGCAACAATCCCCATAAACAGCCCTTGGCACAAAAGGTAATTACTTTTAATACATTATTTTATATAAAAACATAATTCAAATTACGTTCAATAATTTACAGATATTCAGGAAATTTTTTAAACATGCTTATGTATATTCCTAATACATTAAAAATATTATACCTACATGACACTCATGTTAAGCTTTTCCATTAGTAATTGCCATGTTCACATTTATCATGGACAATATCTGTGTGAACCTGTCATGCTGTAATTATACCCTTGTTGCTGTTTGCATTTTCCAACCTCTCAGTCATTAATTTATGGCATGACTTTCATGAGCTTAGGATGTCCATGCAGTCACTTTTATACAGCAGAAAATGTGCTAACCAATTGGCCTCCAATCAGAAAAATAACACTTGATCACCACCAACTGTCTTCTACCATAAAGCCAATATTGGCAAGCTCACCCTGAAACCCATGTGATCTAACTTTACTAATTAGTCTCCCATATGGAACCTTATCAAAGGCATTACTAAAGTCCAAGTAAACCACATCTACTGCTCTGCTCTCATCAATCCTTTTGTTTAATTCCTCAAAAAACTTGAAAGTCTGTGAGACATGAGGCATATCAAACTTTTAATTAAATTTTAGTCTTAAAATCTTTTTTAGAAAACGAAATATGGCAAAACGGTGTCCTCAAATATAACATTAGTTGCTGTCTGGTAAGCATATGCGTGTGTGAGAGAGAGAGAGAGGCAGAGAGAGAGAGAGAATAGAATATCACACTTGAAGAGGGGTTAAAGAAGATTTAATGGGTTCGATTTAAAGGTAAGAAATGTTCTACAAACTGAACTGTAATTTCCGAGGATTTATCTCAGACAGTAAACATTGTGGCAGAAAAGACAGTGAGTATGAGTGATAGTTAATTTTTGCATCCCCCTTTCAAGAATACACAAAAAAGTGGGTCAAAAGCTAGTTTTACCCTAGTCTCTATATGGTAGTGATAGAAGGTGTGCAAGTTAACTGAGGTATTCATGTGTACTTAATAAAAACCGACAGAACTGCAAATACAGTCATTGAGTCATAGACATGTACAGCACGAAAACAGACCTATCGGTCCAACCCGTCCATGCTGACCAGATATCCCAACTCAATCTAGTCCCACCTGCCAGCACCCGGCCCATATCCCTCCAAACCCTTCCAATTCATATACCCATCCAAATGCCTTTTAAATGATGCAATTGTACCAGCCTCCGCCACTTCCTTTGGCAGCTCATTCCATACATGTACCACCCTTTGCCATATTTTGTTTTCTAAGACCTAAGTTGCCCGTTAGCTCTCTTTTATATCTTTCCCCTCTCACCCTAAACCTATGCTATCCAGTTCTGGACCCCCCCCCCCTCCCCACCCACCATCCCAGGGAAAAGACCTCGTCTATTTATCTTATCCATGCCCCTCATGATTTTATAAATCTCTATAAGGTCACCCCTCAGCCTCCGACGCTCCAGGGAAGACAGCCCTAGCCTATTCGACCTATCCTTATAGCTCAAATCCTCCAACCCTAGCAACATCCTTGAAAATCTTTTCTGAACCCTTTCACATTTCACAACATCTTTCCGATAGGAAGGAGACCAGAATTGCATGCTACAAATGTCAAGGTGTGATGCTTATTTCTCTTTTATTAGGGATGGTTATTGCATGGCACTTGTTTGCCACAAATGTTAAGACAGTTGCCAACCCAAGCCTGGATTTCGTCCTGATCTTGCTACATTTGGACACAGAGTCATTAATGGTGTTGAACACTGTGTAACCATTAGGGAACAACTCTACTTCCGAATCCATTTGCTTTAAATTTTACATACTAATTTCCAATGTGGACCTAATCAAATGCCTTCTGAAAGTCCAATTTAATCACATCCACTGGCATCCATTTATTAACTCCATTAGTTACATCTTCAAAAAATTATAATACATTTGACCAGCATGATTTTCCCTTTCATAAATCCATGCAGACTGTCTCAGATTCTGTCACTGTTTTCCAAGTACCCTGTGAATAAATCTTTTACAATGAACTCTACAAATTTCCCTCCTACTGATGTCAGGTTAACCAAGCTCTAATTTCATGTTTTCTCTCTACCTCCTTTTTAAAATAGTGGGGTTACATTAGCTACCCTCCAATTGACAGGAAATGTCTATAGAATCGTGAAGGTGACTACCAGATTATTTTCTATTTCTCGAACTGTTCCCTGAAGTGTTCTGGTCTGGGACAGTATTTGCAAGGTATGATTCAATGAGTGTAATTGTATTAGGCTATTGCTTGACCAGTCTGAGAGACAATCTCCTACCTTTGGCTATCACCCCCAGATGTTCGTAATGAACGCATTTTAGGTTAACAGTGCTAGATTTTCTATTATCATTTATGGTCCCTAGGTCTATACCAGGTGGTCCATCTAGTTTCATTCTTTTTTTTAAGGCTTTTAGCAATTTGATGCAACTCAGTGACTTACTAGGCCCTTTAGAGGGAAACTAAGAGTCAACCACACTATTGAGAGTCTGGAGTCAAACATTACCGCCCAGATAATGATGGTTGATTTTCTTTCCTAAAAGACATTAGTGTACCAATGGGTTTTCATGACAATTGGCAACAGTTTTCTGGTGTTTCCATTTTAATTCCACACTTCTTTCTGAATTGAAATTCCACAATCTCCTGTAGGATTCTAACCCAGATTCTGAGAACATTGCTTGGGACTCAAGACTATGAATCCAGTGAAAATACCAAGACACCATCAACTCCCCTTGATACCGTATTACTGAATTCTGGCACTGCTGGGACTTTTTGAGCTGCCGGCCAATCTAGTTGGAGGACTTCCTCTTTCTGAGAGGAGGAAGTACAAAACTCTCTGCCTCAAGGGCATCCATACTGTGTTAGTGACACAGGGCTGCCTTGTTGAAAATCCATGATGTGGAGGTGCCAGTGTTAGATGGGGTGGACAAAATAAAAAAATCACACAACACCAGGTTATAGTCTAACAGGTTTATATGGACGTACTTGCTTTCAGAGTGCTACCTGAAGAAGGAGCAGCACTCTGAAAGCTAGTACTTCTAGATAAACCTGTTGGACTATTACCTGGGTGTTGTATGATTTTCAACTTTGTTGAATGTCGATCAATGTAGAGTTAAGAAGATATGGATGTACTGTACCTTTAAGAGTGTTAAAAGCAACAGAACTATCTGACAGAACAGAGTGTTCTGAAAAAAAAAGTAACATTTGGGCAAACAACTTGATTAGCTGGTTGCCTGGAAACAACAAAACAGATTTGCATTAGGCAAATCAACCATCATTATCTGGGCGATAATGTTTGACTCCAGACTCTCAATAGTGTGGTTGACTCTTAGTTACATTAGGCCAATCAGTTTAAATTATACCCTGAAAAATACCAAACTCCAATCTGGTATATTGACAATCTTAAAAGCCAATGACATAATTCGATGCTTTGGGGGTATAAGACCGGAGAAAATTGAACGTTGAGAGGAGAACATCCGAGCTATCAGCATGTAAAACGACTGCCCAAAAAATAGCGCTCTTAAAGATACCTTTATCGGTCAGTAATCTGTCAAGTAGAGTCCCCAGGAAGAAGAAAAGACTGAAATACAAAGAAGAACTGAAAGCTGCCTGGCTTTGAGATAAGAAGTTTTGTTTTGTAAATCGTAATTGGGAGTTTTATCAGACTAGTATTATAGAAGGGAAGGGAAGAGATAGGTTAGAGGAAGGAGTTGTAAATAGTTGTTAGTTAATTATTCTCTGTTACACTTTAATAAATAAGGTTGTTAATTTTTACTTTAAATAGTTCTGGGTCCCTCGAATTTTTACACATTATTGCACAGGATAAATCTTTTCTGTGTTGCTGGTTTATAGTAAGCAGGAGAGTTTACCCCATGTGGTGATAGTTTGAGGACTCATCATCGGGATTTGAACTGGTTTAGACAGATTTCAACAGATTTGGGGGTACAAAAATTCCCAGCAGATTCAAACACTAGCAGGTTAGTATCCTAGATCTTTAAATAAAACATAGGTGAAACAATTTGTTTAATTTCTGTGACTTGTGGTTGATTACATTAAAAGTGAGAGAAATGGCTCTTAAAATTGCTGAAGAGATTCTGGAATTTGAAATTGATTCTCAAATTTGCCAAGAAAGTTTAGAAGGAAAGAAAACGGCCATACTGTTAGAATTAGCAAATAAATTAGATATCGGTTTAACCAAGGACAAAGGTAAAGCTGAAAGTGTCAGGGAATTACTCAAAACCTTAGATGTGCCAGAGAAACAGACAAGTGCAGTAGAGATAGAAAAACTTAAATTAGAATTGAGGAAAATGGAGTAAGGAGATAAAGAAGGAAAGAAAGAGGGAGAGAGAGAGAGAAAAAAAGAGAGAGAGGAGAGAGAGAGGAAAAAGAGTGAGAGAGAGAGACAGAAGGTTCTTAGCTCAGCAAAGACAGAGAGAAGAAAGGGAGAGAAAAGAAAGGGGGAGAGAGAGAGAAGAAAGGGAGAGACAAAGTGAGAGAGAATTTGAACTTGAGAAGTTGCAACTTAGCAAAGTCAAGTTAACAGGATGGAGATGAAAAGAGAAGGTAGCGATATATACAAATATGTCAAAACTCTGCCACATTTTGATGAGAAAGATGTTGAAGCCTTCATTATTTTATTTGAAAAATTGGCAAGGCAGATGGAGTGGTCTGAGAATTTATGGGTAATGCCAGTTCAGACTAAACTGATAGGCAGAGCTAGTGAGGTATTTGCTGCATTGTCAGATGAGGTGGCAAGAGATTATGAAGAGGTTAAACAGGCTATTTTAACTGCTTATGTATTAATACCAGAAGCATATAAACAGCGGTTCAAAAACACAAGGAAGGAACCAGGTCAGACTTATACTGAGTTCAAAAGATCTGATCTGATCTAGTCGTTCTGATTGATGGGTGCTTGCTTTGAGGCTCTAAGAGAGATTATCCTGCTGAGGAGTTTAAAAACTCACTTCCAGAGATGGTAAGAATTTACATGGAGGAACAGAAAGTTCAGGAAGTGAGAACGGCAGCAGAATTAGCAGATGAGTACATGTTGATGCAGAAGACAAGCGTCCACTCAGAATTTCGTCCTGTGAAGGATAGAAGTTGGGAGAAGGGGAGGTCCTACACTACTAAACCATGAGTAGAGAGCACTGGTAAGAATTTACCACAGGATAAAAAAGAAACCCAAGAGAGTGGAAAGGAGGTGAAAAGCCTCAGGTGTTTGCACTGTGGTAAAGTGGGACACATAAAGTCACAGTGCTGGTCATTAAAGAAAGGTGCTGTGGGAAATGATATGGCAAAAGAAGCTAAGCCAGTGGCATTAGTGAAGGTAGTAAAGGAGACCCCAAGAAAAGCCGGGGAGCTACAGGAGAATGCACTACCTAGGCAGGGGCTGGGTATGGAGTTAGTACCTGATCTCTAAAAGAATTCCCCACTGTAGATGAAGTTTATTCAGAAACAACAGGTGGAGAAAGACAAGAAATTATAATTTTGAAAGATAAATGATCTAACTAGTCGCTGATAGTAAGAGATGAGTGAATATGCACTCTTTCTGATTGTTACCCAAGAGAGTGGTAATTTGTGGGATAAGTGGACAGATATTTATCACTCCCCAATGTAAGATCAGGTTGGAGTGCCAATTCAAGACTGGGGAAATAACAGTGGAACTGATTGACAGAGTGTCAGTTCCAGGAATTCAGTTTGTTTTTGGGAAGGATTTGGCAGGATCCAAGGTGGGAGTGACACCCTTGTTATGGAGAAGCCCAAGGAAGACCAAGAAACTGAGGAGTTAAAAGAGAAATATCCTGGTATTTTCCCAGACTGTGCGGTAACCAGATCCCACTATCATAAGTCATGCACAAAGTGAAAAGTAAAGAGCAAGATGAAGGAGTTGAGGTTCAGTTAACAGACACCCTATTTGACGTAATGGTAGAGCAAAAACCTGAACAGGCAGAGGGTCAGACAGAAATGTTTACTCTTGAAAGATTAAGAGACTTTCAACAGCAAGACAAGACAATAAAAGATAAATACGTGGATGCGTCCTCTGAAAAGGAGGCAGAGAATATTCCAGAGGGTTATTATCTGAAAGATAGAACCCTAAGATGGAAACAGAGACCACGGCAGGTAGGTGCAAAGGAGAAATGGCTGAAGTGCACATCATTGTGTTGCCGATAGCATCCAGACAGAAGGTGTTACTGATAGCACATGAACTACTTGTAGGAGGTCACCTAGGGGTACGAAAGATCAGGCTAATGTAGCAAAACATTTTTATTGGCATGGAATGCACAAGGATTTGTTTAACTTTTGCTGTATGTGTCATACATGCCAAATGGTAGGTAAGCCACAGGTGGGAATAAAACCAGCACCTTTGTTGCCAATTCTCGCATTTGAACAGCCTTTCACATGAGTTACAATTGATTGTGTGGGTCCCCTCCTGAGAACTAAAAGTGGGAACCAATACTTGTTAACCATAATAGATGTGTCTGCCAGATTTCTGGAGACAATTGATTTTCTCTCATGAAGGTAATATTAAGTTTGTAAGTGTGTAATCTCCACTGTTTCTGTCTCCACTGCACTGAAGAAATGTGCCATTGTTAAAAAAAATGCCATATTTCAAATCAAATAGTAAACTCCATCAGCTTAATACAGTTGAACGTGAAGTAATATGTCCAAAAAAAGATTAACTGCTAACTTATCACAGTGCTGTATTTGGGAGCTCTGAGCACAAGTTGGTTGCAGCGTTTCCCTACACGAAACTATTGCACTTCAAACTTCAATTCATTGTGTGTGTGGCAACTTAGAACATCCTGACAGCAACCACAAAGTTACTGCATAAATGCATCTTCTTCTTTCATTCCATGCAAATATCAAATGTTTTAATGGTGAGTGGGTGCAGCTCCATTGCCTATGAACAACATATTTTCTTTAAACATTGACAACTTTAAAAGTACAAAGAAGAAAGCTGACTTTGGAATGTTATAAGGTGGTAAGAGTTTCATAGAATACATTCAAATGTGGGATAATAATGAAGTGCAAAATACTGCACTAGCTTGTAGAAAAATTGTCAAAGGCCAAGCATCTGAACGGCACTTCACAAGATCAAAATTGACCATGACCCTATCACAACTGCTTATGTAAAATTGAAGGAATTTCCAACTGACAATATCAAGCATTGCCTACTTATGCACAGCAAGGGTAAAGTATAATAAGAGTTTTACCTATTGTGTTCCAACCTGCACCATAATCTAAAGCTCAGACCGGTACTGTAGAAAACGGTAAGACTCGAGATCCTCTTATCAGAAGATATGGCTCAGCACAATAGGCACAGGAAAGGCAACCATCCAGATTGTAATGGTGAAGGCTTGTACCTCTAATCAAGTAACTTCATGACAGCAATAGCACTGATATTCGATTCAACAATTTGGAAAATTTCTCCAGTATGCCCTGTACAGAGAAAAAAAGGCCAATTCTACTCCCAATCATCAGCAAACCGATAAAAGTAATTGTCAACACAGCCATCAAGTGGTCCTTAATCTGCAATAATCTGCTCACTGCATAACTTTTGAGATTTTCCAGGCACATGTGGCTCCAGAGCTCATTAAAACTGTGGACACATGGCTTCACAGCTCATTAAAGCATTGATTGAAACATGGATAAAACAGTTGAATTCCAGGTTATGGTGAGAGTATTTCCCGTGACATTACAGCAACATTTGAATAAATATGATATCAATAAATTCCAGCAAAACTGAAGTTGATGGGAATAAGAAAGAAAGCTAACACTGAATGCACATATTTCTCAAAATGAAAATGACTGTGGTCATTGGAAGTTCATCATCTCAGCCCCGGGACACCTCTGCAGGGGTTCCTCAGGGAAATGCCCTAGATACAACCATATTCAGTTGCTTACGTAGAACACAGAACATTACAGTGCAGAACAGGTTCTTTGACCCTCGATGTTGCATGACCTGTGAAACCAATCTGAAGCCCATCTAACCTACACTCTTCCATTATCATTCATATATTTATCCAATGACCATTTAAATGCCGTTAAAGTGGGCAAGTCTACTACTGTTGCAGGCAGGAAAGTCCATACTCTTACTACTCTCTGAGTAAAGAAAGTACCTCTGACATCTGTCCTATATCTATCACCCCTCAATTTAAAGTTATGTCCCCTCATGCTTCTCCCCACCATCCAAGGAAAAAGGCTCTCACTTCCACCATATCTAATCCTCTGATCATCTTGTATATCTCTATTAAGTCATGTCTCAACCTCCTTCTCTCTAACGAAAACAGCCTCAAGTCCCTCAGCCTTTTCTCATAAGACCTTCCCTCCATACCATTCCCTCCTGGTATATCTCCTCAGCACCTTTTCCAAAGCTTCCACATCCTTTCTACAATGCGGAGACCAGAACTGTATGCAATACTCCAAAAGTAGCCGCACCAGAGTTTTGTAGAGCTGCAACATGACTCCATGGCTCTGAAACTCAATCCCTTACCAATAAAAGCTAACATACCGTATGCCTTCTTAACAACCCTATCAAACTTGGTGTCAACCTTCAGGAATCTATGTATATGGACACTGAGATCTCTCTGCTCATCCATATTGCCAAAAATATTATGATTAGCCCAGTACTCTTTATTCCTGTTACTCCTTCCAAAATGAATCACCTCACAGTTTTCCACATTAAACTCCATTTGCCACCTTGCAGCCCAGCTCTGCAGCTTATCTATGTCGCTTTGTAACCTGCAACATTCTTCGGCACTATCAACAACTCCACCAACCATAGTGTAATTCGCAAATTTACTAATCCATCCTTCTATGCCCTCATCTAGGTCATTTATAGAAGTGACAAACAGCAATGGCCCCAAAACAGATCCTTGTGGTACACCATTAGTAACTGAACTCCAGGATAAACATTTCCCATCAACCATCACCCTCTATCTTCTTTCTGCAAGCCAATTTCTGATCCAAATTGCTAAATCACCCTCAATCCATACCTCCATATTTTCTGCATAGTCTACCATGGGGAACCTTATCAAACGCCTTACTGAAATATATATACACCACATCAACCGCTTTACCCTCATCCACCTGTTTTGTCACCTTCTCAAAGAACTCAATAAGGTTTGTGAGGCAATCCTACCCTTCACAAAATCGTATTGACTATCCCTAATCAACTTATTCCTATTTAGATGATTATAAATCTTATCTCTTATAATCCTTTCCAACGCTTTATCCACAAACGAAGTAAAGGTTACTGGTCTATGATTACCAGGGGTATGTCTACTCCCATTTTTAAAAAGGGGACAATATTTGCTATCTTCCAGTCTTCTGGCACTATTCCTGTAGAAAATGATGACATAAAGATCAAAGCCTTTGCTTCATCAAAGACCTTCTCTCCCAAATAGGTTCAGAAGTAGGGATGATTGCTAATGTTTACAGTGTTTAGTTCAGCTCACTACTCTTCAGATACTGAAGGTATCTGTGCCATATGCAGCAAAGCCTCAACAACACCCAAGCTTGTGATAGTAAGTGGAAAGTAATACTTGTGCCACACAAGTACCTGATGTTTTGATTCTAGCTTATATTAATACCAGAAAGTCACATCTCAGACTGAAATTTGACTTGATAACATTTTCATTTAACACAGTGGTTGATTACTGAAAACAAGATTGCAGATTTTCTTTAACAATAAAACAGAAGTTCATTACACAAAAGAAAATAAACTTAAACAAGCTAAACATAGAACTCAGTTTGAAAAACCTTAAGTCGTGCAACAGAATAAAGTCTCATAAATACTCCAAAAGCACCATTTTACAATGAGTAACATCCAGAGGAATTACCTCCCAAATCACATCTTTACATTTGATGTAGCTGCTTCTCCCTAGTTTTGCCCTGTGAACTGTGAAGTCTTCTCATAAAATTGAAAGCTTAGACTTTCAGTCTTGTAATCTGTCAGTGTCTAATCAGACACTCTTTGTCTGAAATATTCATAAGCTAAACATTTACAACAAATATTCATAAGCTAAACATAAGCTAAGCTTTTCCTGAACTGTCATATATTCTTTTGAAGAGAAAGATTTACTTCTGACACCAGTCAAGTCTCCTTCCAACCTGAAAAGCTTCCAATCTCTGAGTTTTCCTAAGCCAAAGTCAATGCTCAATTATTACAAAGCAAAAGCAAGATAATGCCTTTCAATATTTATTCCCATTACTGTAAAACATACAGTATCAATAACCATCTATTCATGCTCCTTGGGGCTTGCAGTCACTTGCTTTCTGATACACAATGGATTGGTTCATGGTTCTGGAAGGACTCTCTGACCTTCCTTTTTGAAACACACTTCATAAAAGTAACCAACTCCTATTTGTTATTAATTTGAAATCTATACATCTTTCATCACACAGGCAATGGCCATCACCAGTAAGAGAGAATCTAATCATCTTCCGTTAACATTCAACAGTATTATCTGTATTCTACAGTATTCAACATCCATTAATACCTTAGGGCCTATCATTGACTAGATCAACAGTACAAATACTGCAGGTATAACTGCTGGTCTGAGGGTGAATATTTTGTGCATAGTAACTCACTTCCTGACTCCCTAAAACTTGTCCACCATCTAAAAGGAACAATGCTGGAGTCAGATGCAACACTTCCCAATTGCCTGAGCGAATGTAGCTTCAACACCACTCAAGAAGCTCAATATTATCTACCGAGGCTGGGACAGAAATCACAGGCCCTGGTGCTGCACCTTCATCAGCAGTACTGGCAACATATATCACCTATAAGGACAGGGACAGTTTGCATTGGACACGATCATTACCTTTGGTTTCCCACCTCTCAACTCCTTTCCCAACTCAAAGTCACGTGCCATAGAAATCAATTATTGATCCTCATCATGGCTGTGTCAAAATCTTAAAATCTTTCCCTCACAGTACTGAGGGAGTATCATCATCACATTGACTGCAGCATCTTCTCAAAGACCATTAGGGAAAGGCAATAAATGCTGGCCTTACCAGTGAAGAAACCACCTCAGGAATTAAACAAGAAACACTAGGACAATAGTAATATAGCTGTTCAAACCTGCATCCCATCATTTACTGTACTAAATTATGATGGTACAACACCATTGACTATGTTTTTAAACATAATTTGATCTATCATGTTTCCATGTGATTTCATATTTGAGAAATCATTCCAGATTTATACATGGTAGACAGCTGTTTATGTTAACTATTAATTATACAACTCCATGTCTCTTGTGCTGCATCATTAAGCAGATGCACCATCATTGACACTGATGCATTTGCAAGATACTTCAATATTAATTAGTAAAAACAATACATGAGATTGTCAGGACAAAATTCAAACATTTGAGGTGACATTCATTAGTCCAACATTTCTTCCCATTTTGTTCATGATTGCATGATATTTTACAGTGTTTTATTTTCTGCTTTCTTTTAATAAATGTAGAACTCAGATCTTTTAAACTCAGGTGTTTCTCAGACAATACAAATGTAATGATTAAAGATGTGGAAAATCCAACATTGCAAATTAATTGTCCATGACTAAGACCTTTACTTACCGCACCCCTGTGTTCAGCAGGAATTTTCTGCATTGTGAACAGTAAAACTCACCTTATTCATCTGACAAAATGCTTCAATCTCATCTATCAAGGGCATATTTTAGCTCAGGGGTACTTGATTCAAAATTTCTATGGTCAACTACACTGTGGCTTCTTACATTGATTCTAACTCTTGGTCATTATAGCCTAACAGTATCTGATCAGTCTAGTGACATTCCCTCAATTTCTTTAGACAGTCTTTGAGTATATATCTTCCCCACATTGAACAAAGTAGCGGCATAGAGCAATTCCACCCAGATCAGGTCCAGGATATTGCACCGAGTAAAAAATTGTTCTATAGTACCAAGTCTCTGAAAATTAAACCATAGTACATATATTTAAGTTCCATAAATTATTTAACCCTGAAACAACAGTAAAATATTAAAAATCTAAAATACCTTACGGAAACAATGTAAAGAAAGTAAAATAGGATAGGGGATCATGAGTAAAACTTGGGAAGATGTTATGGAAAAAAAGAGAAAACATAGCAGAGTTAAAAGCCAAGAAAAAAAGTATGTCCAAAGGCGAGACAATTGGAAAGATGAAGTGTGCGGCACGTTTTGGACCACAATTCTTCAGTACTTGTGCCAGAATGTTGTCAGGGCCATAGCCTTTTCTGTATACATGCCTCCAACCATTTTTTGATATTATGTGAAATTAAACAGACTAGCTGTGATTCTCGAGACCTCTAGAGGAGGCTGAGATAAGATTATCGACTCTACCTTTCTGGCTGAATATTGTTCTGAATGCTTTAGCCCTACCTTTTGTACTGTTATGTTCGGCGCTTCCATTATTCTGGATGGTGATATTTGTTAGTTTGTACAATCTGTTATCTATCTTTGACAAATAATTCCCTTTCTTATGCAAGCACTAACAGCGCTCAGCTAGTCTCCATTCCATAGAGTACATCACCAGGGAAGCTTAGGTCCAATTCCTTCTCTGAGTATAAACTAACTCAAGCCTCAGAGCATGCATCAGCAGTTTTCACCTGCACCCTCCACCTGCTCAGGGACTTGATCCTGTTTGGGCATGTTTTCTAGATTGGAGTTGGGAACACAATCTGGCGAACATCACTGACACATCTCTGCCGCTGGCCAAGAAAGAAAAGTCTCAGGTCTCTTGCACCCAGAGAACTACCACACAGCACCAGCCAGAATTTGGTCTCACAGTCTTGGAGATTGCTGTTCTTGCTGGCAAAAATGTAATTGCTCTCTCCTTCAATGTGGTCTTCATGTTTGAGCAAGGTCAGAAGAACTCCAGGCATCCTGGTAGGACCTTTGGGTTTATAAACAGAAGAATAAAGTATAAAAGCAAAGAAATGATGCAAACCTTTACAAATCATTGATCAGACCACCTTTAGAGAATTGTGTTTAGATCTGGGCACCTTATTTCAAGGGAGGATGTTAAAGCATTGGAGAAAATGCAAAGGAGATTTACTAGAATGATACCAGGAATGAGGGTTTTTGAAAAATTAGAGGAATTGGCCATAGTCTCCTTTCAGCAGAGAAGATTAACAGGTGACCTTATTAAGGTTTTCAAAATTATGAACAACTTCAATAGTGTAAAGAAGGATATTCTGTTTATGGTCATTGATCTATCAGTAACTAGGGGTCACAATTTCAAACTTTTCAGCAAGACAGCTAAGAGTGAGATGAGGAGACACTTCTTTACTCAAAGAGTTGTTCAGATTTGGAATGCGCTGCTTTGGAGAGTGGTGGAGACAGATTCTATAAGAAATTTTAAAAATAGAGTTGGATATATGTTTGAAACTTAGAGGAATAAAGAGATAAGGCTGGAGAATAGGATGAGCTGGATTGACACGATAGGTCAGGCCTCCTTCTGTACTGCAAGATTCTACGTCAATTGCCGCAGTTGTGGGTATGTTTGCTGAGCTGGGAAGTTGATTTGCAGACATTTCATTCTTTGGATAGGTCACATCTTCAGTGCTTCATCACCTGTGAAGCCCTGCTATACTGTGTCTTCTGGAATTTATTTGGTTCCGTTGCTGCTGCTTCCGGTTGCTGGTTCCAGTTGGTTGCTGACATGGCCGGTATGTTGGGTCCAGGTCTGTGTATTTATTGATGGAGTCCATGGATGAGTGCCATGCTCTAGAAATTCTCCAGCTGTCCTCTATTTAGCTTGTCCATGATTGTTGTGTTGTCCTAGTCAAATGTGTGGTCATTGCGATTTGTGGGTGTGTATGGCTCCTCGGGACAGCTGATCATGGCATTTTGTGGTTAGTTGGTGTTCATGGATGCGGATTGCTAGCTGTCTGCCTGTTTGTCCTATACAGTGCTTTGTGCAGTCTTTGCATGAACTCTTGTAAATTACATTAGTCTTGCACATGATAGGTATACGGTCTTTCGTTCTGGTGAATTGTTGTTTGAGCGCAGCTGTCGGTTCATGGGCTGACATGAATCTGAGTAGTCAGAGAAATCTGGCTGTTAGTTATAGAGACATAGAATCCTACAGCACGAGGTAGGCCCTTTGGCCCAAACTGGTGCATGCCAACCAAAATATCCATCCATGCAAATCCCATTTCCCTGCTCTTGGCCCATATCCTTCTAATCCTTTCTTATCCATGGATTTGCCCAAATGCCTTTTAAATGTTGTTAACGTAACTGCCTCAACCACTTCCACTGGCAGCTCATTCCAAATGCGTACCACCCTCAAGTTTCCATTTATTCTTTCACCTCTAATCTTAAACTAATGTCCTCTCATTCTTGATTTTCCAACCCTAGGAAAAAAGTTGAGTGCATTCACTCTATCCATGCCTTTCGTGATCTTATACACCACTATATGGTCCCCCCCTCAGTCTCCTATGCTCTAAAGAAAAAAGTCCTAGCTTGTCCAACCTCTCCCTATAACTCAGACTGTTAAGTCCTGGCAACATCCTTGTAAATTTCTTCTGCACTCTTGCCGGTTTAATAACATCCTTCCTACAACATGATAACCAAAAATAAACACGATACTCCAACTGTGGCCTCACCAAAATCCTTACATCTGCAACATAACTTCCCAACTACTCTATGAAATGCTCTGATTGATGAAGGCCAGTGTGCTAAAAGCTTTCTTCACTACCCTGTCTACCTATGACTCCACTTTCAGAGAACTGTGAACCTGAATTCCAAGATCCCTCTGTTCCACTACACTCCTTAAGACGCTACCATTCACCTTGAAACTCCTACCCTTATTTGACTTTCCAAAATGCAAGCCCACATACTTATCTATATTAAACTCCATTTGCCAATTCCTGGCCCACTTCCCCAGCTGATCAAGGTTCTGCTGCAATTTCCGATAACCTTCCTCACTCTCCACGATACCACCTATTTTAGTGTCATCAGCAAACTTACTAATCATGCTTTGTTCATTCTCATCCAAGTCATTGATCTAGATAGCAAACAGTAATGGGCCCAGCACCCACACCCCTGAGGCACTCCACTAGTCACCGACCTTCAGTCCAATAAGTTTCCTTCCATTAATGCCTTCTGCTTTCTACCAACTGTCAATTATCTATCCAATTTGCCAGCTCCCCCTGAATTCTGTGTAATCTAACCTTTCATGTGGAACCTTATAATTATCCACATAATAATACATCTACCACCCTGCCCTCATCAACATTTCTGGTCACTTCATCAAAGTTCCAAAATTTTTTTTATATAAGATAGTGTGGTTAGTGTGTTGGGTTGTGGCATGTCTTCATCACGTTGTTTGCCTGCTAGACATCAGCGGATGAAGTTGCAGGGATAACCGTTCTTGGTGAAGACTCTATCAAGGTGTTTTTCTTCTTCTCTTTGCAGGTTGGAAGTGCTGCAGCATACAGTTTGAATAGGGTTTAATGCAGCATCTCTTGTATGTGTTCAGGTGGTTGCTGTTGTAGTTCAGGATCTGATCCATGAGTGTGGCTTTTCTGTACACACTTGTAGTGCATTCATTGTTCTGTGTTCTTTCTACCATAACATCCAGGAATGGGCATTGGTTATTGGTTTCCTCCTCTCTCATGAACTTGATCCCTGTGAGCATGGTGTTGATAATCCGGTGTGTGTTCTCGATCACTGTTCTCTTAATAATTACAAAAGTGAGTTTGGGTCAGGTTTGTGGGAGGGCTGTTTGTTCCAGTCTTTGCATCACTGCTTCTGCTGTGAGCCAGGAGATGGGTGAGCGCATGGGTGTCCCATTGATCTGTTCATATATTTGGTTATTGAATGTGAAGTGAGTCGTCAAGCACAGGTCTAGTAGTTTGAGTATGCAGTCCTTGTTGATAGGTTCCCTGTAGGATCATCTGTTCTGTTTGTCCAGAGATTGGCTATTGTCTCTCTGGCTAGAGTTTTGTCAATTCAAGTGAACAGTGCCATTACATCAAATTCATCCTTGTTTATGTTTACGTTCTGGATGTTGTCTAGGAATTCCTGTGATGACTGTATGAGTGTTTGGATCCGCTGATAAGATGCTTCAGTTTTTGTTGGAGTTCTTTTGCCAGTTTGTGTGATGGAGTTCCTGGAAGTGCCACAATGGGTCTAAGTGGTATGTCTAGTTTATTTACCTTGGATAATCTGTAAAATCTTGGGGTGATGTTGCCTTCTGTTTTCATCCTTTGTAGATGAGTCCTGGTTATCAGAGCATTTTTTTTTGGTTATCTTCTAGCAGATGCGTATCAAACAGATAATGTGACAAGGACATGCCCAACACACTAGCCACGTTACCTTATATAAAAGCACCTCAAAACTAACAGCCAGACTTCTCCACCCATAAACAGACAGCTAAGCACAGACAACAATTTACTAGAACAAAAGACCCCATACCCATTATGCAAAACAAATGTAATTTTCAAGATTCCGCGCAAAGACTACACAAAACACTATATAGGAGAAATAGGCAGACAGCTGGCAATCCACATCCATGAACACTAACCACTAAATACCATGACCAGCTGTCCCAAGTAGCCACACACACTCACAAATGATAAGGACCGCAAATTCGACTGGGACAACACAACAATCATAAGACAAGCTAAACAGAGGACAGCCAGAGATTTTCTTGGAGCATGACACTCATCCACAGATTCCATCAACAAACACCTGGACCTGGACCCAGACCCAATATACTGGCCACTATAACAAACAACCAAAACCGGCAACTGGAAGCAGCAGGAACAGAACCAAATAAATTCTAGAAGATACAGCATAACAGGGCTTCACAGGAGGCTCCAAAGTACTGAAGGTGTGACCTAGACAGGAGACAAATCAACTTCCCAGCTCAGTGAGCATACCCACAACTATGGCAACTGGCTCCCAAGCTACAAATCTTTATGCAAACCTTGGATTCTATGTCGATGTCCATGCCAGATATATGGGCAGAAAGCCTATATGGAATGTCAGAAAAAGAACAACAATTTCACCCATGGTTCTCTTGAGCCCTCATATCAATCACAATGAATTGTCATTTTATGCCCTGACATAATGTCTCATGGAAGCTTCACAAATAATTCAATGTCAACCTCAATAAGGAGCTCTGAGGTATGAAACCTTACTTAAACATATGTTACAGAACCAAAATGTTTATATTAAACTGGGACAGTGGAATTATGGCAATAAGCCATTGTGACTAGCCTCCCCAACTATACGCCCCCCCCCCAAAAAGTGGTACCCTTCCATCTCACAGACCATGGCAATGTATACCGATAGTTCAATGTATGAATGGGACAACTCTGAAGTATTGGGACAACTCTGAAGTATTGTCTTCCATGGATAGTTGTGGAATGTATTTCAGAAATGCCTTGATCAGGTAACACATTCAGTTAAGTGTCTAATAATATTTGCTTACTGACATGATAAATAGTCAATTAGTGGGGAACAATGCAATGGTCTTGATTGCTCAAGGCGATTTGTTCATTTTTGGGCATTGAATGATCTGCCAATGGAAGTCTGATGGGTGGTATTACTGAATCAATAGATGCATGATTACTGTAATTGGGCATGCATTCAAAAAATTTACTCTACTCCTGAATAACAAAACTTACTCTGCTCACTTTGCATGTAGTGGCATGCATCTTTCTCATTATTGCTCTGCTGACTTTTGGATCAAAGACAACAATGTTTCAGCTTTGTCCTCCAAGGGGACACTTGCAAGCTCTGACTGAGATGCAAAATCCTCTCATCCTTTATATTCCATTTGTGTTGTTGTTCTGTGTTTCCATTTCCTCCCATTTCTATTCAGTCCCTTTTTTAACCATGGAACTCCCTAATTTATCACCCGAGACCATGGCTTTGAGAATTGTCATGCACTTATTGAACACACAAACTCCCCATGTCTCTACAGCAGGAGTGTGATCTGTGAAAACCCAGCATCCTAGAGCTCCTTATTTCCTCCAATGCTCCATGGGATCCTAACATTACCTCGAGTTCCCTCTTTTCACTGTCATCAAATTGCCATTGTTCATAAACTTAACTGGACCAGTCATTTAATTATCGGGTGGTCACAAGAACAGAAGAGTATAGGTATTTCGTATCAAATGATTCACCACCTGGCACCCCAAAACTGCCCTTCGATGAAATCCTTGTAATGTTGGAAAATGAGTCCAAACAAATACATCAGACGTCATTTTCAGTCATTAGGACTCAGCTCAAACACTGTACAATGACAGAATGATATGTGCCCACTGTGTAAAAGCAGATATTGTTCCACACAGGGTAATACTCAACGCTGAAAGGATGTATCATAGTGGCATCTACTGGAGTATCAGGTATTGCAAGTTTGTAATATGATAATAATTAAAAATATTTCCAGCATTTTCTGCTTTTATACCAACCCTTATAAATAGTGATAGACTGTTCTTCTGTCGCAGCAACAAATTATTGCAAACAACAACTACATTAATGGACAGGCCCTAGGAGTTTCACTGAAATCAAATCACAATTCACTCAGAAAATCTTAAATAAGATCCTAATGTTGCTTTTCTTGCTGAGTTTAATCCTGCTGTACACTGGTTTCCAGTCACAAAACAACATTTCTTGATCATTACCCTCTGCCTCCCACCACTCATCCAATTCTGGATCAATTAACCAAATTTCCTCTGGTCCCAGAAGCTCTTAACTTTACTCTCGGTCTCCCATGTGAGACCTTACTGAAGACCTTGCTGAAATCCAAGTAGTCTGCATCAAATGCATTGCCCTCATCAATACACACAGTTGCCATTTTAAAAAATTCAATCAAATTGGACAATCATGACCTCCCCTTAACAAAACCATGCTATTTTTCACTAATCCCTCTCCAAGTGCAGCTTAATTCTGTCCATCAGAATATTGTCCAATAGTTTCCCCACCACTGAGGGTAGCCTGATTGGTCTGTCGTTTCCTGGTTTATCCTTTCCACTCTTATTGAATAGTTACTGCACAAGTTGTCTCCCTGTGGCAGACAGGAGAACAGGGAGGAATTGAAAATTATTGCCAGTACCCTTGCTACTCGCTCTCTTTCCTCACTCAACAGCTTGGAATACATTTTGTACCAAAAACAATTTTCAATGATACAGACCAAGGGATGATTTTCCTTAGAAGTAAGTGCTCTGAAGGATATGTTTGAGACAGACCAATGAGTAATATGTCAGCAGGTGTCAAGGATCAGCAAAAAGAAAATGCATATGGGAGTTCTGAAGGTCAAGGGAGTGAGTGATACAGGCAGTGAGTAGAGTGCAGTGATACTGTTGATGGCAGTGTTGGCATGTACTATGGAACTTAAGTTTAAAAAAATTCCTATTTTCTTGTTTGTATGATGAAAAATGTGTTGATGATTAACAGGGAACTGATTGTTCTATAATGATAGAAACACTGAGCTCGCCAATCAATCAGAAACCTGAGATATATGCTTACACTGAACTAATCAGACAGATTGTACAAAGCTTCATATGCAGAATAAATATAGATAGAATATCTAATAAAACTTTCAAACATACTCACCTAATTCCAACCTCTTGAGCATCTTGGTCCCAAACTATCAAATCCCCACTCGAAAACTTTCCACTTATTTTTCCTCTTTTGCAACATTCCTTAAAGCCATGATTAAGCTGTTCTCGATCCACCTTACGATAGCTTTATGAGGTTTACTGTCCAATTTTACCATGTAACAGCAAATATGGGTGTTGCTGGCAAGACTGGCATTTGTGTCCTTGATCTAAGTGACTTGCTTATCTATCTCAGAAGGCAGTTTAAGAGTCAACCAAATTGTTGTTGGTCCAGAGTCACATGGAGGTCAGATCACGTGAGATGTCAGATTTCATTCCCTAAAGAACATTTGAGTTTTTACAGCAATGAATGATAGGGGATATGGTCCCTATTAGTGGGACTAGCTTTATACTGGCTGCAATGTGAGATCTGAAAGATCTGAACTTACTTTCTCAGACCATCATTCTGGGTCCAGTGACAATCCTACTACAACACAATATCTCATTGCAGCATTATACGAGTTATGGCGACTGTTGCAAAACACTTTAAATTCAACTAATTCAATGAGAAAAATGCAAATGTAATAAGCACATCAAATGTTGCCTTAATAGCAGCAGTCAAACCAGCATCATAATGATAAAAGAAGATACATAAACATGGTTCATATTTTAAACCAGATAATTTCTAAAGTATAATGTTCATTTACCTTGGATGATAGCAGATTACAAAGCAGAAATAAGTATCTGAATCTCAGGATATTTTGGCTGTGCAATTCATCAAAATTCATCATCTTTCAATTAAACTGAGACTTTTGCTCACAAAGCTCAGCAGGTTTTCTGATGGGGTAGTCCCAAGCTGGCCTAATTCACTATCCACCCTCCCCCTGCTTGTCTAATGCTATCCTGATTTTCCCACTTAGCGTGGTTGAATCTACTTGCCACTGACCAGATATCATAGAATCTAACAACATCCCTGGTGCTGGCACCAGCACCATTTAAAATGCTATTGTGCACACAGTTAAGCATTGGCATTATGAAGTTGCCTTTCATGGTTCCACACATTCTTCTCCAGCATGGCCAAGAAGGACAAATTCACACTCCATGTTGCAAGCACAAACCTGCAGGACCTGGTGGATAGGTATTGCAGAGGCTGCCCAGGTGAGTGCAGTCTCCAGAAAAATGTTGCAAAAAGGCGAATGATCTACCCGGCTATGCCAAGGTAAGTGCTTCCCATCTATTCTCTGCTACCTCACTCACACTCTTGTTCTGCTTCTAGTCACACCTCGCGTAAGACTCATAGTTTATTGCTTTTATAATTGCATGCAGCATCTTCCCTCACCAGCTCCTACCAAGCAAAACCTCTGACACTATTAACCCTGCATGCACTAAATGCTGCCCTCTCACTCATTCAGAATATCTTGTCACTTTGACCTCCACCTGCACCAACACTAATAGCTGTACCACCCACTTTCATCTTAGTCCATCCCTCCCTTTCGCTTATTCCAGGAGAATTGAGCTCACAATGGGGTCAAATGGGCCAGGATAGCTGGTGGGGTCATGACATTTAGCTCCTCACTCAACGAAGAGAGAATTTTGCTCCTGGTTGATAAAGACCAGAATTACCCTACCTCTATTGCAGGTGAAACTAACCCTAGCCAGTCACCTGCTCAGCCCCAGCCAGGATTGGAACCTATGCTGTCACCTGTGCAGAAATAACCATCTCAGTAAGTCTGGTTTCATTGATAACACAAGGTAAGGAGCATTTCATATTTAAATAGGAGCAGTTTCTGCAGGGACAATTATAGAGAATCTTCAGTAGAGGCTGAAGGAAGCAGATAGTTTTGCTCAACAAGCACAGTTGTTGGAACTCTGGAATTCTACACCAAATGGTTGCTTGTGGAAAAACACAGGAACATGTGTAGACAACTGTCAGAACTTCCAGAAGCAATGCAATCCATTGTGCTTAAGATGTACAATGCATCCACGTGTACCATTATGACTCTGGCATGAGCACTTTGTCCAATGAATAAATAGGTTTATACGTTTATTATATTCTGATGCTGGAACCTTTAAATTTAAGGAAAATGAAATGGGCCATGTGATGCGTTCTGCAGCCTACCTGATATTAGGGTTGGTGACTTAAGAGATCAGAGGAAGACCTATAAACAAGTATTTACAAATTAGGAGCAGAAGCAGGCAATTTGCCCCCTCAAACCTGTTCTGATCTGATCATAATCTCAAATCCCTATTCTTACCTAACCCTGATAACCTTTCACCCCCTTGCTTAGCAAGAATCTATATACCACTGACTTCAAAATATTCAAGTATTCTGCTTCCACAACATTTTTCAGGAAAAGAGGTCCAAAGAGTCTCAAGCCTTCTGAGAAAATATTTGCCCTGTTTTTGCTTTAAGTGGACAATTTCTGATTTGTTTTTGATTATCCCATAAGAGGAAACATTCTGTCTACATCTGGACTGTAAAGATCCCTCAAGATGTTGCTGAAAACAGCATGAAAGGATTTTGCCCCTTGTAGAAGAGATGAGAATGAGGAGATCCAGTTGAAAAATAAGGGAGCTTCAATTTAGGATGAGGATGAGGACAATCTTTTTCTCATAGAGTCAGAAGTCTCTGGAAGTTTCTTCCACAAAGAGCAGTAGAGAAAGTGTCATTGAATGTTTTTTAAGGTGAAGTTAAGTAATTTTTGATTGACAAGGGAATTAAAAGTGGGAGTATGTGAAAACCTGGAGTTGAGGCCACCATCAGATCACTGCTGAATCTCACATTATCAACATTCTGAGGGTGACCATCATCAAGAAATTGAATCTCAACAATCAAATAAATCCTGTGGCTATCAGAGAAAGTCAAAGACTGGGAGTTGAATGACAAGTATCTCATCTCCTGATTCCCCAAAGCGTGTGACCATCAGAAAGTTACAAGTGAAGAGTTTGATGGAATGGTCTTCGCTTGCAGGAATGAATGATGTTCCAACAAGAAACTCCATGTCATTCAGAACAAAGCAGCCAACTTGACCGGCACCCGATCCACCATCTTCACATTCACTCCCTCTACCATTAACACACAGTGAAATCAATTTAACAAGACAATTTAATGAGTCCATTCAGAGTTGCTTGCACAGCTCCCCATTTTTGCCTTGGATTAGAGATATTGGCACCCCACTTTCTGGACAGGGACAGGATGGACCTGCTGGACAGGGTGACACAAATGCAGACTTTCACTTCCTTCAAGACTGGCCGGTTTAACATTTTTGATTAGAAAATGGCTGCCTGAGAGAAGTTCTAATTAAATATCTGGAAGGTTTTCAGGAAGGTCCAGAAACTATCAAAGGAGCCAAGATCACCTTGCACATTGATCAGGAAGCAATTCCATGACCTGCCTTATGTGTAAAAGTAGAGGCAGAAATCAGGAGACTGGAAAGCAATCAACAAACCAGTATCATTTGCAGAGCAGCAACAGTTGTACCAATTGTGAAGCCTGACGAGGTCAGTTTGCCTTTGTGAAGATTTTAAACAAACGGCCATCTACTTCTTGCAGCTGGATAAATACTCAATCCCTTCCACAGAGGACTTATACATAAAGCTGGCAGGGGAGCAATCAACCACAAAGCTGAATATAAGCCACGGTATCTGCAGTTGCAGTCAGATGAGGACTCCAAGAGGTATGCTACAAATAATACCCATCAGGGTTTGTACCAATATATAAGACTGACATTTAGGATATCATCAGTCCTGTGCCTTTTTTTTAGCAGATGACAGAGAACATTTTACGATGTCTACAACAGGTCCCCATTTATTTGGATAATGAGCTAATAACAGGGACGACCAATAAAGAGTACTTTGAGAACTTGGACATAGTCCTTCGACATTTCTCCAAGACAGGGGAATGCCTGAGAAGGGACAAATGTGTTTTCTAGGCATTGCAAAAGACCTAATTGAGCTAAAGAGTCAACCAGACCGGGTTACATCCGTTGGAAGGTAAAGTGAGAGTGATCAAAGGTGGCCTGTCTCCAGTCTTTACCAGAGTTTAAGTCTTTTCTTGGATTGGAGAATTAACACAGAAAGTTCATACATAACCTGGCCTCATTCCTAGCACCCTGGTAATGAAATGGGTCAGCCTCAGAAATGGTGTTGTAGTCAAGACGTAGTCTTTAGGGAAGTGAAGAAGCGTTTATCATCTAAGATGCTGGCATACCCTATGACCCCAAATGAGATCTGGTACTATTATACAATAGTTAGAGACAAAAAAAACTGCAGATGCTGGAATCCAAAATAAACAAACAGGAGGCTGGAGACAGCAAGCCAGGCAGCATGTGGAAGTGGAGAAGTCAACATTTCAGGTATTAACCCTTCTTCAGGACTAGGCTCATATACAAGAGCTCCCATTATGGTATCAGCGTAGAGAATGTGGTGCTGGAAAATCACAGCAGGTCAGGCAGCATCCGAGGAGCTGGAAAATTGACGTTTCGGGCAAATGTCCTTCATCAGGAATTCTCCTGCTCCTCAGATGCTGCTTGATCTGCTGTGCTTTTCCAGCACCACACTCTGAACTCTGATCTCCAGCATCTGCAGTCCTCACTTTTGCCTGGTATCAGGGTAGTGTTGACTCACAGATGGCCTAGTGGTGAGGAACATCCAATAGTGTATGCTTCCCTGAATTTGGATTATGCAGAGTACAAATATGCCCAGGTCATGAATGAAGGTTTGACAGTCGTCTTATAAAGTCATACAGCATGGAAACAGACCCTTCAGTTCAACTAATCTATGCCGAACATAATCACCAAACTAAACCAGTTTCACCTGCTTGCTCCTGGCCCATATCACCCCAAATCTTTCTTATTCATGTACTTATCCAAATTTCTTTTAAACATTGTAATATTTCTCAGGAAGTTCACTAAATATACAAATAACCCTCCGTGTAAAAACTTTGCCCCTCATGTGCCCTCTAGTTTTGCAATCCCCATCGGAGGGAAAATTTATTTGGTTCAGAAAGTTCCACCGACAATTTTTCAGACATAAATTTGTAATAGTAACAGAACACAAACCTTGGCAAGGGCTACTTAAAAAGGACAAGGCCATGATGTCCATAGCTTCAGGTTGAATTCACATCGGGCTCTCATTCCAAGTGTGTGCAATTCCAAGTTCAAACAGCATTCGGGAGACCAAGTAACAAACATGGATGCCTTGAAACACCTCCCACTGGCAGATACTCCACCAGTGATGCCGGCACTGGAAGAGTCCCCTCTGGTTTTAAACATTTAGGACACCCCTTCAGTCACCGCTGACAATATCAGACTGTGGATGCAAAAAGATTCTTCCCTGGAAAAACTAAAACAGTTGGTAGTCAGGGGGGAAGCAGAAGGGCCATCACAACCAGAATTGAATCCTTATGGCTCCGGCAAGACCAGATCACCACAGAGGACGGCACATTATTATGGAGAGCAAGAGTGATTGTTCTGAACAAAGATTGCCATCAGATACTGGCTGAACTCCACCACGGTCATCCTGGGGTTTAAAATAATGAAGACGTTACTGAGAAGTTATATCTGGTGGCTTGGATTGGGTACTGAAATACCCACATGTGTAGGGTTGATTCCAGAGTCCAAATAGGACAAAAAATACCACCAGCTGCTCCCCACATTTGTGGGAGTGAAGTCTACTTTCCCAGCCCTTTTAGGAGCTCAATGGTCTTAATCATTGTGGATGCCCACTGAACTGGTTGGACTTGAATAAAGTTCATCAAACATGGAGACAATGATAGAAAAGCTGTTAGCATCTTTTAAAATATATCGGCTCCTGGATGTGTTGGTCAGAGACAACAGGCCATCATTTACAAGCAGGGAATTTGAGTAATTCCTCAAGTTGAATGGCATTTGGTATAGAAGGATAGAACATAGAACATAGAACATAGAACAATACAGCACAGAACAGGCCCTTCGGCCCACGATGTTGTGCCGAACTTCTATCCTAGATTAAGCACCCATCCATGTACCTATCCAAATGCCGCTTAAAGGTCGCCAATGAATCTGACTCTACCACTCCCACGGGCAGCGCATTCCATGCCCCCACCACTCTCTGGGTAAAGAACCCACCCCTGACATCTCCCCTATACCTTCCACCCTTCACCTTAAATTTATGTCCCCTTGTAACACTCTGTTGTACCCGGGGAAAAAGTTTCTGACTGTCTATCTATTCCTCTGATCATCTTATAAACCTCTATCAAGTCACCCCTCATCCTTCGCCGTTCCAACGAGAAAAGGCCGAGAACTCTCAACCTATCCTCGTACGACCTACTCTCCATTCCAGGCAACATCCTGGTAAATCTTCTCTGCACCCTCTCCAAAGCTTCCACATCTTTCCTAAAGTGAGGCGACCAGAACTGCACACAGTACTCCAAATGTGGCCTAACCAAAGTCCTGTACAGCTGCAACATCACCTCACGACTCTTGAATTCAATCCCTCTGCTAATGAACGATAATACTCCATAGGCCTTCTTACAAACTCTATCCACCTGAGTGGCAACCTTCAAAGATCTTTAGATCCATACCATCCATCATGCAATAGTCTAGCAGAAAGAGCGGTCCAAACTTTGAAGGAGGGCTAAAAGAAACAGCCCACAGCTTTACTTGATACTAAACTGTCCCGTTTCTGACTTGATTATCATGCCATGCCACCCCTCATGTAACTACAGGAATAGTTCCAGCAGAGTTGCTAATGGGGAGAAGATTCCACACCAGATTGATTCTGATCTCCTGGACCGAGGGGAGGGGAGGTGAAATGGCATCAGGAATGCCAAAGCTAGACACAAGATTCTACTAAGCGAGTGAGACAGTTTACTTCAATGAACAAAATTTGATGTAGAAACCATGGGAATGACCCTGCATGGGTTAAAGGTATGGTCGCACAAGGTCATGTCCCGTGCGCAGGGACGTGAGGTGTAGTTCAGGTAAGTGAGGTGGTCCTGAACAAACACATGGATGACATGAAGGCCGTAAACTCGCAAATGTGGGAGAAGCAAAACATGCCCAGCCCCTTAGAATAGCCGGAAAGGCTGTCATACCGTCTCCATCTAGCGTCAAAGAAACCTTGGAGTCTGAGGTGGGTGTGATGGATGTTACAATCTCGAGACCTTTACTGCCTGAAGAAGAGGATAAACTCCTTCTGAGATGCTCTGAGCACACAAGACAGGCTATGGTCCAATACCCGCCTCCCGTATCTGAGGCTGAGTTGGAGGAATTGGGACTGGTGCGAAAATGCCCTAGGAGAGGCTACAAGAAAAAAATGTTCTCAGACTCAAAGGGTGAAGGATGTTGTGATTGTAATGAGGTAAATCAGGTGGACTTCATAGAATATGAGTTCCCTGACTGAACCAGTTAACAGCCCCAATCAGGGAACCCTGGCTCACAGATAATAAACAGGAGTGTCAGGAGTTCTGTTCACTTAGAGAGCTGGCATTAAGGAAACCGGATCAGTGTCAAGAACTTTCCATCTGTAAGTAGTGAGAGTGACTTGATGACAGGATAGCAACCTCTGTGGAGTTATTTCAATACGCAACTTAAAGTATTAGCCCTATGTCTTTCTGCACAGATGCTTTTAGATCTGCCGAATATTCTGAGCATTTTTGCATTTATTTCTGCAGTAAAGACGTAGAGAACTGCTTTAGCACCAATGTATGTATGTAAAGCTTTTTTTATAAATAAAGTATATTTTTGCAATAAGAATAATTCAATGTTAAGGATAAAAGAGAGCTATGGTGGCACTATTAATTGAAGAATATGGTGTTCAAAGGAGAGAATGTTCTTCAGGGGCTAAGGACAGATTGATTTGATTTGAGTTCAGGAATAAGAAAATATGATCAAGTTTGGGTATCTTATGGGCTCCCAAATATTGGCAAAAAAGAATGTAAATTAGGCAAACTCAAAGTTCTGCAGGAACTACTGAGTGATAATGTGGGGAGGTTTTAGTGACTGAAGTATTGTTTGGAAAAATGCAAACAGAAAGGAAGGGGAGAAATGTCTAAGATGTTTTCAGAAGAATTCCTGATCATTATGTTCTCAGTATAGCTGGAGAGGAGGAATTGCTGGATCTGGGGCTGGAGAATGATGTGATGATGTGGTGGTGGTGGGGGAAGGGGGAGATGGGAGGAGTTGAGTAAACTGAATACCTGTGGAGGAATCCTTCGGCGACAGTAGGAGAATCCTTCAGTGATAGTGAACGTCATATCATAAGGTTTACACTGACAATAATTAATAATAATGAAGAAGAATATGTAACAGTCTAGATTTTCTGAACTGAATAAAGTTTTAACTTCAATGAAAAATGAGAAAATCTGCCAAAGTTCAAATGGAACCAAAGACAAAGGAAAAACAGAAATCGAATAATGGGTGATATTTAATCAGGTGGAGATGTTTCAGGTAATGAATAGATGCATTCCAACAAGAGTGAAAAACAGGATAACCAGAATAAGGTATCTTATGACAAGATGGGAAATAGAGTATCAGATATGATGAAGTAAAGAAAAATGTCTACATGTCAGGTGAATTCTACAAACAAGAACCAAGTCAGATAGAATAACTTGAGACAGGAAGTGAAGAGAAAAGTAAGCTTGGATTACAAATGCACAAATAAACTGAAGAAGTATGAGGAGGAGGAGGCCAGTTATAAGAGAGTAGCCTGCTCTGTCACTTGATTAAGGCATTTGATCATGGCCTCAACTCTAGTTTCCTTTCTGTCTCTTCCCCATAACCACAAACTTCCTTGGTATTGAGTGAACACGGGAACAAAGGGTCAGTTAATGTAAACAGGCACTCAAAACCTTTCTATCAGCATGTGAATAGTAAACTGATAGTAAGAGGTGGATGGGTCCTATTAGTTAGAATGAAACTGATCTGGAAAGTTAGAGGGAAGACATCAGTGGTAAAAAGTGGTGCTGGAAAAGCACAGCTGGTCAGGCAGCATCAAAGGAGCAGGAGAGTCAACATTTTAAGCATAAGCTCTTCACGTTCCTGATGAACAGCTTATGTTTGGAATGTCGACTCTCCTGCTCCTCGGATGCTGTCTGACCGCTGTGCTTTTCCAGCACCACACCTTTTGACTCTGATCTCCAGCATCTGCAGTTCTCACTTTCTCCCAGGACAATCAGTGATCTTTGACATTCACAGAAGGAGGGCAAGACAATGGCTGCTATTTAGGATGCTCGGATTCTTGCTAACATCTTCCTAAATATATTATTTTTGCAGTCTAAACTATAGCACAGTCACAGAGAAAAGACCAAGAGCACAGTGCGCTTGCAAAAAAAGCCCCTGGGAGTTTTTCATCATGAATATGTTGAAAGCGAGCTTCAAGATATTATGCTTGACCCCTGTAGTTATCTTGCATTCATTACAACCTTTACCCAGCTCACTTTCTTAATCCTTAAAACAAAATATACATTTGTTTAGAAATGCACCACATGTCCTCTTCCTCATCTCTTCTGGCGAGTGACAACACAAATACTGATACATTAGAACAAGTTGCATGAAAGCTACCTTCTCGCCCCAGAACCAAAATAAATATTTTCATCCTCCAGAGTGTGGGCACCAACATCTGGGAAGATTCACCGAGTGATACACAAGAAGCAAGAAAATGAGGAAAACGTGTAAGTGAAAGGGTGAAAGGGAAGGTTCTTCTCAGCCTGTGAGTCCATGCTATATGCCTATTGTGTGCAAAAGGCAATGGCATCTTAATCAGACTGCCTTCAAATTACAATTAATACAGAAGCACAAGATATTTTACATATCCTTCAAGTCCTTCATGAACTACTTATGTCAGCTGGCAGTAAATGTACTGTATCACACCTTTATTATTACTGTAATCGTTTGTGAGGGATTTAAAGATGGAGTTCTAATAGAAAATTTGGCATCTGTCAGCCATCTCATTAAGACCTCAAAGTACAGAAAGAAAGACCATAGATAATTTTCCTCTAATACAGTGGCTGATACATTGTACACCCACTTTTCAAAGCCTTTTGCTAAATTTGGAAATTTGATTTACCCTTCAAAATATGTGATCACAAATTTTACTCACATCAGAACTACTCTCTAAACCTCGTTCATGAACATCAACAGTTATTCAGCTGCAGTGGAGCAAAGATCTAGTGAGATAATTTTTTTCTCAGGGATATCACACATCTTCTGACTTAATTCAGGGAGTGAGCAGATGCTAAAAGCCACTGTATTACTGACTCCAGCTGTCAAAGCAACGTCTCATTGCTCTGTACCAGCAATTCAATTCTGCACTCCCTAAATGGAAGCACAGTTACTACACACAGAGGAAACAATTGCATACAGCGCAAGATTACACAGTAAGACAAGCGTACAGGCTGAATAGGACCAGGCCATCAAATAAAGTATAGACAAAGGACTTACAGCACAAATTTCATTGGATGATCACAACTTGAAACATTGGGGAATTTCTCCTCCCAGGTGTGGCATGTATTACAGTGCAAAATGTGCAAAATACTTTGAAAAAGAAAAAGTTAGATATTCAACATAGAGAAAAAAGTTCCCATTTTTCCCTTCAAGCCATCTTGAAGAAAAAAATGGGAACTTCAGATTCACGTTTGAGCAGTGACCACTTCATTTTATGCATTTGTAACTCTGGAAAAACCTAAATCACCCTATGCATGTGCCATATCCAATTCTCCTTCCCATCACAAAGAACCGAGATGGTTCAAATTCTTTGCAATTCATTGAAAGCTTATCTCGGCCATCATTGTACTGGTTGTTCAAAACATGCATGACCCCTGGCCAACATGCTTTTCAACACTTTACACTCGTAAGTCAGCATCGGCAACCACCAATCCAACTTTGACCATTTCACAAATCCCTTCAGCCCCATATTACTTTATTTAGAACTCAGGGACACCCAGGACATATATCATTCTGTCAGGTTGTTTTGAGCACATATGCATCTCATGAATCTACTTGACTGTTATAGCTCTTACATCACTATCCAGCGCTCACTGTACTGCTTACTTGGAGGGTGCCAGTCAGTCTGTTCTCACACTCACTGACATCAGTACTGACTTGCAGGCTGCCAACCCCTACATGGTGAGCATTTCTCACACAGCACAATAGCTTTTTTTTCACTCATTTACAAACTTTGAGCACCTGTGGGTTATATTGATTTTATTGGCAAAAAAGAGAGGCAAGCAGCTTGTGATAATGAAGAGCACTAAACAATCAATGCATCAGTCAGATACAGGGTGCAAATGTTACTTTGTGGAACTGTGCTATGCCAACACCACACAGCATGTGCCAGCTGTTTAGATAGTAAACAAACTGCATGTACTTTAACCAAGTGATTATGTGTGAAAGTCAAAAGGGACCAGTCATGAGTGGGGTCAAGAGGGACGACAGCCAAAGGGTACAACCACAGTCATTGTCTAGTGCTTTACCATATTCGAGCCTAGGGGAATTGGCCAAGTTCATTCAAGAGTTTGGTCCTACAGGTCATTCTGCTATAATGCGACAGTTGTGTTCCTCTGTGACCTTGTGCTATAGAACATTGCATTACAGAAAGCCATTATAGAAAATCTCACTATATTAGAACATTCTCACAGAATATTGCTAATAGAAAATCATTATATCTGTTCAGGAGAAAGTTTGCATTATCCAGACGACAACCACAATTCGTCAATTGCATTATAGACAATTTGCACTGATGGAACACGCATGATAGCAGAATGACCTGTACTAGAGTCTGAGAATCGATATACTTGGGCTCTGGGAATTGGGCCACAGCCAGTCAAGGGATTACAGGTCTGTTGACTATGGTGCTGTGGAGACATCAAACCTGGGTTGTGCTCAGTTGGGCTGTCATGCCAAGTCAGTTCGGAGGATAGGCCAAAGTCAATACTGGACAGGAAGCTTATCAGCGGGCAGTCCATGAAATTCTGGGGAAAGTGGACAACTCAAGTCTGGGGATGGGTTTCATTGTACTAGGTTGCTGAAGGAATGATGACAGTGATGGGTGCAATTGGAGAAAGAAGGCGGGACTTCATAGTGCATAGGAACAGAGGGGGAGTACCTAAAGGTTCATGATAACTCTGGCCTCGACATGGGAGAGTGAAAGGCCAAAAAGGGCACAATAATTTCCACAGTTATGAGCTCTAGGAGAGAAAGTGGGCAGATTAGTAGTTATATCAAAGACTTCAACATAAATGGTGGGGTGAGGCTTAAAGATCATAGGGACCATAGTACAGCAACACAAAGAGAATGTGAAAGATAAGGGAAGATTCTTGCATCACAAGCAATGCCTGCACATGAAATGCCGAAATGAAGTTGGAACCTTGCCATGTTGAATATAAAGTCAACTATGTAATAGCTTGAACAAATGCATGAACAGGAAAGGTAAAGAGGGATATTGGCCAAATGCTTGCAAATGGAACTAGCTTAGCTTGGGAAACCTGGTCAGTATGGACAAGTTCACTGTATGAGACTATAACTAGGCATAATTACAATAAAATAGCTACCACAATGGCAATGTGAGTGGAGTAAGTCACAGCTTTTTTCCTGGGGTGGAAAAGTTCTTGAAAATGGAGGCCCTGCTAGGGGCAATTGTAGTAATCATGGTCCACCTATTCAGTAATGCCACCTACCTGGCTTCAATATGCATTTCATCACACGCAGATAGATTATCCAAGTATGCAGATTAAAAATCAAGGCCTCAAGAAATTTTGACCAGCATTCTTTCTAAACCGTGAAGCTAAGCAGCCACTGGGAAGCTATGCACACCTCAATTGTTTGATCAATGATTTTCAAGGCTAGAAGTCACTGCTATGCACAGAACCTAGAGGTCTGTACAATAACTGAAACAATTACAGGGAACGTTGCTCATGACCATTATATTATGTGTACTAAGTGCCTCCTTATTATGTCACTAGCAATGCAACAAGAACAAGGTACTTAGAAGAGGAATATGAAGTTCTCATTTCACAAATCCATTCCATAGCAAGCATTGGAAAATGCTTTGTTGATTCAAGATGCACACTTTAAGTATGCAAGAACATGGTCTGTGACATGAAAGACATCTTTTTCTTTGTTGGGCTATCATGGTGGCTTACCACCAGGCAGAAATTCAATAATCATTGCACCTAAAAACTTTGGTTGTGCAATGTACGGTTCGACAAAGTCATATATTTTGGAGTTTCTTATGAAGACATGACTTCTTGGAAAGTGCCCATGCCATAGTATGGGAGGGTATAACATGAGACTTTATTGTTATGCATGTGAGGGCCCAGATGGTCTTTCAATAAAATTGTGTTGTCTTTCTGACATTTGCACAAATCACCTGGCTATGGATGTCATGTGAAGAACACCATCACTGAGTCATGACAGCTTTGGTGCTACTCCAAACACTTCATGGAAAGAGACAACAATTACGACATTGTCAGCTGGGCCAGTAAGAACAGCAACTTCCAGTTGATACTGCAAAGTCTCCAGGCAAAAACAGCAGGTGAAATTCCACCAAAGAAGTGAAGGATAACAATAAAAGCCTGCATCGACAAGCCTTGCTATCATTTTCTTCACTCTGAAGAACAGCACAGGTGCTGATTAAAGATATCCCGATCCATGATTTCAACAATGTGTCATTTTCTAGAGCAGGACATGCAGTTTGAAGACGAGTTGGAATTTCATTGCAGTAACTATCAAAATCACAGCTACACTAAACCTTTCTGCTACTGGCTGATTTCTAGGACAATCTTTGACTCATAAGTGCATCCATGATGACACTGATGCCATTTTCTCCAGAGCACAGCACTTCACATCCTTCAACCATGAAATGGAGAGTGAAGCAGCTCAGTGAGTGGGATTCTCAACCATTCTGGACATTCCCCAGGTTCAGGACATTATCAGTTACATCATGTGCTACTGGAGTGTTCTATCACCAACCTGCACAGTACATCCAGAGATAAGGCTTACATTTCAGCAATGTTAAAATTATGCGACCATTGATGCCAAATCTGTGTCAAAAAACCTGTGAACTGCCATGACCTTTCAAACTAGGGAACACTCAGGTTACAGCCTCCATCAAGTGTCTTCAGGCCATACAGGGATGGCTGCTAGGAGACAAAGTTCGTGATAGCATTATGACATCCTCAGACTGACAAGAATGATGGTATTTGGCCCATTCTGGCAAAGCCTTGTTATATGGCAATAAAGGGTGGGCTGCAACATTAGGGAATTGTGTGCTTCACTGCTGGAGGAGTTAAGGGGGTGGGGTGGGTGGGGGTTGGGATTGGGGTTGAGGAATGAGCTGTATGCAGATGAATTAGAGGAATGACAGCAATCCTCTGAGAACAAAGATGAGGCTGAGCATAATTATATTAACCAGGAAGGCTGTTCTATAGAGTCCAACAGGCCAGAGATAACCTTACTGAAACTAGGGGTTAATGATCAGGGTTTGGCGCATTCTTAATTGCTTTAACATTCTGTTGGTTACTTGGCAAGGAAACACTACTTACTACAAAATATGTTGGGCCCATTTTTGCAGTCCTTAACCTTCTGTGTTGCTGAATAAATATTTAGTCATCCATATAATTGCAAGCTTAGTATCTTTGGGTGATTCCACTTTCTTGAAACTAGACATAAGATATGTCCCATTCACAGTTAGAGAAAAGGCAGTTGTCAGTGAGACAGTATATTAATATTTCATGGAGCTATCCATCAGGACATCATGTCTGAATGCCGTACAGATGGCCACCAAATTGAGAGGAATCATGAGGAATCTATTTTTGACCCTTCCATCAATAAACAAACCTTCAAGGTTTCAGAGTGTACACTGAATTGAGTTGAATTGAATTGAATTACCGTTATTGCAACATTTATGCAAATTAGTACAGTTAAAAGTTTATAAGTCACCACTTACAGCACTATCTTAGGTAGAACTGTATAATCCTTAATTACAGAATACAGGAATGAAGATAAGGTGAACTGACATTACAGCTATACACAATATGATCATAAATCAGAAAAAAACAAAGTTGAAAAAACAAACATTACAGTCTCTATCCAAAGACTCTCCATGTGGTCTGACCACATTTCTAGGACAATCTGGTCATGTAGTCTGACCACTGGTTGCCACCATGCTCCATGCTGGACCGCTACTGCCACGTTCCCGTATCAGGCCGCTACCCATACACTGCCACTGATCACTGGCATTCTGCTTTGGGTCGCTGATCACTGACACCCCAGTTTTGGACTGCTGCTTGCTGGGTCCCTGCTTCCAGCCGCTGATCACTAGCATCCCTGCTCCGGCTGCTGGTGCCCTCACTTATGGTTGGTGGTGTCCCCATTTTGGGCTGCTGGTCAGTGGCATATCCCAAAGGCTGGGAGTCAGAGGCCGGGGATGTGTGTCCAAGGCTGAGAGAAGGGAGAGTAGGAAGGAGAGAGGGAAAAGAAAGAAAAAAAAAGAAAAAGAAGGGGTGGAGTGGAGGAGCTCCTGCTGGAATGCTCTACTCCACCATTATCTTACCGAATAAGATAGATTACTGAATTGCCCTGAAATGCTTGAGTATCCAGTAGGACAGTGTTGACTCGCTGAGAGACAGAGCTTTGTGCAGGTTTTTCTGACTGATCAATCAAATGAGGCAAAGTGATATGTCCATTGTGCAAATCCCAGCCTTAGCAGGCAGTGCTCTCCTTTGATAGGCTGTTACAAAGTATGCACGTATCCATGTTGTGCCACCAGTATGCTTTCAATAAGTCTTCTTCTGTCTGTCCCATTACATCTGAATGTAAACCTTAATTCTGCAACAGGAGTGGAGTCAGCTTACTCTCTGGCCCTATTGGCTTGAAAGATTTGGGTATATTTTGGCCTAGAGGCCCAGGACTGCTGAGAATGCTCTGTCCAGAAATAGGTTATTCCTCTCCCTCCTCCCCATCTGCCCCCTTCATCTCTGTCCCAACTGGGTGAACTCTGACCTGAGATTATGCCCTCTAATCATTTTGTATGCTTCAACAAAGTTCATCTTTGATTCTTCTAAATTCCAATGGATATTGGCTCAAACTATTCAACCTCTCCTCAAAGTCATTATTATGTTTTATAATTCCTTAGCACATCCATGTTTACTCTTCTGAATTGTTCCATAATTTAAATATGTGCCTATTAATTCTATCCCGAACAACTGTGTCTACAAGTTTCCCCACTACCAAAATTACACTGACTGCTCTGTAATTGCAAGCCCATCTTTATAACCTTTTTGAGCAAGGGCAGATTATTTGCAATTCTCCAATCCTCCAGCACCACAGCTGAATCCAGCAAAGACTGAAAGATAACCGCCAGTGCCTCTGCAATTTCCACTTTCACTTCCTTCAATATCCTCAGATGCATCTTATTCAATGTGGGTGCCATATCAACTTTAAGTATCGATAACTTATCCAATACTACTTCAAATTCAAACTTCTCATAATTCAGTTTCTTCCTTTGTTACCATGTGCTAGTCAGCATTTTTCTTGAGATAAAGACAGATGCAGAGTGTTCATTTAACATCTCAACCATGTCTCTTCTGCCTTTATTTTATTGTTAATGTGCTTCCATTTAACTGCTGAACTCATGGCTTTGTTGATTGCCATTCCCTGTTGGCTCATATTGAGGCTAGGCTGATAGTGATTTTTTTTAAAAATTCATCCATGCGATAAGGGCATTGTTGGCTAGACCAGCATTTATGTCCCATGCCTAATTGCCCAAAAGATAAGAGTCAACTACATTGCTATAGTTCTGGAATCATAGGTAGAGCAAACCAAGTAAGGATGACAGATTGCCTTCACTAAAAGACATTAATGACTAGATAGGTTTTTAAGATAGGTGGTTGCATAACTGTTGTCAGGCCAGCTTGATTTTCCAGATTTTTATGAAATTTGAATTCCACTATTTGTCATGGTGGGATTCATATCTATGTCTCTAGAACATTGAAACCAAAAGAGAAAATGCTGGAAAATCTCAGCAGGTCTGGCAGCATCTGTAAGGAGAGAAAAGAGCTGACATTTTGAGTCTAATTGATCCTTTGATAAAGGGTCAGTTAGAGTTGAAACGTCAGCTCTTTTCTCTCCTTACAGATGCTGCCAGACCTGCTGAGATTTTCCAGCATTTCTCTTTTGGTATCAGATTCCAGCATCCGCAGTAATTTGCTTTTTTTAACCTCTAGAACATTGACATGGGATTCAGGATTACTAGTGACATTCCCACTAATACTGTCTTCACCATTGTGCAGAACTCCTCTCTGCAGCTTCCTGTCCCCTCTAATGCCCTATGAGAACCAACCCTTTTACGTTTATATGACGCCTTTCATCAGAAAGCCTTCCCAATGAATCTAAACTCCTGACTTCAGTACGGACTTCTCCAAGTTAGTCTCTGATTTCTTCAACCTACTCTACTTTCTCTCCATTACCCACCTTGTGAAGACATGTGAAAATCCCACCAATAACATTGGAATAACCTGACGGAATTTTAACTATCTGGTTTTATCTGCTATATATATAATACAATGGACAATATGGTCCAAGTTACCACACGTTCACCCACCTGTGTCATGAGCTTCAAGATGAAAAGCAATGTTACTGAGATCTTGATCCATACCAGTAAATCAAGGTAAACAGAAGCATGGCAAGACATGCAATTGTTTGCATGGCTTCCTATGTCCGATTGATTGTTGATTATATGCACTCCAACTCCCAGTATAAGAGAGCTATCTGTTGTGTTTATAATAACCAGTTATTTTTGTAATATGGACTCAGCACAATGTTCAAACAAACAGAAAAAAATTGTGCTTCATGGAGAGGGAGTAGATAACTAATTTTTCACAAATAAATCAATTTACATGTAAAGCAGGAAGAATTATGGAATTAAATCATCAGCCATCTGTGAATGCTGAAGCTCATGGCCTATCAATCATCCTGTCAGATCTCTTAGTGTGCTTGAGCAGATACAGTGCAGACCCCGGGGACCAGCACACATCTGAAGGAAAAGGAGAAGAGCAAGGCAAGCAGATATTGATTTGTTGCAATGCATTTTTCTTTCAAGTTGTACAGATCCAAGATTGAGTTATTATGTCAGATCTAGAAATATGTTGTTAAAGTTGTAGGAACCCCAGAAGACTTTGAGATTCATACAAATCCATATACTTACCATAACTTAAGAATAACTGACTTAAATCAGCACTTAGACATTATTAGTTACTTAACTAGACTCTTTAAAGTGTGTCCACATTTCTTTTAGCGATGACACTGAAAAAGGAATGTATTGGATAGAACATACCAAATGACAACCAGTAAAAATGATTTTCTGAGCAATGTGGTTGATTGTTACTTACTGACATAAAGTCATTGGGAAAATATAATCAGTTACATAAATAGAAGTAAAATATCAAATTCCATAGAAAAACAATCATAATCATTACACTGTACAGTTTTGATCAATGATTAAGGCCTTTTTCAAGTTGCAAAGATCCCAGAAAGTTTCAGTGATATCACCCACCCACTTTCCTAATGACCAACCTTTCTTTTGAGTAGCTAGATAATTTATAATTTTACAGATTTTGATGTCCTTTGCAAGTTTATTTTTATAATTCCTTTTACTAACTCTTATAAGTTGCTTGTGTCCCTTTGCTGGTCTTTGTATCTTTCCTATTCAGCAGGATCTGTGTTTTTCTTGTCTGCAAGCCCTTTCTTTTAGCTATTTTTTCTGTTTTAGATTTATGCTGTCCCTTATTCCTTGAGTTGTCCATCACTGTTTTTCTGTGAAGTGCAGCTTTTCTCTCTGAGGGTATCAGCTGGATTTGCATTATATTAAATGTTAGTTTAAACATTCTCAAGTGTTCTTAAGTAATTTTACCCATTAATGCATTTTCCCAGTTTATTATAGACAGTCTCTGTTTCATCTCATTAAGGATGGCCTTAATGACTAGATTTGCAATCTGAAATTTACTGGGCTGTGCCCTTAGTTCCGTACTCAAAAGATCTGCTTTGATAGCAGGATGGACACTAATACACACAATATTAATGACAGGAATAAGAAAAGGAAATTAGATGTAGATTATGAGAGAGTTTAAGCAATTATTTTCAAAAATAAGGAAAAAAATCCCTTCCATTAGGTCATTTACTTCTTCAACATTCCTTCAAACTACACATGCATATACAACAATAGCAAAGTGGTTCATCAAGCTGATCTGAAGAACTCCAAAGTACAGCCATAACAAGGGGGTTATTTCAGCTTCAAAAAAATTTAACATTTCAAGTCCAATATGATTCTTTTTAACCTGAAAATTAGGATTACTGCATACAGTTCCCTGTTTGGAGGAAATGATGGTCAAGTTTGGCTTTCAGTCAGAAGGGGTTCAGACAGGTGTAGATCAGAGGACAAAATAGACTCTGGTGGAGCTGGGAAAAGGATACGCTTCAACCCTCTTCTCTTCACTATAATTTGGGAAGTCATAGAGTCATAGAGATGTACAGCACGGAAACAGACCCTTCGGTCCAATCCGTCCATGCCGATCAGATATCCCAACCCAATCTAGTCCCACCTGCCAGCACCCGGCCCATATCCCTCTAAACCCTTCCTATTTATATACCCATCTAAATGCCTCTTAAATGTTGCAATTGTACCAGCCTCCACCACAACCTCTGGCAGCTCATTCCATACACGTACCACCCTTATTGTGTAACCAGTTTCTGACATAGTTGACAGGGGTGATAGATGGTCATTAGCTGAGTCAGCCCAAAGGGGTATGATTAGAGAACTGAATGGAATTGGGTGATACGGTTCTGTCACTGAGAGGGTCAAAAGCCTGAGGAGGATGTCAAGGTTAGTGTGAGGGGAAATAGGCCAGATGCATTGTGGCACAGGTGTGTTTGTTTTATTTTCCAAGTTCATTCACAGGATATGGCCATCACTGGGTGGGCCAGGATATGTTGCCCATTCCTATCAACCTTTGAGAAGTTGGTGATGAACTGTCTTCTTGAACTGCTGCAGTCTGTTTGATGCGGGAACACCAGCAATGAAGGGTTTTCCAGGATTTTCATCCAGCAACAATAAGAAAATGGTGGTAATCATTTGCCAAGTCAGGATGGTGAGTGCTTGAAGAGTAACTTGCATCATGTCCTCATGTATCCACTGTCCTTGACCTTCTTAATAGCAGTGGTCATGTTTTTCAAAGGTGTTGTCAAAACAGCCTTGCTGAATTTATGCAGTCCATCTTGAAGTTGATATACAATGCTACTAATGTGTATTGGTGGTGGAGGGAAAAAATGTTTGTGGATGTGGTGCCAATTAAGTGAAGTGCTTTGTCTCAAATAGTGTCAAACCTCGAGTGTTGTTGGAGCTGCACTCATCCAGGCAAGTGAGGAGCATTCCAGTACACTCCTGATTTCTGTCTTGTAAGCGCAGGACAGACTTTTGCAGAGACAGGAGGGAGTTACTCACTGCAGGATTCCTAGAAAGGATGTAGAAATTAAGTTAAGAAGAAAAAGTGAGCTTATGACAGGTGCCAGGTAACACATTTGAGAACTTAACCGAATACAGAAGGTTTGGTAGGGAGGTAATAGAGCAAGTGTAACAAACAAATAGGGATTATAAAGAAGGTCTTGGAAATATCAAGAGGAGTACCAAAATAAATACAATTAGTAGTAAAAGGAATAGTAGTAAGATTAGAGTCCAAAAAAGGTATTTACAGTTTGAGGAAAGGTGAATAGCTGAGATCTTAAATGAATACTTTATATTTCTTTTTACTTACAAGGCATAGGACAAAAACATGATTAGCCTAAAATTGATAAGAAGAAGGTATTGCTTAAGCTGTTGACATTTAAAGGTGCTAAGACAGTAGGACTGGATGAGACATATCCAGGTATATTGCAGAAAGTGAACATTGAAATTTCAAAGACAATAGCAACTATTTTGCAGTTTTCCCTAGTTTCAAGGGTAGTTTGGAGGATTGAAGAATTCTGTTCATTCACAAAAGGTTGTAAAGAACAGGCCAGCAATTTAATTTTAGTAGCAGGGCAACCTCGAGTCACAATTATTCCAAATAGAATTCATTACCACATTGAAAAATATGGATTGATTCAGAAAAGTTAGCACAGACATTTTAAACGCAAATCATGTTCAACTAGCTTGTTTTTAAAAAAATGGTTACAGAGAGGGTTGATGAGGGCAAGGCTATTGATGTGGTGTTCATGGATGTTCAAAAGAAGTTTGATACAGTGCCACACAACAAAATTGTTAGCAAGTTCTAGGTCAAGGAATAAGAAGGACAAAAGCAACATGGACACAAATTTGGCTGAGAGAAAGGAAACCGAAAGCATTGGTTAATAAGGTTGTTTTAAGCTAGAAGATGGCTTATCGTAGAGGTCCCCAGGGATCAGTTTGGAATCCTTGCTTTTTGTCATATAGAAATAGATTATTTAGATCTTAATTTGTAATTCTTGGAAGAATTGTAAACTGTGAGGAGGATGGTGTAGAACTGAAAAGAACATTGACAGGTTGATGCAGTGGGTGGTAGATACGGTGAGCTTATAAAAGGCACTGATTTGATCTCAGCTGGAATGTTGCGTACAGTTCTGGACACCACATGATAGGAATGACGTGAATGCATTGGAGAGAGTGCAGAATAAATTTATGAGAATGGTTCCTGGGTGAGATATGGGTTACAAGGAAAGCTTGGCGACCTTGCGATTTTTTTTTTGGAGAGCAGAAGACTAACAAGTAATTTGATAGGATTGTGATGGGTCTGACAAGAGTGGATACTGAAGAATTGTTCCCACTCTC
Organism: Chiloscyllium punctatum; assembly: GCF_047496795.1. Taxonomy (NCBI): domain Eukaryota; kingdom Metazoa; phylum Chordata; class Chondrichthyes; order Orectolobiformes; family Hemiscylliidae; genus Chiloscyllium; species Chiloscyllium punctatum. The sequence continues at coordinate 18,700,960 of NC_092748.1, forward strand.
AGAAAAATCAAGAACAACAGAGCACAGTTTTAAAGTGTTTTGCAAAAGAAGCAAATGCAAGGTGAGAAAAGGCTGTGTGTACAGTAAGTCTGGATTGCACTGCCTTGAAGTGTGGTGGAAGCAGGTTCAATTGTGATATTCAAGAGGGTATTGGATAATTATTTAAATACAAACATTCCTGAATTTTTGTCAAATAACCTTCATTTGAATGTTTTACCTATTTTAAAATTTAGGCTTTTTTACAACAAAATCTCTGAAAGGGAACATCAGCTGGGATGCCATCACTTCAAAATTCCACAGGAGCCTCCGGGAATCAAATCGCAATCTTCGGACTAGAGCTATGAGAAATTCAGGCAAAATAAAAGGACATAGAAACACGAAAATATCTTTTTCTTGTTTTTTCTTAGCATTCTATTAATTATAAGAATTTAGAAAATGAGAAAACTCCCACACTCATGGCATTGGGCATCTCATATGTATGTTTCAGGTGGGGTCTGTAGCATACAACTGTTCTGCTACCATTTGCCTTGCTTCCAGCCTGACTGAAGTTGTAATTTTAAATCTGACTTCTCCAATTAAAATTACTTTTATAGTTGGCCCAATGCACTAAAAACTGGTACAGCAGGAGTGTCATGCTTGAGCCAAGAATCTCATCTTCAAGTTCCAGCTGCACCAAATATATAGAATGATATCTCTGAATAGGTTGATTAGAAAATATCTATCCATTATCACCAGCTAAGTAGGAGATGACAATATGCCTGTTCCATCATATCATGTGCAAGCAAACGTGACTATAAATAGAACTATGAAAGGAGAGCAAAAAAATTTCTTTACAAAATTTACTATCTTCCACATGCTTAGCTTAGCAATTTAAAAGGGGCATTTCGTCAGGCGGGTGTGCGGGGTGCGGCATCGGCACTGCCTTCAATTCTTCACTTCAGTTAAGTCAGTCTTACCCTCGCTGCTGCCAACAAAAACTCAAGCACCTCATCCCAGCACCTCTAGTACTAGTTTATCTGCAAGACGAGACCTAGGCAGACGGTATATCCAGATCTCCCTGGTGGCAATGCCACTCAATAGAGCTCTAAGTCACTGATTGGCTGGCAACTATCGGCAAGTGGAACTTACACCACTGGGTTCTAGATCCTGCGCAAGGCTGGCAGTTCTCCAGCTAAGTATCTGAATGCACTTCATTTGGCACTTCCCAAAGAGAGGCAAAATTGTGTTTATCACACAACCTTCAATAAATTCAGCCCTCTGTCTTTCTCCATCATAAGCCAACATAATTCACTTTAAATCTTTCACCTTAAAGTAGCTCATTATTAACTCTCCTATGTGCTCAAATAGCCTGATAACTGACCTCGTGATATTTCCTCACTGAACAGAGTATGCATAATATTATATTGCCTTTGTAATATGATGCATTCACTTGTTGAATGACCTTTCAGACAGACAGAAATTAAACTGTGCCTAAATAGACAGGTTAATCTCTAAATCATGTAGATGAGCCTGCACAGAACACTTTTCCTGACTGGCAATTGATGACAGATGTTTTGATGGAAAATAATGAAGAATGCAGTCACCCCACTTATTTGATTGCAAATGAGCATAAATGGATATAACAAAAACACATGGTGAAATTAAACACTCAGCATTATGGAAGCATATATGTTTCCAGTTACATATTGTGTTATCTATAAGAGATAGATATCAAGATACTGAAGGTGACAAGCAATTAACATAAAACACAAAGACTAAACTGCTTGCAAAAGTGGAAAGGTTGGGACTCTTGCTCTTCTCTTGATTTTAAGCATCACTCCTCCCTTATGCTCATCTGAAATGCAATTTCAAAATTAAATAGACATAAATCCAGTATAAAAGATAAACACCCATGAACTATATTGAACCAATGAAAGCATCTTTTATTGACAGAAACTACGAAAATGAGCAGTAGCTGCTAAGCTTTTGCGGAATTGATTCGGAACTGGTTAACCTTTGACCTAGATACAATAGATAGCAGAAAAACCTATACAGAGACAAAGATGCATGCATAGATTTTGATGATTTGGCATTAATTGGTTTATTGTGAAGTACAGGCTAAATGAAGGACACAGTTTCTCCATCCTTTTTGGAATTCATTAAGCCTGGATGTCAACTTCACTGTTAGGACACATTTTGCTTATTAACAACTTCCAATCTGTTGATGGCATGGTGATAATTTCTGAGACCATATTGGTACAAACAGTAGATGCTTGAAAAATGAACGATCAGTCAGTGTTAAAAATCTAAAACAGTGACCATTAATAAACAAACCAACCAGAACTGCAGATGAAACATGAAAAGAATATGTATACTTAAGCATCTCTTAATCAAACCCTCCAAGTATCCCAAAATATGTTAAGCTTTTGAAGTGTTGATAGTGTAAACTTCAGAATTTTAATAACTGTTCACGGATTGAATAAACTGTTACAGCATAGGACAAACTGTGATACAGGATTTGAAAGTAATTAGTCATGCTTGGGAAGAGGAGTCAAAACTGCACAAAGAAAACTGTCACGACAATTGCTTGATAACTAGCTTCCCTATGCCGCAAGTATGTGGGGAAACTTGAAAGGTTCAGGAAAGATTTACAAGGATGTTGCCAGGATTAGAGGATTTGTGTTATTGGGAGAGGCTGAATAGGCTGAGGCTATTCTCCCTGAAGCGTCAGAGGCTGAGGGGTGACCTTATACAGGTTTATAAAATCATGAGGGGCATGGATAGGATAAATAGACAAGGTTTTTTCCCTGGAGTGGGAGAGTCCAGAACGAGAGGGCATAGATTTAGGGAGACAGGGAAAAAATTTAAAAGGAACCTAAGAGGCAAGATTTTCACGCAGAGGAAGTGGTGGAGGCTGGTACAATTACAACATTTAAAAGGCATCTGGATGGATATATGAATAGGAAGGTTTTAGAGGGATATGGGTCAAAGTGCTGGCAACTGGGACTAGATTAGGTTAGGATATCTGGTCGGCATGGACAAGTTGGACCGAAGTGTCTGTTTCCATGCTGTACATCTCTATAACTCTATGTCAAATGATTGTCCTGCAGAAGAATTCAAAAGTTAATTGCAGGAAAGTTGCATCTTCAAATAGACAGGAAATGCCAAATGTAACAAGGAACAGTAAAGCTATTTCTGATAAGAAGACAAGCTGCAGACTTGCAAAATTGTTGATGAAATAATCTAAAGGACCATCAATAATGTCTCATCATAAACTCGAAGGACAGGAAAACTATGAGAATTCAACTCCAGGATTCTTCAGCAGCAGAACTTCAAAGAACACAACATAAGGTCCAAACCCTGACAGACACTGTTGGTTAGAATTACAGCTAAATGAATCTTGTACAGGTAGACAACCCTTTATCCGAAATCCTGAAATCTGAAAAGCTCTGAAATTCGAAGGTTTTTCATGATCGTGATTTCTCATTAACAAGGTTGTTTGGCGTGCAAACCACACCCACTCAATGCATGTCACTCAGATGCGAAGTGGGTGGGTGTGGCCCAGCACAGGCAGGCCTCAATTCTGTCTCAGGGCCCAGTAAATGTGTCCTACACCCAAAATCCCATGTTTAAACTGAAAGCAAAAGCAGTCAATTCATACACATTGTAATCTGAAAAAAAAGCAAATGTTGAATTTTAAATATTCATTTGTGGGATGTGAAAACTAATGGGAAAGCCAGCATTTGTTAAGCAATCCTAATTGCCCTTGAGAAGATGGGAGTGAGTCACCTTCTTGAGCTGATACAGTCCTTGTTGTATAAGCACAGTGATATTGGGATGCGATGTTTCAGATCGTTCAGCCAGCAATATTGAAAGAATAGTGATATAGTTCCCAGTCAGGATGGTATATGACTTACTATATGAATAAACAGGAATGATAGATTAGTAATTAACAGATGTTTCTAAGAATGGAGGAAGATTTGTAGTGCAATTCTCCCGGGGTCAGCTTTTTTTAAAGATATTAATGACATAGACCTTGATGCACATGATACAATTTCAAAGGTTACAGATAATACTAAAATTGGAAATATTGCAAACTATGAGGAGAATAGTGTAACATCAAAAGGACAGAAAGAAGTTGGTGTGATAGGCAGATGAAGTTCATTGCAGAGAAATGTAAATTGATTTATTTTGGCAGAAATAATGTGGAGATAGAATATCTTAAGTAAACCGCACAATTTTATTATATTGCAGGAGCAGAGGGCCTCAAGGTCATTGAAGATTGGAGGCCAGGTTGAGAGATGGTTATTAAAGCACACATATTTAATAATTGGAGTATTGAATACAAAAGTCCTCCATTTCTGTTTTTCAGCAGCAGCAGCAGCTCGAAGGACGGACGCTTGGACCAGGGGCCTATCGGGAGCGGTGAGTGCTGATTTGAGTCTTTACATCTGACATTGGAGAGCAGAGGTTTCTGGGAAAGGAGAGACTTTTTTTATTTCTCTTTAGCTATATAAGTGAGGGCCAGATAGAAGGTTTGTTGGGAATGAATGAGACTGTGAAGGGCCAACAAGAGGGAGGTCACACTAGATCTGGTGCTTGGTCATGAACCAGGCTAGGTGTTTGATTTAGTGGTAGGTGAGCACTTTGGAAAAAGTGACCATAATTTAGTCACATTTAGTTTAGCGATGAAAAGAGATAGGTACATGGGCAAGGGCAATTATAATGTGATTAGGCAAGATTAGAATGCATAGAATGGGGTATCAGAATGCAGGGGATGGGGGCAATCGAAATGTGGAGCTGGGTTAAGGAACAGATATTGCGTGTCCTTGATAGATATGTCCCTGTCAGGCAGGGAGGAAGTGATAAGGTAAGGGAACCTTGGTTTACTATAGAAATTGCATCTCTTGTTAAAGGAAGAAGGAAGCTTATGTGACGATGAGACAAGACGAGGCAATGGAGAATTAAACAGTAGCTAGGATGGATTTAAAGAGAGAGTTAAGAAGAGCAAAAGCAGTCTTTAGCAGTTAGAATAACGGAGAACCCTTAAGCTTTCTATAGGTATGTGAGGAATAAAAAGATAACTTGAGTAGGAATAAGGCCAGTCAAAGACGGAAGTGGGAAGTTGTGTGTGGATCCTGTGGAGATCGGAGTGCTAAATAAATAGTTCTCATTTGTTTTCACTCAGGAAAAGGAGAATATTGTAGAAGAATGAGAGATGAGATATTAGACTAGAAAGGATCAAGGTTAATAAGGAAGAGGTATTATCAATTCTAGAAGGAGTGAAAGTAGACAAGTCCCCTGAGCCAGATGGGAATTATCCGAGGATTCTCTGGCAAGCTAGGGAGGAGGTGTTGGAGCCTTTGGCTTTGATCTTTGAGTTGTCATTGTCTGCAGGTTTAGTACCAAAGGACTGGAGGATTGCAAATGTTGTGCCCTTGTTCAAGAAGGGCAGTAGAGATGACCCATGTAATTATAGACCAGTGACCCTTATGTCTGTTGTCGGAAAAGTTTTGGAAAGGATTATAAGAGATAGGATTTATAATCATCTCGTATGCAACAATTTGATTGCAGATAGTCAACATGGTTTTGTCAAGGGCAGGTCATGTCTCACAAACCTCACTGAGTTTTTTGAAAAGGTGACCAAACATGTGGATGAGGGTACGGCAGTTGACATGGTGTACATGGACTTCAGTAAAGCCTTTGATAAGGTTCCACATGGTAGGCTGTTGAAGAAAATGCAGCAGAATGGGATTCAGGGTGATTTAGCAGTTTGGAGTAGAAACTGGCTTTCTGAAAGAAGGCAGCGAGTGGTGATTGATGGAAAATATTCAGCCTGGAGACCAGTTACTAGTGGTGTGCCACTGGATGTGTTTTGGGGCTACTGCTGTTGTCATTTTTATAAATGACTTAGACGCAGGCATAGGTAGATGGGCTAGTAAGTTTGCAGATGACACTAAAGTTGGTGGAGTAGTGGACAGTGTGGAAGAATGTTGCAGGTTGCAGGGGGACTTGGATTGAGATAAGAGGTGGCAAATAGATTTCAATGCAGATAAATGTGAGGTGATTCACTTTGGGAAGAATAACAGGAAGGCAGAATACATGGTAGTGTGGATGTGCAGAGGGATCTTGGAGTCCATGTACATAGATCTCTGAATGTTGCCACCCAGGTTGAGTGTGCTATTAAGAAAGCATACGGTGTGTTAGGTTTTATTGGCAGAGGGATTGCGTTCTGGAGCCGTAATGTCATGCTGCAGCTATACAAAACGCTAGTGCAACCGCACTTGGAATATTGTGTATAGTTCTGGTCGCCCCATTACAGGAAGGAAGTGGAAGCATTGGAAAAGTTGCAGAGACAATTTACCAGGATGTTGCCTGGTCTGGAGGGAAGGTCTTATGAGGAAAGACTGAGAAACTTGGGTCTGTTCTCATTGGAAAGAAGAAGGCTAAGAAGGGATTTGATAAAGACATTCAAGATGATCATAGGATTAGATAAGGTAGACAGTGGAAGTCTTTTTCCTAGGATGATGACGTCAGCTTGTACGAGGGGACATAGCTACAAATTGAGGGGTGATAGATTTACAACAGATGTCAGTGGCAGGTTCTTTACTCAGAGAGTGGTAAGAGCATGGAATGCCCTGCCTGCCAATGTAGTTAACTCAGCCACATTAGGGAGTTTTAAATAATCCTTGGATAAGCACATGGATGATGATGGGATCGTTTAGGGGATAGGCTTAGATTAGTTCACAGGTTGGTGCCATATCAAGGGCCGAAGGGCCTGTTCTGCACTGTATTGTTCTATGTTCTAAAAGTAATAAGCTTGTGTTAAACTTGTAGAAAACAAAAGTTTGACATCAACTGGAGTACTGTATTCAGTTCTGGGTGTTACATTTTAGGAGGAGTGTAATCGCACTGGAAAAATCACAAGAAAGATTCAAAAGATGGCTTCGGGGATGAAGAACTTTATTTACGAAGATAGGAGAGGGTAGACCTGTTTACTTTGAAGAAATGTTGAGTTGAGAGAGAGTTAGGTAAAGGAATTCAAATTTATAAAGGATTTGGACAATTTAGATAGGTTAAAATTGTTCACTCTCATGAAAGAATCAGGGATGAATGCACACATTGAAAGGCAAAATGAGAAAAAAAGACGAGTGGTTATAGTCTGGAATATTTTTCCTGAGTATTTGCTGAAGCTAGGTTCAATTGAAGCAGTGAGAAAGGAAGTAGACTGTTATCCACAAAGGAAGAATGCACAGGGAGAATGGCACAAAGTAAATTACTCATTCGGAGAGATGGTGCAGACATTGTGTGAATGGCCTCTTTCTGTGCTGTAACAATACTGAAAATATATTTATGGGAAAAAGTATAAACACAACCACTTTATGCCACTAAAGGGTAGGAGGTCTATTTATCAAAACAAACAGTAGAAAGTTGTGACAACATAAACATATAAGAAAAAAAATCACAAAAATGTAGCTTAATTTCTGATAAACGGGAAACATGCGAAGAACAGCAAATGGTGACAAAGCAGATATTAAAAGTTACTAATAAGTATGAAAATAAATTTGCAAATAACGAAGTCAAGGCAATTATTTAATATATGTTCGCAAAACAAGGGTGGTCAGAAGCAATGTTTGACTCTTCAAAACTGATAACTATCATGGTAAACAAGGGGATGGCATCAGCAATTACAACAGAGGAATTAACTGGTCAATATATCAGACATCTCAAATAAAGAAACTGACCAAATCAGGGACAGAGATCCAACAAATCAATACAGCGAGATAATAATGATGAAAGAATTTATAACAATTAAGTGTGACAAATCCACAGGATCACATGGTTTTCATCCTTAATTTTCAATGGAAGGAAAAAATGAGCCTAAAGCTATGTTATTTAAAAAGGGTGACAGGAAAAGCAAGAAGCTACAAATCAATTGTCTATTGTCAGGAATTTTTTATGAACTACAATTAAGGATAGAATGATTAAACATCTTGAAGATGTTAAGTTGATTAGAGAGCCCGAAACATGTATTTATAAAGGGAATATCACTGCCGACAAATTTGGATTTTGATAAAGTGGTTAAAGTAGTGGATAGGAAAATACTAATGAGAGTCATTTATATGGATGGAAAGCTTTTGATAAAGTCTCTCATAATAGGCAGCTAAAGTGTGATTTCATGGAATTGAAGACATACTTTTGGCCTGGTTAGGAAATTAACTGAGCAGGAGACAGACAACAGGCATAAGGAGCAGGTCCTGTAATTAGCAGAAAGTGACTGGGGAGTGTCCCACAGGATATGTGTAACTAAATATATTAACAATGTAACTAATACAATATAAAGTTTCACACAGGTAGTTCTTCGATAACGCAATGATTGCATTCTTGTGCAACCCAGTGTTATAGAAAAATCACGTTTTACAAACAGTGCTTAAAGTATTGGCAATGTAATTGCATTACAGACAACAGACATTTGAAAGGTTCATGATTTAGAAACAACGTTCCAATTCATCAAATGCATTTTAGTGAGATTGTGTTATCGAAACACCTGTAAGAGCAGAACAACCTGAATCTGATCTTACGGATGTCACAAAGATAAGTGACATTGTAAGTGCTGTAAATAGAAACCCAAAATTATGAAATGATATTGGCAGAGTAAGCAAATGAGGAACAGTTGTAGCAAGTGGATTTCAAAATGTAATTAAAACGGAGTCACCCACTTTGGGTCCAAAAAGGAATGAACAGAGCAGTATCAAAATGGTGAAAAACTAGAATCATTAGTTCCAATAGAAGCTGGGAAGGGTTCCATGTTCATATTTTAATGATCTATGTGTGAACAGGTAGAGAAAATAATTAAGAAGGCTAAAATAATGTTCTTTATATCTCAAGGAATAGAAAAGAAAAGGGGAAGAAATCATGCTTCAGTTGTACAAAGCTCTAGACCCTGTTGCACGCCCTCTGTATCAAATATTCCTTTTCTTACTCAAGACGACCAAAATTTCACACACTTCAGAGATGATCTCATCAAGTTCCTGTAAAATTTATTCCTGTAATCCAGTCCTCTTGTAATAAACCAATGTATCTTGCCTTCCTAATTAACCAGAATTTAGCTAATGTGGTGCCATTATTTAAGAAAGGTGGTAAGGAAAAGTCAGAGAACTATAGACCAGTGAGCCTGATGTTAGTGGTGGGTAAATTGTTGGAAAGGTTTTACGCGTATTTGGAAAGGCAAAGATGGATTAGGAGTAGTCAACATGGCTTTATGCATGGGAAATCGTATCTCACTAAATTGATTAAGTTTAATGAAGAAGTAATGAAGATGATTGATGAAGGCACAGGGGTGGAAATTGTCCATTGGACATTGAGCAAGGTGGTCAACAAGGTTCCGCATGACAGACTGGGTAGTAAGATTATATCACATGGACTACGGGGGAGTTCGCCATTTGGATACAAAATTAGCTTGAAGGTAGGAAGCAGAGGGTTGCTTTTCGGAATGGAGGCCTACGACCAGTCGTGTACCACAAGGACCTGTGTTAGGTCCACTGCTTTATGTCATCTATATAAATGATTTGGATGCGAACATAGGAGGTATGGTTATAAGTTTGCAGATGACACCAAAGTTGGTGGTGTAATGGTCAAAGAAGGCTACCTCAGAGTACAATGGGACCTTGATCAGATGGGCCAGTGGGCAGAGGAGTGGCAAATGGAATTTAATTAGATAAATGTGAGGTGCTGCATTTTGGTAAATTAAATTAGGGTTGGTCTTATGCACTTAATGGTAGTGTCCTGGGGGTGTTGTCAAACAAAAAATTCTTGGAATGCAGGTTCATAGCTCCTTGTAAGTGGATTCACAGGTAGACATATTAGTGAAGAAGGCATTCGGTATGCTTGCCTTTTATTGGCAAGTGCATTAAATATAAGAGTTGTGAGATCATGTTGTGGCTGTCATAACATTGGTTAGGCCACTTTTGGAATACTGCATTCAATTCTGGTCTCCCTACAATTGGAAAGATGTTTTGAAACTTGAAAAGGTTCAGAAAAGATTTACAAGGATCTTGCCATTGTTGGACGGTTTGTGCTATAGGGAAAGACTGAATAGGGTGGGCTGTTTTCCCTGGAGTATCGGAGGTTCAGGTGACCTTATTGAGGTGAGGGGTGAAGGGTGACCTTATGAAATCAGGAGAGGCATGGATAGGGTGAATACCCAAGGTCTCTTCCCTACAGTGATCACCAGGGATTAACATTAGAGCTACAAATTGCTCTTCTTGATATATGTTAATGTTTTGAGTAAACAGGGCATAATTTCAAGTTAGTAAATGACGCAAAATGGAAATGTAATTAACAGTGAGGAGGTAAGTAATAGACACTGTGAAGGCATAAACTGACTGATGCAACTTAATGCAGAGCACTGTGAGATGAAACAAAAACAGATATTACTGGAGAAATTCAGCAGATCTGGCAGCATCTGCGGAGAGAAAGCAGAGTTAACATTTCAAGTCTAGTGATCTTTCTTCAGAACTGATAGTAGATAGGAAAAGGTGGTATATATTTATACATAGGTGACATAATGTAGACAGGGTGTGTGGGTTGGGAGTTAGAGAGAAAACAACAGTTAGGCAGACAAGGAGCTGGTTACAGTATGCCAGGAAGAACAAAAAGCTGAAGGAACTATAAGTAGTTGAAATTAAGTTGGCTGTACTGAAAGTAGCCTATGTCATGAACTGGGATGCCATGATGAGCTGGGATGTCAGGATGGAGAAAGGACATAAAATAAGGTGTTCACGTTCTAAATTATTGAACCCAAATTGAATCCTGAAGAGTGCAGGGTTCCCAAGTGGAAAACGAGATGCTGTTCCTCTTGCTAGCGTCAAGCCTTGCTGGAGCATTGCAACTCGGGAACATTGTGGTTATGCAGCAGATGAGGTCTGTGATGTGCTTTGGTAAGAAAATTGATGAGAGATGATTGAAACTAAATGGCAAACTTTTAAGGGAACACAGAATCAAAGAGCCCTGAGAGTTTATATGTACAAATCTTTGAGGCACTAGGACAAGATGTTACACAAAAGTAAACAAATTCTTAGCCAGGGGAGCTTGGATCGAGGCCATAAAGTTGTTCAGACTCAAAAACGTCAGGCAACCAAAGTTTTGTATCAGTAGGCATGGAAAGAATGCATTCAATAAAAATCTCTGCAATCCAAGGTAAAGAAACTGGAAAATTTCAGTTCAATAATGGTTTAAAAATCTGAGTTAAGATTAATACTTCCCTAGACTGAATTTCTGTAACAGATGGTGTTGGGAAATGGGTTGAAACTTTGTTTTGATGTTTGTGTTGAGATTTTCTAACTGCCTTCTGTATATTATTTGTTTATTTTTTTATATAATAAATTTATGTTCTTAATAAAGAACATCTGCATCCTCAAGTGAATATGTTTCAATGAGTCATCACACATTAATCAACTGTAAAAAAAATCAACATTAGAATTATGAAGCTAGGTTTTACTATGGGATCAAACTTGCCCAGTATTGTTATCAGCCAAGATCCTAACTCTACAATGTTGAGATGACAAAGTTAACAGAATTGTATTTTCATGGAGGATGTTCATGGAGCTCCAATGGTTCAGTGAATATCATCACTGCATCTGCGCCAAAAGCTGTATTCAGGTCTCACTTCAGGAATCATAAGCATCATAAAAAAGTTATATCACTGAAGGAGGACATTCAGCCCATTGTACGTATGCCAACTCTCTGCAAGAATAATTCCCTTAGGTGTGTTGCCCCACCATCCTGCAAACAATTTTCTCATCAGGTAATAAACCAAACTTTTTTGTCAACCATGACTGAACTTGCCTAAGGATGACAAGCAGGCTCCCCATGCTGCTGGCTACAATCAGAAAACTGTTGCCAAAGAGTAAAGGCTTTACACTTCAATATGTAACTATTAAACTATGTCAGTACATAAAGTTAGAAAAATTTGGCGAGAGATGCAACAAGGTAGACATTGCACTAAATTTAGGTCACAGTCATCGAATTTTGAATAATCCTTTATCTTGAAATGACATTAGATTCCAGTTTGTCTCAAAGAACAAAATGAAGTTAACTTCCTCCAAGATTACCACTACATAACAGTAAAGGCAACATCACCAGAAGAGGTGGTTTCTGCTGAGTAAGTTCAGAGACAGCAAAGGCATCTTATTATGGAGGTCCTTGAGAGACTAACTAAGCTAAATGAAAATTTCTGAGTAAGCCAAAGGCCCCTGAAATCAGAGAGCATACCTTTCTGCTGGAAGCATTTGAGCCACAACTGTGGCATTTCCTGCCAGTCGTCTTATCTTTGTAGCTTGGATCCACCAATTTTTGAACAAACCCTCGAGTAGTGTAAATGTGGCAAGTAACTCACCTCCTTGCTCCCCAAAGTCTATCCAACATCGACAAGGCACAAGTCAGGAGAGAAATGGAATACACCCACCTGCCTGGATGTACGCGGCTTCAACAACACTCAAGAAGCTTGACACCATTCAAAGCAAAGCAGGCTACTTTATTAGCACCACATTCACAGCATCCACTCACTCAAACATACTCATTGTAGTGTGTGCTATCTACAAGATACACTGCAGAAATTCACCCAAGATCCTTAGGCAGCACCTTCCAAACCCATGATCACTTCCATCTAGAATAACAAAGGCAGCAGATACATGGGAACACCATGATCTGCAAGTTCCCTTTCAAACTACTCACCATTCTGACTCAGAAATATATCACCATTCCTTCATGTCACTAGGTTAGAATCCCAGAATTCCCTTCCTAAGGGAATGTAGTCAATCTAAAGCTAGTGGGCAGCAATGGTTCAAGAAGACAGCTCATCATTACATTCTCAAAGGCAACTAGGGAGGGGCATAAAAAGCCTGTCAACTAGTGACACTCATGACCCACAACTGAATAATAAAAAAACGTCATCTCCATTAAGCTGCATTGAGTAAGATGGAAAGAATGTAATTACCCCTAATTGGGGCCTTAAGTATGTAGATTGGTTTGTTGCCTACATCCTGCAAGCCACCAATTTTGCTTCTCATCAGCATGTGTCACCTTCCAACCCACCATAACGGGTCAGGAAAGTCAACCCAATGTCTTTTCCTTCCTCATACCCCTGAACAGGTGATCAATTCTGAATTTTTCAAGGAGTATTGCAAAGATTGGTGAATGTGGAAATGCACAGTTCATATTCACAGCCAAAATCAGTCAAGGAGAAATAGTTTGCAGATTATTATGATAACTTAAAAGCATTTAATTACATAAGCAGGTACATTAATTGGATACTTTAAAAAATTCTTTAAAACATCTATATATCCACAAATAAGTATGATACTATTGTTCCACAACTCTTGCCGATAAGTCTTGCTATGATCTATAATAAGATACTAATCTGGCTACATCCAAATGTTTGTTCCTGAGAATATGAGCGGACCAATTTGTTGCAAAAACTTATTCCATTTATGGTTGATCCATTACTGAAACTCACTTACCCATCTTTATTTAAAATCACATAATATTCTTGACTGGCAAAAATTTGGCCAACTTAGTCTTGAAAGTTTCATATTAAGGCTACTATAATAGCCTTTGAGGGAAGAGAATTTCGTATACCCACTACATTATGTGAATTAGTGCTTTCTAATTTCACTGTGAAATTGCTTTGCTATAATTTTGAAATTTTTCCTGCTTGTTCTCAATTCTTTCCTTAGAAGGTACCTCACCTCAGGAAGGATATATTGTCCTTGTAGGGTGCACAATGCCTTGACTGATGAAGGCCAGTTTGCCAAAAGCCTTCTTCACTGCCCTGTCTACCTGTGACTCCACTTTCAGAGAACCATGCACCTGAACTCCAAGGTCCCTCTATTCCACTACAATCCTTAAGGTGCTACCATTCACCATGAAACTACTATCTTGATTTGACTTTCCAAAATGCAAGATCACACACTTATCGATATTAAACTCCATTTGCCATTTCTTGGCCCACGTCCCCAGCTGATCCAGGTCCTGCTATAATTTCTGAGAACCTTCCTCACTGTTCACAATGCTACCTATTTCAGTGTCATCTGCAAACATGCTTGTACATTCTTATCCATATCATTGATATTGATAACAAACAGTAATGGGCCCAGCACCGACCCCTGAGGCACTCCACCAGTCACAGGCCAGCAGTCCGACAAGCATCCTTCCACTATTGCCCTCTGCTTCCTACCATCAAGCCATTTGTGTATGCAGTTTGCCAGATTGATTCATTGCTAGCTCTCCCGGATTCTAGTAGCCTACCGTGTGGAACCTTATCAAAGGCCTTACCGAAATCCATATAGACTATGTGTACCACTCTGCCCTCGTCAACCTTCCTGGTCACTTCATGAAAGAACTCTAACAAATTTGTGAGGTGTGTCGCCCATGCACAAAGCCATGTTGACTAATCCTAATCAAACCCTGTCTTTCCAAATGTATGTATATCTTATCTCTTGGAATCTTCTCAAATAACATATCCACCACAGATGTTGGGCTTACTGGTCTACAATTCCCAGGTTTTTCTTTGCATCCCTTCCTGAGTAAGGGCACAATATTCACTACTTTCTAGTCTTCCGGAACCTCACCTGTGGCTAACGGTGATGCAAAAATATTAACCAGATCCCCCACAATTTCTTCCCTAGCCTCTTGCAGTGTTCTTGGATATATCTGGTCAGGACCAGGAGATTTATTCATCTTCATACACTCTAATACATCCAACACCACCTCTACTGCGATATGGACTGTCCCCAAGATATCACCACTAAATTCCCTGAGTTCCCAAGTCTTCATGTCTTTCTCCATGGTAAACACAGAGGAGAAATATTTTTGAGGACCTTGCCCATTTCCTGCAGTTCTACACATACATGTCAACTTTGGTCCTTGAGGTGTTCTAATCTCTCTCTGGATATTCTTTTTTCTTTAATGTACTTAAAGAACCTCTCTGGATTCACCCTAATCTTCTCAGCCAAGGTTATCTCATGCCCCGTTTTTGACCTCCTGATTTCTTTCTTCAGTAAACTCAGTAAGTGTCACATTGTTTGGCACATGTGTAGAATCCATGTATGCTGCATCCTAAGATACTGAAGGAACAAATACATGATACATGGGTTTTCAAACTGCAGCCTACATTTCACTTGCAAATATTTCTTCACACAGGTGAAATGCATCCAGAATGAACATGCATATGTGTCAAATATTGGTCAGGACGTAATGGGTTGGTCTAGATTAGAGTGGTGCTGAAAAGTCACAGGAGATCAGGCAGCATCCGAAGAGTAGGAATATCGATATTTCGGCCAAAAGCCCTTCATCAGGACTGAAGACAGGCAGCCTCCAAGGTGGAGAGATAAATGGGAGGGGGTAGGGTGGGGAGAAGGTAGCAAAGAGTACAACAGGTGGATGGGGTTGGGGACGAGGTGATAGGTCAGAGAGGAGGGTGGAGCGGATAGGTGGGAAGGAAGATTGGCAGGTAGAACAGGTCATGAGGATGGTGCTGAGCTGAAAGGTTGGAACTGGGGTAAGGTGGGGGGAGGGGAAAAGAGGAAACTGGTGAAGTCCACATTGATACCCTGGGGTTGAAGTGTTCCGAGGTGGAAGATGAGGCGTTCTTCCTCCAGGCGTCTGTTGGTGAGGGAGCGGCAGTGAGGAGGCCCAGGACCAGCATGCCCTCGGCAGAGTAGAAGAGGGAGTTGAAATGTTGGTCCACGGTACGGTGGGGTTAATTGGTGCCGGTGTCCTGGAGTTGTTCCCTAAATCACCGGTGCATGGTACAAAGAAATTTAAACATTATTTGTTCTAGCTCCACAAAAAAATGTTGTCAACTTGTTGGTGTTGTTTGACTTCTCCAAAAAACTGTACATGTTTTTTGTTTCAGCAGCAGGAAGAGCGAGAGCATCGACTGGGGCTGCTGGGAAAATGAATCACTGATTTAAAAACTTACCTTGAGCATCAAAGCCCTCCATTTTTGTGGGACTTTAATGTTGTGGCCATTTTGGAGACATGGATAGAGCAGAGACAGGTTATTGCAGTTCTGGGATTTGGATGTTTCAGTAAGAACAGAGAAAGTGGTAAAAGAGGGGGAAGGTATGGCACTGTTAGTCAAGGACAGTATTACGGTGGCAGAAAGGATTTTTGAGGACTTGTCCACTGAACTATTCGAAGGCCTATAGAAATCACTGGAAAAAGACAATACTGTCAAGGAGAATACTAAGATATAGGCTACTAGACTAGATAGGATTTAGGTTCACAAAGAAGAAGTTTTAGCAATTCTGGAAAGTGTGAAAAAATATACATCCCCCGAGCCGGATGGGGTTTATTCTAGGAATCTTTTGGAAGCCAGGGAGGAGATTGCCGAAGCTTTGGCTTTGATCGTCATTGTCCGTAGGAATAGTGCCAGAAGACTGGAGGATAGCAAGTATTTCCCCCTTTTTCAAGAAGGGGAGTAGAGACAACCCTGGTAATTATAGACCAGTGAGCCTTACTTCGGTTGTGGGTAAAGTGTTGGAAAAGGTCATGAGAGATAGGATTTATAATCATCCAGAGAGGAATAAGTTGATTAGGGATTGTCAACAATGGCTTTATGAAGGGCACGTCTTGCCTCACAAACCTGACTGAGATCTGTGAGGTGGCGACCAAACAGGTGGATGAGGATAAAGTGGTTGATGTGGTGTATATGGATTTCAGTAAGGCTTTGGATAAGTTTTTCACGGTAGGCTATTGCACAAAATACAGGGGAATGGGATTGAGGGTGATTTAGAGGTTTGGATCAGAAACTGGCTAGCTGAAAGAAGACAGAGGGTGGTAGTTGATGGGAAATGTTCATCCTGGAGTTCAATTACTAGTGGTGTACCACAAGTATCTGTTTTGGGGCCACTGCTGTTTGTCATTTTAATAAAAGACCTGGATGAGGGCGTAGAAGGATGGGTTAGTAAATTCGCAGATGACACTAAGGTCGGTGGAGTTGTGGATAGTGTCAAAGGATGTTGCAGGTTACAGAGGGTCATAGATAAGCTGCAGAGCTGGGCTCAGGGGTGGAAAATGGAGTTTAAAGTGGAAAAGTGTAAGGTAATTCACTTTGGAAGGAGCAACAGAAATAAAGAGGACTGGCTAATGGTAAGATTCTTGGTAGTGTAGATAAGCAGAAGATCTTGGTGTCCATGTACATAGATCCCTAAAAGTTGCCACCCAGGCTGATAGAGTTGTTAAGAAGGCATACATTGTGTTAGCTTTTATTGGTAGAGGGATTGAGTTTCGGAGCCGTGAGATCATGTTGCAGTCGTACAAAACTCTGGTGCAACTGCAACGACATAGGAAGGATGTGGAAGCTTTGGAAAGGATTCAGAAGGGATTTACCAGGATGTTGCCTAGTATGGAAGGAAGGTCTTATGAGGAAAGGCTAAAGGAGTTGAGGCTGTTTTTGTTAGAGAGAAGGTTGAGAGGTGACTTAATTGAGACATATAAGATAATCAGAGGGTTAGATAGGGTGGATAGTGAGAGACTTTTTCCTTAGATGGTGATGGCTAGCACGAGGGGACACAGCTTTAAATTGAGGGGTGATTGATATAGGTCAGATGTCAGAGGTAGTTTCTTTACTCAGAGAGTAGTATGGGCATGGACATCCCTGCCTGCAACAGTAATAGACTTGCCAACTTTAAGGGCACTTAAATGGTCATTGGATAGACACATGGATGAAAATGGAATAGTGTAGGTTAGATGGGCTTCAGTTTGATTCCATAGGTCAGCGCAACATCGAGAGCTGAAGGGCCTGAAGGAGCTGTAATGTTCTATGTTCTAAAATTATATCATCACTGGAGGAAATCAAAGAGACTCAAAGTGTCTAATCCACAGGGCATGTCAGCCTCATCCAACTAACACACAAATTTCCAAATATATATATTCATTGGGAAAGGACAATGATTCCAGCTGATTTATTTGCAATACCCAATGTAGTCCATTCAATGAATCCCTGTGTCTAATTGGTGTTTTACAGGAAATGTAATCTAGCCAGCAAACTGCGAGGTGGAACAACTCTTGAGATGAGAATGCAATAAAATTTAATTGTTTGAATTGTAGATCAAATTTCACAAGAGAATTCAAATTCACTTTTATTCCATGTTTCCTACTGGGCTGACTAGTGTCATCAAATCCAGACGTACATTACCTAGGCTATGCACTCAGCAGCAAAGTATGTACTTCCTGGATACCCTCTAATCAACAGTTATATTCCAAATTAAAATAGCTTAATTTCTTGTTCAGATTTAGGACTCAGTCACAAATTACAACTACCTCTGACATCTGCCCTATATCAATCACGCCGCACAATAACAATCTCCATCAAGATACAAATTAACTGTCATCTTTTGATGTTCAATGGCATTACCACCACTGAATCTCACTTTTTCAATATCCTGATGGTTACTTTTGACCAAAAACTGAACTGGACTAGCATAAAAATACACAAAATAAATATGAGCAGATCAAAGGTTCAACACTATCCGAGGTAAAGCATCCTGCAGTTCTTCAACTTATTGAAGCTTTGATGAATTGCTGGAGTGCATCTTGTAAATACTGCTGTCATTGTGCAGGGGCGTCAGTAGTAAATGCTGGAATGGAAGAATGGGGTGTATGGAAAATAAAGAGTATGAAAGCATGAGAAGGGTTAAAGCATGAAGACCACTGGCAATCTGTGGTCTGTGGAAGGCAGGATGGGATAAGATTAGTGGATTGCTCTTAGACCAATTAGCAGAGTAAGGTTGAGGCTGAAAGATCACTATGGTGAGATGAGATAACAGTTAGTAAAGTTAGTCTCCTTGTTAAGTGTCATTATGACAAGATTAGGTCCATAAATATTTGGGACATGACATTAAATATATAATTAATAGTTAGTAGAGTCAGCTTGAGACAGGAGACTATCATAATAGATGGAATAGCTAAATACCTAATCATGACAGGTTAGTCTGGAATGGAAGATCACTGGAGCAGAGGTGATAATAAATATCTAATCATGACATTAGAAAAATATTAAGTAGGGTCTGGAATGAAAGATCATTGTTGCAAAAGTCGACACTAAATGTCTAACCATGACGTTAGAATAACATTAAGTAGAATGCACAACTAAAGAGATAATGGGAACTAACATCACTGGTTTATTGTGTAGCTAGAGTGAGGTGCTTTGATTAATATAGTTGGACATGCTGATAAGCTAACAGAACCATAATTTAAAAAAAAGATATAAAAAAACCACGGACCCAGAGGTTCGGGGGCATTCGAGAATCTGCTTTCTCAGTGTAACGGTTTTTTGCTTGCAAATAGAAGACCTATTTCTTGAAGAACTCTCTGCATCTCCTGGTGATTTGCTACATTTTTTCCACGACAGGTGTCAGTCAAGCGAGCTGCTTTTATGACAAAGCTGCTACTTTTGCAAGGTTATACAGTCCTTGGTTGATTTTTTTCAGAGAGATCATAAAAGATAGACTGCAAAACATCTAAGTTGAAGGTTTTTAGGGCCAGTTTAATTATAGCTAACAGATACTGCCTCAGGAAAAAGGCTTTTAAGTTTAAAAAACATTTGTACAATGAAAGGGGAGTGGCCAGTTCTCTCAGCTGAGCTTTTCTCTGGTTTGGTTTGGTTTTCAGCAGTGGTGTTGAAAAACCTGCTGGACCCCGAAGAAGCAGGTCCAGGCTGATCCTCCTCTCTCTCTGGCTTCTCTCCTGTAAGACCCTGGGTTTGTTTTTATCTTTTGTGTCAAAGGATGTTTATGGGAATTGTTGCAAGTATTGGGAAAAGTATCACTAAGTTGGGATAATATTTTGGGTTTTGGGATAGGTCAAGTTATTTGGTATTCTGTTCTCTTTTGTTTGTGTTTCATTCAGTAATCTTGTAAATAAATTCTGTATTGTTTAAAACTAGGTGGCTTGACCAGCTGCATCTCTCCTGGAATATCCACTGCACACTTACTTAAAACAACTAGCAAAGTTAGGTATGGGCTACTTTCTTGAAATGTTTTGTACTTTGTACTGGATGGGGTCAAGCATCCTGAATGCTTTTGAGCTACACACATCAAAGCAAGTGAAAGGTTCTCCATCATATTCCTAATTTGTGACTTGTAGATGGTGGTCAGGGAAGTCTCTGATAGACCAGGGCTCGACACTAAACCTCTAGCCAACTAAAGCAGGTTCTTTTTATGAACAGCCCATGACAATGCCTTTGTCAATTTGCAGTTCAATTGATTTGCTAAGATAATGGAAGTTTTCATCAAGCAATATGTAATCCCTTTGACAGAGTCAATTAACAAAAGATGATATCAGCTGTAGTATTCACTTACACAATGTTCCTGTTTTCACATATTTCTAACCTAATCACTTGCAAATTCTTTTCTATTACCATTTAGGAACTCAGCAAGTGTCCCAAGTCTAGTCTCTATCCATTTCACCAAGACTTTGTCCCTCCCGTCCTTGCTCTCTATATCTGTAGAAAAAAACTAAAAGTAGTTGCCATTTCTATAAAGTATACCATGCACATATTTTCGTCTTTGTCCCTCTTACATCAATCTCTTCTCTGAGCTTATGTATACTTAACCTACCATAACTGCATTTTTTAAGCAAAATTTTAATTCTTTGAAAAGGAGGATGAGCAAATTGTCTGTGTAGTTTTAAGCTGACTTGTTTCTTTTTCTCAATGATTCTTAACACTAAATGTCTCTCATGCTGATCAGAAACGCAAGTACTATATGGGGAATGAAATAATGCCCTGATTGAGTAAACTGTAAAGCCAAACATTATTACTTATTCTACTCCATGACCAATTTCACATATGCTTATTTCATGGAAGGCTTACTCAGCAGCAAGCATACATCACTGGAGACCACATCAGTATTGATAAAATGGCTTGCCTCAGCTATTTTCCAAGGAATCATGATTGATTTTAGTAATATTAATGTGTTGTCATCACAAAACCTAAAACAAATAGTATTTTCATATTTGTTAACTTTGCAACAAATTTTGTTGAGGTGACATGTTCCTTTAACTGTCCTGAATCTTTCTAGGAGGTAAGATTGGCTCCTGATCTCAACCCTGGTGAATTCTCAAATAAAAGCAGTGCTGGAGAAACTTTGACCGGGCAACATCTGTGGAGAGAAAAGCGTTAGTCTTTCAAGTCCAAAGGACCATTCTTTGTGAATAATCTTTGGTATTAATTCTGAAGAAGAGTCATATCAGACTTAAAACATTAACTCTGTTTCTCTCTCCATAGAGGTTGCAAAACCTGAGTTTCTCCAGCACTTTGTTTTTTTTTATTTCAGACTTCCAGCATTTATAGAACTTTACTGTTATCTGGTGTGTCTGAATTGAATTTTTTAAATTGTTAATCCTAGATTCTTCTCAACAGAAAACAAAGCTAACGGCCTTTTATGTTATCTTTGCCTGTTGTAAATCCAAAAGCATAAACACTGTTCCATTAAAATTTGTAGTCACCTGCTCTTTGCCAACGTTCAATCTACTTACTGTTCCAAAAGGACTCTGTGATTTTCTTTATTTTAAAAGAAAATCTTTATGGAACTAACATACACATACCTGCTTCTATTTTGAAATTCAAATTCAAAATTAAAAATAGCATAGTAAATTATATACCATTCGTCTTATATACACAACTTCAATTGATACAATTAACATTTCAATCACTGCAATTTTTCAATATCTTTCTGTAAAATTTATCACCTTTCCTTGGGTATTATTCTTCATTTTTTATGAGACTAAGCATTGAATTATTGTTCTTGTTATTCCATGGAACTTAGGTCTTGGAAATGAACTCGTACTGATGCTGGTTTCAATTTAGGAGTAGAGACGTGCATTATAAATAGTCCAAGAGGTCTAGAACAATTCAAAACGTTCTCCAAAATCAAATGGCCCAAAATAATGAGTCCCTCTTTATTAAAGATTCTGGGTAATATTTGCAAACAAAGTTGGATATTTCCAGCTAGCGGTGATACTATGCTGTTCTTGAGAGGCCAAATACCATTTTACTCCCTGTCTATCTATGCACGGTGCAATCTTGACTTGTGCAGTTTTTGAGAACATCGTATCACAATTGTCGTGAGACAGTGGCATGTGATAATGTCACTGGATGAGTAATCCAGAGGCTGGTGTTAATGCTCTGAAGATATGGATCAAATTCCCAGCAGAGCAACTAGTGGATTTCAAATTCAAACAAAAAAATCTGGTTTTAATAATAGTGACCATGACAACTATGATCAATTGCCACAAAAAAAATCTGATACACTAATATTTTTTCGGGTGGAAATCCACTATCCATACCCAATCTATGTGTGACTTTAGATCTGTAGCAACATGACTGACTCTTAACTGCCTTCTGAAATGTTCCTAGCAACCCAATCAGTTCTCAGGCAGTTAGGGATGGGCACATCAGTCAGTGATATGCACATCCCAATGAAGAATAAAAAGGTATCACTTCTGTCTTTCCCAACAGTGATGATGAGGAGGTATGTTTCTCAAATTATTTTGTCTTTAAAGCACAAATACTCAACCCTCACTCCACCCACTGGTGGCATCCAAAGCTTCTTTCTACATTACCGCGCACAGTACAAACTCTTCAGCCCTCGATGTTTTGCCGAACTGTGGAACCAATCTGAAGCCCATCTAACCTACACTCTTCCATTATCATCCATATATTTATCCAATGACCATTTAAATGCCTTTATAGTGGTGAGTCTACTACAGTTGCAGGCAGGGCATTTCATGTCCTTACTACTCTCTGAGTAAAGAAAATACCTCTGACATCTGTCCTATATCAATCACCCTCAGTTTAAAGCTATGTATCCTTATGCGAGCCATCACCATCCAAGGAAATAGGCTGTCACTGTCCACCCTATCTAATCCTCTGATCATCTTACATGTCTCTAAAATGGCATCTCTCAACCTTCTTCCCTCTATCAAAAACAGCCTCAAGTCCCTCAACCTTTCCTCATAAGACCTTCCCTCCACACCAGGCAACATCATGGTAAATCTCCTCTGCAACCTTTTCAATGCTTTCACACCCTTTCCAATGCTTCCACATCATTCCTATAATGTGGCGACTAGAACTGCATGCAATATTCCAAATGCGGCTGCACGAGAGTTTTGTACAGTCGCACCATGACCTCATGGCTCCGAAACTCAGTTCCTTTACCAATAAAAGCTAGCACACCATACGCCTTCTTAACAACCCTTTCAACCTGGGTGACAACTTTCAGGGATTTATGCACATAAACACTGAGATCTCTCTGCACATCCACACTGCCAAGAATATTACCATTAGCCCAGTACTCTGTATTACTGTTACTCATTCCAAAGTGAATCAACTCACAAGTTTCTGCATTAAACTCCATTTGCCGCCTCTCAGCCCAGCTCTGCAGCTTATCTATGTCCCTCTCCAACCTGAACATCTTTCAGCACTGTCCACAACTCCACCGACCTGAGTATCATCCGCAAATTTACTACCCCATCCTTCTACAACCTCATCAAGGTCATTTATAAAAATGACAAACAGCAGTGGTCCCAAAACAGGCTCTTGTGATATACCACTAGAAACTGAACTCCAGAATGAACATTTATCTCTCCACCCTTCAGGCACTCTGATTTTTCCTGATGAAGGGCCTTTGCCCGAAATATCGATTTTACTGCTCCTCGGATGCTGCCTGAACTGCTGTGCTTTTCCAGCACCACTAATCCAGAATCTGGTTTCCAGCATCTGCAGTCATTGTTTTTACCTATTTCCCATCAACCACCAACTTCTGTATTTTTTCGGCTAGCCAATTTCTGTTCCTAACTGCTAAATCACCCTTAATCCCATGCCTCTGTATTTTGTGTAATAGCCTACTGTGGGAAACCTAATCAAATGCTTTACTAAAATCCATATATACCACATCAACTGCTTTACTGTCGTTCACGTGTTTGGTCACCTTCTCAAAGAACTCCATCAGGTTTGTGAGGCACAACCCACACTTCACAAAACTGTGTTGACTATCCCGAATCAAATTGTTCCTTTATAGATGATTATAAATCCTGTCTCTTATAATCCTTTCCAACACTTTACCCAAAATCAAAGTAAGGCTCACTGGTCTATAATTACCAGGGTTGTCTCTACTCCCTTTTTTGAACATTTGCTTTCCTCCAGTCTTCTGGAACTATTCCTGTAGACTGACACCAAGATCAAAGCCAAAGCCTCTGCAATCTCCTTCCTGGCTTCTCAGAGAATCCTAGGATAAATCCCCGGGGACTTATCTTTATCACACTTTCTAGAATTGCTAATTCCTCCTCCTTATGAGCCCCAATCCATTCTAGTCTAATAGCCTGTATCTCAGTATTCTTCTCAACAAAATTGTCTTTTTCCTGTGTGAATACTGACAAAAAGTATTCATTTAGTGCCTCTCGTATCTCCTCGGACTCCATGCACAACTTCCCACTACTGTCCTTGACTGGACTTAATCTTACACTAGTCATTCTTTTATTCCTGACATATGTATAGAAAGCTTCAGGGTTTTCCTTGATCCTACCTTCCAAAGATTTCTCTTGTCCCCTCCTGGATCATCTTTGCTCTCTTTTTAAGTCCTTCCTGGCTAACTTTAAACTATCAAGCGCCCTAACTGTGCCTTCACCTGTCATCTTTACATAAGCCTCCTCCTTCGTCTTGACAAGATTCAACTTCTTTAGTAAACTATGGTTCCCTCACTCGATCACTCCCTCCCTGCCTGACAGAAGTGGAGAGGATTGCCTTGATGTATTTTTTTCAGGCCAAATGCACTTTTATCTACTATTACTGCAGTGGACAAAATTAGCACTTCCTATGAAAATCTCCAATAAAGCTCCATATTTTCTATAAGTGGCTCATTTCTTAAGTTTGTTTCCTGGTTTACTTGAAAAAATGACATCTGAAGATATTTAATAACAAGAAAATTACGAAGTATTTTCTTTGTTTCTTTGTTCTCTTGTTTCTGACTTTAAATTATTGATTTTGTTGAAGGATTAGGAGTCTGTCAGTCAAAGATGCATAAATTCCAACTTGTCCTAAAACATCAATAGGGATATAAGCATCCTTTTCAGTGAATCCAAAAGAGGGTTGCTAATGTGCACTTTCCCACCAAGCTCACATCAGCAAAGACAAAATATTATAGATGTTGCCCATTTAAGTGAAAAATACATCTTTGAGTGGATGGGAGGAATACACCAGTTCTTTCAAGCTCCACTTGGAAAGACACAGCCCTCCCTACCTCACATTCATCATTGCCTTCCACTTATTTTCTAACAGTCAATTGATAATTCTTCTCCATTACTTAATTGCAAGTCAGGTGTGGCCCTCAACTCCTGAGTATCCTTTGCCAGGGCTACTTTTCATCCTCTTCCCACCAATTAAAAGAGGAAAACAGACGAGCAACACTTCATATAAAGGAAAGTGCTGCAGATGCTCAAAATCTGAAATAAAGAGAGAAAATGCTGGAGAAACTATTCAGGGAAGAAGAGTCACAACACACTTGAAATTTTAACTCTATTCCTCTCCTTACATGCTGTCAGACCTGCTGAGTTTCTTCAACAAAATTTCAAGGTGTCCTGGGCTGAAATTGAGGCCAATGTGTACATTTTACATTCATCCAAAACCTCTCTGAAATATGCCATAGCTTAAAATCAGATTGATACATGATACTGTTTGCAGTCAACCTGCTTTTTCTATGGCTTAGGATAACACATTTTGAGTAAGGATAAGACACCTGATAGTGTAGGACAGGTCATTCTGCTATAATTCAACAGTTGTTTTCCTCTGCAACCTCATACTATAGGAAATCGCGCTTTAGAAGATCGCTAATAGAAAATCGCTATACTCATTCAGTAGAAAGTTCACATTATCCAAACAATGTCTATCATTCGTGTATCGCTTTATAGCCAATTTGCACTGACAAAACATGCTTTATAGCAGAGCGACCTGTATATGGAACAGATTTTATTCATTTTCATCAGTGTGATCAGGCTAAGTGTACACAATGAAAGCATTGGAGATTACAAAGGCTATGGGCTCTGATAACATTGTGGCCACAGTGCTCCAGAACATGCTGTGCCCTAGTCCGTCTGTTCCAGTATACCAACAACACTAGCATTTATTCAACCATGTAGAAAATTGCCAAGGTAACTTTGACACAAAAAGCATGATAAATTCAACCTGGCTAATTACCATTCTATCACTATACTCTTGGTCATGAATTAATTGATGGAAAGAGTCATCAACAGTACTATGAAGCAGAGCTTGCTCAGCAATAACCTGCTAACTAACGCTCACTTTGGGTTATGCAAGGGCTACTCAAGTCTTGGAAAGAAAAGTTGAATTCTAAAAGTGAGGGAGGAATGACAGCCTTTGATATCAACAGCCTTTGATGGTAGACTGCATGTGGCAAAACTAGTTGCTCAAGCAATGGGAAAAGTGGTGAAAATTCTCTGCTGGTTGGAGTTATACCTGGCACAAAAGAAGGTGGTTGTGGTTGTTGGAGGTCAATCAGCTCAACTCCAAGACATTGCTGCAGGAATTCCTCAGGGTAGCGTCCTGGGCCCAACCACCTTCAACAACTTCATCAATGACTTACCCTCATCATAATGTCAGAGGTGATTTTGATGTCTGAACAATATTCTAAAATATTCAACGCTCTTCAGACACCAAAGTAGTCTATGCCCAAATGCATGCAAGACCTTGACAATAACCAGCCTTCTGCTGACAAGTGCCAAGAAACATTTGCACCACACAAATGGCAGGTAATGACTATTTCTAAAAAGAGAGAATCTAACCATTGCCCCTTGACATTCAATGGCATCACTATCACTGAATGCCTCTCATTATCAACATCCTGGAGGTTACCATTGACAAAAATGAAAGTGGACTAGTCGTATAAGATACTGTGGTTACAAGCTAAGTCACAGGCGAGGAATCTTTCAGTGACTATCACATCTCCAAACTCCCCAAACGCTGTCATGATTTACAAGGCACAAGTCAGGAATATGATAGAATACTTCCTACTTGCCTGGAAGAGTGCAGCTCCAACAAAACTAAGAAGCTTGACATCATCCAGGACAAAGCAACAACTTGAACGGCATCACAATCACAAACATTCAGCCCCTCTACAATTGATGCTTGAGAGCAGCATTGTGCACCATATACAAGATTCACTGCATAAATTCATCAAGACCCCTTAGACAGCACCATCCAAATACACGATCACTACCATTGAGAAGGACAAGGGCAGCAGATACATGGGAACACCACCACCATAAAATTTTCCTCAAAGATATCCACAATCCCAGACTTGGAAATTTATCACTGTTACTTTAGTGTTGCTGAGTCAAAATCTTGGAACTCTTTTCCCAATAACATTGTGGATATACCAACACCAAATGGACTGCAACAGTTGAAAAACGCACCTTCACAAGAACAACTAGGAATTGGCAATAATTGCTGACCCAGTCAATGACACCCTCATCCTGTTAAATTTTAAAAATCCTGGAAACATAAGATTGGCATTAGTAGCCTAGATGAGAGGTGTGTCAAATGCTTCTGAAATAGTTTCTCAAAGCAGTATGTCTCTCATTGGTTTACTTTCAGATTTACTATGCACATTCAGATAAAGAGTCCTTAAATTTGTTTTTTTTTGTTTCTTTGGGGCATCTAGTCTTGATTACTGGTGAATTCACTTTTTTTCTCTCTATCCTTTCTTATGAAAGTGCTTTGACACTCAATTGTCACATCACTATTTTCCCCTTTTACCTTGTCTCTACTCTTTGTGCATCACATCTTTCCACATTTGATCCCATTCACCCACTATTTAGTTCCCTACTTCCCTAGTTTTGCAGTTCACAAGAACACTGGCCCAAGCACTGTTTAGGTGCAGTCTGCCCCAAAAGTACAGCCACCACTTTCCCCAGTACTGTGCCAATGGTCAACAAACTGGAACTCATTTTTTTCATACCAATCTTTGAGGCTATCCATTCCTCTAACTTTATGTCCCTATGCCAACTTGCACACAGATCAGGTAATAGTCGAGAAAATATAACCATTGGTGTTCTGCTTTCTAATTTAGTGCCTAATCAAGAACACAAGAATGAGGGGTGGGAGTAGACAATTCAGCTACTGACACATATACTGTCAGTCAATACATTCACAGCTGATTTAATCTCAGCCTTAGCTCCATTTGCCTGCCAGCTCTCCATCACCCTTCAATCAGTTACATATTAAAAATCTGTCTATCTCCTCCTTAAATTTTATCAATGGCCCAGCATCCATCAGCTCTCTGGTGTAGTGATTTCCACAAATTCATAAACCTTTGAGAGAAGTATTTTCTCTTTAATTCTGTTTTAAATCTGTCCCCCCTTACCCTTAAACCATGACCTCGTTTTATCTGGAATATCTTACAAGAGAAAACTTTGCCTGTTCATCTACTTTATCAATCCATTTTAGATTCTTATATACCTGAAATAGATACCCTCTCTTCTTCTAAGCTCTAAGGAATAAAAGCTTAAACTGCTCAATGTCTGTTCATAAGACATACCCCTCACCTCTGGAATCAATCTAGTGAATCTCCTCTATTCTACCTCCCATGAGGCAGTGGCAGCAGCTCCTGGCTGCAGCAGGTCTGGAGCTGAGGACTCTTAGTTATTGGAGAGGCAGTGGTGGCGGCAGTGGAGCTAGGTCTCCTGGTTGCTGGAACCTTTCCCATATCCAGTGAACTTTGGAACATTACAACCAGTGGATCCACTACCTCTGCTGCCACTTCCTATGATGTAGATCGCATGCGGGGGCGTATTTGCCTTCAATCCCAAGAGTTTAGTTTATTAAGTACCTTTTCCCTCATGATGAAAATGGTTCTAACTTTCACCTTTTCTATAATTTCGTTACTACTGGAATAATATTAGTGTTCTCCACCGTGAAAATAGAGGCAAAATATTGAGTTAGTGTCTCCACTATTTCTGTGCTTCCTACAATTAACTCGATAATCTCATCCAATGGAAAAACAATCACTTTAGCTACTCTCTTCCCTTTAATTTACTTATAGAAGCTTATAATTCCTCATAATCTCTATGCAGAATGTCTTTCCCAATTCTCCACGTCATTGTGTTCACATGGACCACAACCTCTGGATTCTCACTTCAAATTTCTTTCAAACCCTGAGCAGATGCCCCAAATCTTGGCATCAGGTCGGAAACAAAACTGTCTGGACTCTTGCTTTTTGTTGGACAGAACAGTGTCTAGTCTGATGGTAATCTCAAATCTAGATTCTGTCTATCCCAATAAAGTTTGAAATCCTTGGTTAACAGGAATCGGCCTTAAAAATATTCAAGGACTCTGTTTCAACTGCCTTTTCAAGAAGAGAATCCTAAAGGCTCACTGTTCTTTAAGCGATATAATTTCCTGAATCTCTGTTCTGTTTATCTGAGGTTACACTTGCAGTCATAGCTACCCTTCCCTGACCAATGACCAAATCATGAAGACTATATCCTAGATGGTGTGTCTGTATCCTGAGTAATTTTTCCCTTTCCTGATAAGTTGCAGTATGTGTAGCTCATCTCATGAAAGCTGTGCCAAACAGCCTGAACTTCAAATACTTTATGCAGGTGTATTTGCCTGGATCAAAATAGTATCCAGCAGTTCCAACATGCTGCAGCTGTAACATATCATTTTTCTGACCATCATTAATGGGTTTTAATTGATTCTTTAATTATATTATTCACCTGTTTAATCACCATTTATATTTTTCATTAACTTTAGCACCAATTTATAAACTTACTTAAGAGTAGAAAGAAGCTTACCCACAATCAACACAAGTGAACATGCCACTTTTGAATCCATGATGGAGGAAAGGCCAAAGTCTTGTGACACTTTTTTAAAAAGTTGACAGTTATTAACACTTCTTGTCAGGTTTACACTTATTGATATCTTGATATATCTTGACAAGCCAACACTTCTTAACAAATTGACACTTATTGCCACTTCTTAACATGCAGCTACTTCGAGATAGGTCATCAGTTCTTAATGGATTGACATTTGGTGTCACTTCCAGGCAGGTCTTGACAGGAATTAACAATTTGAACATTTCCAAGGGTCTAATGAAACTATCACACACAAATGTCTCTATAGTTATCTGTCCCAATGGACACCTTACCCAAAGGATTCCTGACTCTCAATCTTAAAGGATACTGACATCTTCACCATAAAGAATCCCTAAACAACATCCTTAAAGTGTCCTTAGACCAGATCTACAGGGGTACATCAGCTCAAAATAAGAGGTACCTAGCACATAAAAAGAAATGCAAAAGGAATAGACTTACTCATGCCTAGTCTAATTTCCACACTTTGGGTTCCATGTCCCTGGGGCTCTAAAATCCGATCTCAGTGAAAATAGCTGGTAATTTAAATATTTGGCAGCCTCAGGGAATCTGTGTGGATACTCAATCCCTTCCCGTGAAAATGAGAAATATTGGGCTTTGGGACAGACATTAGGATTCTCCATTTCTTCCTGTATTTTCACCACAACAGAGATGCTTGCTTTCATGGCAAAAGTCAAGATTGACATTGGATAAAGGTAGAATTAAAACATATTGATATTTCTCATGTACGCTACTACAGTAAATTAATCATACTCCTCAAGTTATAGACTTTGACTGTTTACAAACTACAATACTCTGTCATGCATGGGTGGTAGTGGAGGGTTACTTTTCAGACTGGAGCCTGTGAGCAGCGGTGTGCCACAAGGATCAGTGCTGATAATTTCTGTTATCTATATAAATGATTTGGATGTGAACATAGGAGATATCGTTAATAAGTTTGCAGATGACACCAAAATTGGAGGTATAGAGGACAACAAAGAAGGTTACCTCAGAG
Source organism: Chiloscyllium punctatum (assembly GCF_047496795.1). Taxonomy (NCBI): domain Eukaryota; kingdom Metazoa; phylum Chordata; class Chondrichthyes; order Orectolobiformes; family Hemiscylliidae; genus Chiloscyllium; species Chiloscyllium punctatum. The sequence continues at coordinate 18,731,885 of NC_092748.1, forward strand.
TACAATGAGACCTTCATCAGATGGGCCAATGGGCAGAGACTGGCAGATGGAGTTTAATTTAGATAAATCTGAGGTACTGAATTTTGGAAAGGCAAATCAGCGCAGAACTTATCCACTTAAGTGTACAGTCCTGGAGAGTGTTGTTGAATAAAGAGATCTTGGAGTGACAGATCATAGTTCCTTGAAAGTGGAGTCCCAAATTGACAGGATAGTGAAGAAGGCATTTGGTATGCTTGCCTTTATTGATCAGTGCATTCAGTATAAGAGTTGGGAGGTCATGTTGTGGCTGTCATGACATTGGCTAGGCCAGTTTTAGAATACTGCATGCAATTCCTCCGTGCTGTAGGAAAGATGTTGTTAAACTTGAAAGGGTTCAGAAAAGATTTACAAGGATGTTACCAGGGTTGGAGGGTTTGAGCTATAGCAAGAGGCTGAATTGGCTGAGACTAGTTTTCATGCAGCATCAGAGGCTGAGGGGTGACCTTATAGAGGTTTATTAAATCATGAGGAGCATGGATAAGGTGAATAGCTAAGGTCTTTTCCCCAGGGTGGAGGAGTCCAAAACCAGAGGACATAGGTTTAAGGTGAGAGGGGAAAGATTTAAAAGGGACCTAAGGGGCAACTTTTTCACGCAGAGAGTGGTGCATATATGGAATGAGCCACCAGAGGAAGTGGTGGAGGCTGGTACAATTACAACATTTAAAAGGCATCTTGACAAGTATATGAAGAGGAAGAGTTTAGAGGGATATGGGACAAATATTGGTAAATGGGACTAGATTAATTTAGGATTCCGGTCAGCATGAACAAGTTTGGCCAAAGGTTCTGTTTCCATACTGGAAGCTCTATGGCTCTATGACTTCATGTAATGCCCAGTTGGGGCATTGCTCATTAAAGGTCAGATTAGAAGATTTACCAGTACTGGCATAAGGTATCATCATTTAGTGGAAAGAAATTCAGCTGGTATAAGTAGATTTTGTGCTCAAAGCTAGGTGCTGCTAGTCAGACATGAGATTACGATATTCATAGAATCCCCATAGTGTGGAAGCATACCACTTGGCCCTCAAGTCCACACTGACCCTCCAAAGCCAAATGGAACTTTCACACACAGACCCTCCCCATCCTGCATTTCCCATGGTTAATTCACCAAGGCTGCACTTCGTTGGACTGTGGGATGAAACCGGAGCACCCAAAGGAAACCCATGCAGACACAGGGAGAATGTGGAAACTCCGCACAGACAGTCACCCGAGGGTGGAATCGAACCCAGATCCCTGGCACTGTAAGGCAGCAGTATGAGCCACTGTGCCATCCCAATGCAGAATTTTCTTCATAGTAACCTGCAAGCAATCACTCTCTGTAACGTACTGAACTGTAAAAATTAGCAGCGACTTTGAAATTTCTCAGCATTTCCTTTTTCATGTTTGTTAGCTTCTTTCCCTCCTTTGTGTAAACAACAATCCCCTGCTAGGCAAAAAACAACAAGAACTGCAGATGCTGGAAATCAGCAATCAAAACAGAAATTGTTTGAAAAACTCAGCAGGTCTGGTTGCATCTGTGGAGCCAAAGCAGACTTAACGTAGCTCTGAAGAAGGTTTATTGGACCTGAAACATTAACTCTGCTTTGTCTCCACATATGCTGTCAGAGCTGCTGAGTTTTTCCAGCAATATCTGTTTTTGACTCCCTTGCTGGGTGTGGTTCCAAACATATGTTGCCAGTCAGATTCTAGTAATCCATTTGGATAATTAATAATCCATTAGAGTCAACAAAGGTAAAGATCACAGCCGACTCTGACTGAGCTATTTTTGAATATCAAGGCCAGGATTTTCAAAAGTGCCTGTAAAAACAATGTTTCTTTAAAGTTGTTACAGAATGAACAAGCATTGTATGATGAATGCGTGATTGAAGGTGTTCTTTGTCTCTCTCTCTCTTTGGAAAGAATATCTTTAGTGTCCAGAAATAGTCCTAAAGAAGGTGCTTTCAGGGGTGTCATGATACGGTTGTCTGGAACAGGTTTCCAAGTTGGTAAGATGGTAGCTTGTATCCTCTGATCTACAGAGGTGTAATGACAAAATGAGGAGAGGTGGATTGGCTCTCCTCTTTTCTATGAATGAATTGTAACAGAGATGGTTGAACTTAAAAGGGATGCATTTTCCAGGTCATTGTGCACTTAACTTCATATACAAATGATAAAGAAACAGATAAAGACAACTTTTCTTGAGTTAAACAAGTCAGACTTCATCTTATTATGCTAAAACCCATCCAAGGAAAAATATTAAAACATGTTCCAACTTCTTCAACTCGTATCAAACATTACAAATAAATCAAATATATAAAAATACGAATTGCAAAGTAGGAGGTTGACTTTGACAAAATTAAAATTCAACAAGAAAACACCTGCTGATAATATTGCTGCAAAAACATGTGCTCGGTAAAAACATACAAAGCCAAATTTGTAATATGACTTTTCTCTAACAACCAATAGAAGCTCAAAAATCCACTGTACATTCTGAAAGATAGTTTTGATTAATTCACATTTGCATAATCATCTTAAGAAAATCAAGGTCTTTTGTCCAAGCAATTAACTCTGAAATAGTTAATTATCCCAACCTTGAATAGAGTAATACAGCATGGAAACAGGCCCCTTGATCCAACCATCTATCCCAACCATAATCCCAAAATTAAGCTAGTCCCACCTGCCTGCACTTGGCCAGTACCCCCCCAAACATTTCTTATTCATGTATTTATACAATTGTCTTTTAAACATCCCTATTCCACCCACATCCACCACATTTTTTGGAAGTTCATTCCCTACACAGAGCATTCTCTGTGTAAGAAACATTGCCCTTCTTTTTTAAAACCTTTTTCCTCTCACCTTAAAAATATGCCCCCTAGTTTTGAAATCCCCAATCTAGGGAAAAGACACCTGCCATTCACCTTATCCTACTCCCTTATGATCTTATAAACCTCTATAAGGTTACCCCACAAACTCCAATGCTACACTGAAAGAAGTCCCAGCCTATCCAGATTCTCCTCATAATCCAAACCTTCCATTCTTGGCAATATCCTGGTGAATCTCCTCTAAACCCTCCCCACTTAATAATATCCTTCCTATTTCAGGGCAACCAGGACTGCATACAGAACTCCAGATGTAGCCTCACCAACATCCTGTGCAACCTCAATATGACATCCCGATTCCTATACTCAAAGGTTTGAGCAATGAAGGCAAGTGTGCTAAATGCCTTCTTAACCACCCTGTCTATATGTGATGCAAATGTTCAAGAATTATGTACCTGAAACTGTTCTACAACACTACACAAGGCTCTACTTTTAATTGTATAAGTCCTGCCCTTGTTTGTTTTACCTCACATTTATCCAATTAAACTCCATCTGCCATTTCTCAGCCCATTGACCCAACTGATCAAGATCTGAGCACTATGAATATCTTCATTTTGAAAAGGTTGAAAGAGAATTGTTTACACATTTCCTGAGGCTTATTGGCTCTGGTGGGATCTTCATAAACCCTTTGTCTCCATCCAACTGGAGTGTCATGTAGTCTAAGTAGTAAACTGTAGTGGCCATTATCATTCCACATAGTGTCTCTGTTTCAATAAAACATTGTCTTTCTAACAAGTCCAATGTCTGACTCAAGGAAAATAATTTAAAAAATAATATTTGACGAGCATGTCTTCAGAACACAAATGTCTTGCTGGAGTTATCAAATGGCAATCAGCATGAATCAAGTTAATAGATGATCTCAACTAATATAAAAGACAAATGGGAGGTGACACCCCGTGATTCTTTAATCATTGGACAGAATGAAACAAAAATAATTGATTTTTAATACATAATAAATAAAGGATAAGCAACCATTTTCTGGAAATAAACTATATGAATAGGTGCTTAAGACTTGAACAGGCAATTTTCCTCAGGCAGATGTCTTTATTATTGGAGGAAAATCAGGGAGAAGTAAGAATACCTGAGGCTGGCATAGGGTGACTGTAATATGCTAGAAAGCTGAAGACACCACCACCACCACCGACAGAAATCAACACTAGTTTTGGGCCTTCAGTTTGATCATACTCTGAGACCGGTAAACAATTCATACCGACAACAAGTTATATATTTTTCCTATCCATTTACCTTATTGGTTAGCATTGCTGCCACACAGCACCAGGGATCCAGGTTCAAATCCAGCCTTGGGTGACTATCAGTGTAGACATTCTCCCTATATCTGCGTGGATTTCCTCCAGATCCTCCGGTTTCCTCCCAATGTTCAAAGATGTGCAGGTTAGGTGAATTGCCATGTTAAATTGCCCATAGTGTTCAGTGATGTGAAAGTTAGGTGCATCAGTCAGGGGAAATGTAAAGGAATAGGGTAGGGGAATGGGTCTGGGTGGGATACTCTTCGGAGGGTCAATGTGGACTTGTTGGGCCAAATGGCCTGTTTCCACACTGTAGGAATTCTATGAGGATTCTATAATAATTTTAATATGTTACTTCTTAGTATGATAGCTTAAGATCACATGATCCAAACTATCTGGAGAAAATGTGACTTCTGAACCTCAACCTAATATTTACATGATCAGAGGGCTTTAAAATCATCGTCCTGGAAGTTACATCAGGATCTGGGAGCCTTTGTGAGAATTTTGCATTTTCAAAGTGCCTGCAGTGGAAAGTGAATATGGAATGTACTTGCCACCAATTAATGTCCCAAAGGAGCTTGGAAAGGTGCTTGCCCATAAATAATGCAAGTTTCAATTTTCTTTTCCTATGAGCCCGAAGAATCTAATGCACATCAGTTCACAGCTTTGGGTTTTCACAGCAACCAACAACCTATCTACTCTTACTTTGAAAATATATCTGTAGGACAAACTATCAACATTACTAGTGCTGGTTCTTTCCAGTGCAAGGCCACTTTTCTGTCCACCTTGTTCCACAAGATGGAACGAATTAATAAAGCAGAAAAGGCCCCCAACATACCTGCTGCTTGACTTTAAGACATGCGCCCAAATTTGTGTTACAGTGCCCCTCCAGAGCATGTCAAAACAATTACTATTTATTTTAGAACAGTAGAATCTGAGGTCTCCAATCTTCACCACTTCCATCAACCAACCAACCAACCTGCCTCCCTTTCTCTGAAACCCCCATTCCAGTCTCTTCTTCCCCTACCTCTGGTTCAATCCCTACTCATCCAATCTTATTCCAAAGCCTCCAATTTCTTAAACCTCCATCCACTAACTTCTTTCCATTTGTTTTATTATGCCTACAGATTTTTGACATCCTTGACATAAGAAAGTTGATTCAATAATGTTCATTCTTCAGTTATTGGATGTGCTCCCAGTACAAGACAAGTAACTGAATAAATCTTGTATCTAAATTGCAACAGTACTCTCCAATTGCCTGAAACTAACACATACTTTGTGCATCCAGAATTAGGCTTCTTTTATAATCTTGCTAGTTGCTCTGCCAGTCTTAACAGATGGTTACCATCGGGAGTGAAGATTGGCTGCGCTAAGTTTGATTTGTAGCTGAGGCAAATAGGATAAGAAATTCTTAAATTTGATCCCAGATCTATGGTGGAATATCCCATTCTACCCAAAGACAGACATGATGCAACAAAGGATAATTGATCTGTTGGTCATGTTTCCTGCTGTTGATTACCTCATGAAAAAGCACATGAAAGGCTGGATTTTGAATGCAGACTTGGAAACTGATATCCATGTAAATTCTGGATCCTGAGTCTGTACTATGTTTGTAGTATGATATTTCTATGTAATTGGAATTAATTGGCCAGGTGGTGAACTTGGTGTCCAATTAGAGGTCATGAATACTTCCATACTGTATGTAGACAGGCCGACAAGGGGAGAGGCCATTTTGGATTTGGTACTTGGCAATGAGCCAGGACAGGTGCCAGATCTCGTGAGAGAACACTTTGATGAGGGTGACCAAAACTGCCTCACATTTACCATAGCCTTGGAGAGGGAAAGAAGCAGTTACCAAGGGAAGATATTTAATTGAGAAAAAGGGAATTATGCCGCTGTCAGACAGGAGTTGGAAAGTACAGATTAGGAGCAATTGTTCGACAGAAAGGGCACAGAAGACATGTGGAGACTGTTTAAGGAGCAGTGGCTGCAAGTGATGCACAAATTTGTTACTCTGAGACAGGCAAGAAGGGGTAAGATTAAGGAGCCTTGGATGACGAGAACAGAGGAGCTTCTCGTCAAAAGGAAGAAGGCAGCTTACTTAAGGTGGAGGAAGCAAGGATCTAGCACAGCTTTAGAGGATTACAGGCTTACAAAAAAAGAGCTCAGAAATGGACTGAGAAAAGTCCGGAGGGGGCACGAGAAAGACTTGGCAGGAAGGATTAGGGAGAACCCAAAGGCATTTTACTCATATGTGAGGAATAAGAAAATGGTCAGGGAGAAGATAGGGCCAGTCAGGGATAGCATAGGGAACTTGTGTATGGAGTCTGAGCAAATAGGGGAAGCCCTAAATGAGTTTTTTGCTTCAGTTTTCACTAAGGAAAGGGACCTTGTTGTGAATGAGAACTTTGAGGAGCTGGGATATAGGTTTGAACAGATCAAGATTGATGAAGTTGATGTGCTGGAAACTTTGGCAAACATTAAGATTGATAGGTCCCCAGGGCCAGACCAGATTCATCCTAGGTTGCTCCAGGAAGCAAGAATGGAGGTTGCTAAGCCGCTGGCAAAGATCTTTGCTTCCTCACTCTCCCGGTGAGTCATACCGGAGAATTGGAGGGAGGCGAATGTTGTTCCTCTTTTCAAGAAGGAGGAAAGGGAAACCCCTGGCAATTAGACAGTCAGTCATATGTCTTGGTCAGCAAGGTTTGGGAAAGAATTCTGAGGGATAGGATTTATGACTATTTGGAAAAGCATAAAGTTAAAAATCACACAACACTAGGTTATAGTCCAACAGGTTTAATTGGAAGCACACTAGCTTTCGGAGCGACGCTCCTTCATCAGGTGATTGTGGAGGGCTCGATTATAACACAGAATTTATAGCAAAAATTTGCAGTGTGATGGAACTGAAATTATACATTGAAAAATTGATTGTCTGTTAAGCCTTTCATCTGTTAGAATACAGTGATAGTTTCACTTCTTTCATGTGTAAATCACAAAACCCTCCACGCTTCAGGCTCACTGCCTTTATTCCAGATGAAGGGCTTTTGCCCGAAACGTCGATTTCGAAGCTACTTGGATGCTGCCTGAACTGCTGTGCTCTTCCAGCACCACTAATCCAGAACCTTTTTTTTAAAGTTGCATTCTCGGGTTAGCTATTAACAATGGTGATAGCTAGACAATATGTTGAAGGTGTTAGCCCCCTGTGTTCTCTGTCTATGACCTGATGTTTAGATTGATTCTAATCTAAAATGTGAGATAACAGAGTTTTACATAAACTCATGCAGTTTTTGAGCTCAGAGTTCTACATGAATGTATGCAGTTTTTGAGCAAAGTGCAACGTAAACTCTGCAAGTACAAATTCACCACACAAAATATATGTGTGCATGTGGGTCTTTGTCTGTCTGTGTGTGTCTGTCTGTCTGGGGTGGGGGTTGTGAGTGTGAGAAAGTGTGTGTGTGTGTGTGTGTGTGTGTGTGTGTAGTGCAATGGTGGTCACCTGTAATGTGACATGAACCCAACGTCCCGGTTGAGGCCCTTCCCTATGGGTACCGAACTTAGCTACCAGCCTCTGTTCGGCCACTTTCCTCTGCTGCCTGTCCCGAAGTCCACCTTGGAGGATGGTCACCCAAAGGTCCGATGCTGAATGTCCTGGACCACTGAAGTGTTCCCCAACTGGGAGGGAACCCTCCTGTCTGTTGATTGTTGTGCGGTGCCCATTCATCTGTTGTCATAGCCTTTGCTTGGTTTCCCCAATGTACCATGTCTCCGGGCATCCTTGCCTGCAACGTATAAGATAGACAACGTTGGCTGAGTCACATGAGTACCTGCCATGTACAAGGTGGGAGGTGTTCCCACGCATAATAGTGGTATCTATGTCCACAATCTGACATCTCTTGCAGCGTCCACCGGGACAGGGTTGTATGGAGTTGTCCTGAGAGCCGGGCAGTTTGCTTCAAACAATGATCTGTTTGAGGTTTGGCGGCTGTTTAAAGGCAAGGAGTGGAGGTGTGGGGAAGGTCTTGGTGAGGTGCTCATCCTCATTGATAATGTGTTGCAGGTCACGAAGAACATGGCGTAATTTTTCAGCCCCTGGGAAGTACTGAACAACGAAGGGTACCCTGTCAGTTGCAACACGTGTCTGTCACGGTGGACGCTGCAAGACGTGTCAGATTGTGGACATTGATACCACTATTACGTGTGGGAATACCTCCCACCTTGTACATGGCAGGTACTCATGACTCAGCCAACGTTGTCTATCTTATACGTTGCAGGCAAGGATGCCCGGAGGCATGGTACATTGGGGAAACCGAGCAAAGGCTACGACCAACAGATGAATGGGCACCGCACAACAATCAACAGACAGAAGGGTTCCCTCCCAGTTGGGGAACACTTCAGTGGTCCAGGACATTCAGCCTCAGACCTTCAGGTGACCATCCTCCAAGGTGGACTTCGGGACAGGCAGCAGAGGAAAGTGGCCGAGCAGAGGCTGATAGCTAAGTTTGGTACCCATAGGGAGGGCCTCAACTGGGACCTAGGGTTCATGTCACATTACAGGTGATCACCATTGCACTACACACACACACACAGATATTCCTACACACACACATTCTCACATTCACACAGACACAGGTACACACAGACGCACACACAGACACCCACACACACCCTTATAGACACACACACTCCCACACATGCACTTCCTCACAGACTTAAGACACTCTGCACTCACTACACACACACACTTTCTCACACTCACAACCCCCACCCAAGACAGACAGACACACACAGACAGACAAAGACCCATATGCACACATATATTTTGTGTGGTGAATTTGTACTTGCAGAGTTTACATTGCACTTTGCTCAAAAACTGCATACATTCATGTAGAACTCTGAGCTCAAAAACTGCATGAATTTATGTAAAACTCCTGTTATCTCACTTTTTAGATTTGAATCAATCTAAACATCATGGCATAGACAGAGAACACAGGGGGCTAACACCTTCAACATATTGTCTAGCTATCACCATTGTTAACAGCTAACCTGAGAATGCAACTTTAAAAAAAAGGGTTCTGTAATTTACACATGAAAGAAGTGAAACTATCACTGTATTCTAACAGATGAAAGGCTTAACAGACAATCACTTGTTCAATGTATAATTTCAGTTCCATCACACTGCAAATTTTTGCTATAAATTCTGTGTTATAATCGAGCCCTCCACAATCACCTGATGAAGGAGCGTCGCTCCGAAAGCTAGTGTGCTTCCAATTAAACCTGTTGGACTATAACCTGGTGTTGTGTGATTTTTAACTTTGTACACCCCAGTCCAACACCGGCATCTCCAAATCATGGAAAAGCATAGTGTGATTAAAGGTAGTCAGCATGGCCTTGTGAGGGCAGGTCATGTCTCACAAATCTTATTGCATTCTTTGAGGAGGTGACAAGATAGATCAACAAAGGTTGAACAGTGGATTTGGCATATGTGGACTTCAGCAAGGCATTTGACAACGTTCTCCATGGTAGGCTCATTCATAAAGTCAGGAGGTATGGGATACAGGGAGATTTATTTGGGTGTCTGAATTCAGAGTTGGTTGGCTGACAGAAGGCACATAGTGGTTGTTGATGCAAAGTATTCTGCCTGGAGGTCAGTGGTGAGTGGGGTCTCGCAGGGGTCTATTCTTGGGCCTCTGCTCTTTGTAGTTTTTATAATTGACTTGGATGAGGAGGGTGAGGGGTTGGTTACTAAATTTGCTGATGACAAAAAGGTTGGAGGTGCCATTAATATTATCAAGGGCTATTGCAGGCTGCAGCGCGACATAGACAGGATGCAGAGCTGGGCTGAGAAATGGCAGATGGAATTCAACCTGGATAAATGTGAAGTGATGCATTTTGGAAGGTCGAACCTGAATGCTGAATATAGGATTAAAGACAGGATTCTTGGCAGCGTGGAGGAACAGAGTGATCTTGGTGTTCAAGTACATAGATCCCTCAAAGTTGGCACCCAAGTCCATAGGGTTGTTAAGAAAGCAGACGGTGTTTTGGGTTTCATTAAGAGGGGGATCGAGTTTAAGAGTTGTCAGGTTTTGCTGCAGCTCTACAAGAACCTGATGAGACTACACTTGGAATACTGTGTCCAGTTCTGGTCATCCTATTACAGGAAAGATATGGAGGCTTTGGAGAGGGTGCAAAGAAGGTTTACCAGGATGCTGCCTGGACTGGAGGGCTTGTCTTATGAAGAGGGGTTGACTAAGCTCAGACTTTTCTCTCTGGAGACAAGGAGGAAGAGAAGTGACCTGATCGAGGTATACAAGGTAATGAGAGGCACGGATAGAGTCAATCGTCAGATAACTTTCCCCAGGGCAGGATTGATTGGCGCAAGGGGTCATTGTTTTAAGATATTAGGAGGAAGGTACAGAGGAAACGTCAGAGGTAGGTTCTTTACGCAGAGAGTTGTGAAAGCATGGTATGCATTGCTAGCAGTGGTGGTGGAAGCAGTCATTAGGGATATTTAAGCAACTAGTGGACATGCACGTGGACAGCAGTGAATTGAGGGGTGCGTAGGTTAGGTTATTTTATTTTAGATTAGGAATTATCCACGGCATAACATCGTGTGCTGAAGGGCCTGTTCTGTGCCGTACTCTTCTATGTTCTATGTTCTAAAAATCTATCGGCATAATAAAACAAGTGGGGAGAGGTTGGAGACATTGGAGGCTTGGAAATAAGATTGAATGAGTAGGGGACCAGAGATAGGGGAAGAAGGGACTGAAAGAACTGGGATGGGGGTTTCAGAGAAAGGAAGGCAGGCGGCGGAGGTGGGGGGAGGTTGAAGGAAGCGGTGAAGATTGGAGACTTCAGATTCTACAATGCACACTTACTGATCAAACTTATCAAAATTAAATCAAACTATCATTATCAGAGTGATGATGCACTTCAAACTCTGTGAGACTCACAGGTCCTTCAAGGCCTTCATTGTGTTAGTGGACTCTGCATGCTCTCCATCTATTGACACCCAAATGTAAACATAATCACAGAAGAGGGGCAGGCAGGTGAGTTCTAAGACCCCTTCCATATCCCTCTGCCTGGACTTGTTGTTGACCACCTTGGCCAGGCACATGAGCAGGATCAGAGGAGGTACTCTGATCTACCTATACCCTCTGCATGGGATGCTCATAGATTAGGAGCATGGGACTGAAGTACAACCAAAAATTTACGCTCTGCCCCCTTTAAGGATTAAATGAAGGACAAGAAATGAAAGACAAATCAAATGCATGTGAAATATATAGTTTTCTCTCGGCCCCAAAAGAACATGTAGCTTGGTACCCAAGCATTTGTGGCATGGCACTGCTACATACAACATTCTCCATCCTAGATCCCTGATGAAATGAGGGAAGATCCCCCGAACACCAAACTCCCCCTCCCACCCACACCTTATCAAGGGTCCTCCACTGGGGAAGGTTGCTGTCAGAAGATAGAATGGTGGAGAAAGATAAGAAGGTGGAGAATGTGCAGTCGCAGTCAAAACAGGTACGCTTCCATGCCATTTTAAAAGACATGAAGGGAATTTCCTGTAGATGGTTCAAAATGTAGGATCCTGTGTGAGGATTTAGAATTTGGGGACAATGTTAATTTTGGGGTCAGTTAATTCGGAAGCTCGTTGCATGCTTTAGCTCCCTGGATCCCCTACGTGTTCTCAGGATTCAGTACCACAGTCAGGAGGCTCTTGATGACTCGGGTTATGATGATGAGGAATGACAAAATTAATTGCTCGACATCCAGGTCTACTGTAAGCTTCAAATAGTTTATTGTTTTACACTCGTGGGGAGACAGACTCTGGGCATTCCAGGGACTTTACCACCCATCAACAGAAACATGCAGTTTAAATACCTTCCCATGATGAATACCAGACTTTGGACAAACCTTATACAGAGGCTAACAATATGCCCTTTCATAGGGGCCAGGTATAAAAGGTCCTTTAATCAAACCTTCTGCTCAATTTAGTTGCCCTGTAATTCCTTTTCTCATTTGTGCAGTCATGTGAGTTGAGAAATTCTGGTTGGTTAAATCAAATCAATGGCCTGTTGTTCCCTTACTCGGGATATGTTTATTACTTTAATCCATATTGTCTACAAGACCTACAGGCCATTATTCTCCATGTCAAGATTAGATTACGTTACTATGTGGAAACAGGCCCTTCGGCCCAACAAGTCCACACCGACCCACAGAAGCACAATCCACCCATACCCCTACATTTATCCCTTACCTAACACTACGGGCAATTTAGCATGGCTAATTCACCTAACCTGCACATCTTTGGACTGTGGAGGGAAACCGGAGCACCCGGAGGAAACCCACGCAGACACGGGGAGAACGTGCAAAGTCTACACAGTCAGTTGCCTGAGGCGGGAATTGAACCCGGGTCTCTGGCGCTGTGAGGCAGCAGTGCTAACCACTCTGCCACTGTGCCGCCCCACCGTGCCGTCAAAGCCAATATTAATTGTACTCCTCTTACCTGTGATATTATCCTGATAGCAGAGGTGTATATTCATGTTCATCCCCCAATCCCACAATGTTTTCCACTATTTTTGCTCCTGAAGGTCCTGCTTTCTGTCCTCTTCAAGAATGTCCAGCTTCTTTTGCAACTGGTAGTAGAACTTGATTATCTGACCTATCCTTTGCTTGATCTCCCACAATTGTTCATTTAAGTGTGGGATGAAGGTTGTTTCTACTTCCTCAAGCACTTCCTGTTCTTGTTGTGCATCACCTGAGTCTGACCTATAGTAACTGGCAGATGAAGCAGAATTTGGTGCGTATGAGGGGGGCAGCTTCCATATTTGTATAATGATTCTGTGGCAGATACACAGTTCTGTTCTTTCCCCCTACCTCCACCTCCTCCCCCTCACCACCACCGCCACCCCCCCACCCCCCCACCCTGCCATATCCTGATTGAGCAAAGTGTTGGGAGGGCACATGTGATTTCTAGCACACATCCTTCTATGCAGTTGAATAGGCATTCGTCTGGGTCTCCTTACCCACTGAATAGTGATACTCCCCTTTCACTTACAAGGGAGATCCAATATAAGCTATTACTCCTATGTATTATGTTTGTGTTTATAAAGTAGTATCAAAGAGAGTTGTTTTCTCATTTACAGCTAATATTTTCTGAAAGTGGGGGTAGGGCCCTGATTCTGGATTTGCTATAGGGGTGATCAAATTTATCCCTATCCCAGTAACAATGCTGGCTTCACAGTTGGGGACAACTGGATACTCTTGTTAGGTCTTTCAGTGTATAGTCACCAATGTTTGCTTAGAGTTGGTTAGTTGTGCCAGCCAAACAGCTTTGAATTTTTCAAAAGACAAAACAATCATGACTGGGCAGGATCAGGCTCAGAAAGATTCTGAAGTGTGTAGTTTTGCTTTCAGTTAGTTGAATAGGTTTTTGCTGGGTGCTGGAACTGAACTTGAGTTCTCTGTTGCTAGAGCAAAGTCTTAGACAGAGAGGCTTCCTCTTAAAAATCAAAAAAGATTGCTTCTTTCTAATGGACTGGAGAGAGACAGCCTGTCAGAATAATAACTGTGTTACAGAATTGTCTTTGCCAAGAGTGTGTTTATGGAATGCTACCTCTGTTGGGACAGTTGACAATTAGTAGTTACGCAATACATTGTCTTGTTAAGCATTTCAATAAAGTTATGCCAACTCTTCTTTTTGTTGTATTTTACCTGTGAGAATAAAGTGTGTTTTGTTTGCCTTCCTAAAAAATATATATGCTAGGATCTAGGCTATCTCCATAATATACTTTGGGGGTCTGGTGTGGTCCATAATGTAGCTATTAATCCACTCAGGTACTCCCACTCTTTGAATGTAATTGAGGTTCTGGCTTATCTGATTGATCATTCATTGCCTATATCCATGACACAATTGCCTTTGTCGAACCTTTTCAGAATCATCTCGTTGCCTATCAATCCATGCGATTCCATTATGACTACCCCATTCAATTATATTACCATTATTTTCTGTCCCAGCCTCACCTGATCTCCTGTGCACCCTCAGCTCTTACTATTAGCTCTCTCATGATTTTCCTTCGCCACTCCACATTTTCAATTACACCCTTTATATCTATGGCATTAATTATAGAAGTAAGATAACACACATAAGATCTTGTGAAATATATAAAATAGGCCCTGTGGAACAGAAGATGATGCAGCTGCTTGTATAGAGACAGTTAGATAATGTGCAGTCTTGAGGAATACTGATAGAAGCTTCCGTACCAGGCTGGTCCAAAGTCTGATATTCATTATGGGACAGGAGGGAAGTGTCATGCATTCACACAATGTTAAGACCCCTAGGTAATTGGATGAGTCGATAGATGATAATCAGTTAATCATTCTGCCCCCACCAGATTGTCTGCAGGATGGTGTCTGGCACCGTAACAGCTAATTACAATGACATTGTCCAGTCTGCTCCTTCGCTTTCTAACAAGTCTGAGTTTGGTCACTGAGCTTCCTAGGCCCTCTCCTCTATCAGCGACTGAAAACCTCAGTAATGGAAGAACCACATTCTTGAGCAGCAGCTCCCTTAGAATAGTTGCCACTTCCACACAGGACAGAAGTCCAGTGAGAGCCAACCATGTCTCAAACCTTGATCAAAGCCAAAAAGAAGACGTGCAATTCCTGGAAGGTCAGAGGACTTGTCCACTGCATAAACAGAAACTATGTGTCATAATTGAGATCAGATGCCTGATGGAAGAAATACCCTGACAGGGGCATCATTTTAAAAGAGACTCAATATAAAGCAATCATTGCTGGGTCTGGTAAGTTGAACTATACAGGAACACTGATGTCTGATCTCCTTTCCCAAGCAGCACCTAGTGTGGCTTTCTATTTTTGAAAACTTTGAATTTCCACTGTTTCGGTGTGACAAATTGCAGGTAGGGACCAAGATGACCAACTGGTGCCACAACATGATTGGAATCATCTCATTTATGACAAACATTTCAAGTAAAAGTCCACTTCACCTGGGATTCCCAAACAGACTTCCATCCATGTGCTAAATAGATCAGAGTTTCTGAGATCAGAAAAGATCAGGTGTTTTCGGATTCCATTCTTATTTCTATTTGATTTAAAATCACAATAACAGGCTAACAGTTTTGACCTGAGAGGGCTCTTCTCACCAGAAAAGTGAAATGCTCGAATTGCCTCTCATATGTATTTTTAAAGAACAGGAGAACAATCAGCTACTTGAAAGTTGTCAAGAAGATTAGAGATCCTCAAAGTTTGATACTGCATTAGCAATGAAAGGTAGTATGAATATTTAGATTTTGAAAGTTCAACCTAAGGAGTTGGATCCTCATCAGTTTCATTAGCCAATGACAACTGATGTGGGATCTGAATTGCCATTAGTAAATATTGCAATTATCCACAACCATTAGATCAAAATTAAGCTCTATTACTTATAGAAGAATATGCCTCGTCCGCTAATGATGTCAAAATTCACATCAGCCACAGCACAGTTCACAGTTATATGCTGTAACATATAAATCACAAAGACCTACTTCATAGTTGTCACTTCTGCTGCAAAGAAAACTCTGTTGGCTTACAATTAAATTAGCATACAAATTAAGTGAACTCTTTAATATCCAGCTCACTCAACCATTGAGGAGGACGCTCTTTGTGGCTTATCTGATGAACTGACGTATTTGATAAATTACTTCATTAAGGGTGCAAAAACATTGGACTCTGAGAATGCCTTTGTTGGACTGGTAATTATAGCATTTTTTAAAATTCAAATATTTTAAAAATGTCAGTTTTTTTAGCAGTCACAGTACAGATACTGTTTTATTGTTAACTTCAAGTTTGATATTTTCAATCAAACAAATATACAATGGATCAAAGTGGTGTACCATAACATGTTTGCAGTGGGTACTGCTGACTGTACAACTTTATCTTAATGGCAGGAAGAATAGAAAGTAACAGGTCAGTGTTAAGAATTTATTTTCAGATTCACATACTTGGGTTTAACAGTCAGGTTTGTGGAGATTGATCATTTGAATTGCAGTCATAGTTATGTGCACCCTTATGTCAGTGAAGATGGGCCGCTCAGGTTGCTTTGCTCTTTCTAGGAAAGTAGACCTGCGCCTGCAAGGTTTGGAGTGAATTGTTCTGACCTCATATACCTCAGTAAGACCACATTTGGAGTACTGTGATTAGTTTTGGCTTCCTTGTGCTCAGCTTAGAATACACCTGTAGCACTCTCCAGAGATCTGGTTTCCATATTTTTAAAATGACATAGCAAATCACAAGTATCACAAAATCATTCATAATTCCAAAATGAAATTGAAGAAAACCCCAGGCAAAAGGGCTAGAATGTTGAACTCAGCACCACATGGTGCATAGAATGATTAAGACAAATGGCCAAAGTTTGTTCACCCCAGTCCAATACCTCCACATTAAGGCAAATGGCATCTATGCTTCTGTAGAACTTCTTTAAAGTTCAGCCAATTTCTGTACAATAATCTCCCACAAACATCAATGAGTTAAGAACGGATAACCTGTTTTAGTGCTGCTGATTAAGAATATGATATTATCCAGTTTATGTGGAGTAAGTTCTCTGCTGTCCTCTAAGATAGTTTTAAGAAATCCTTTACGTCTATCTGAGAGGGCATATAGACCATTGGTTTTACATCTGATCTGAAATACACACCTTCAATGGCACACCACAATCTGTGTACTGCGCTGAGTATAAGCTTGGAATTTTCTGCCCGAGTCCTGGAGTTGAAGAAGATCCCACAGTCTTCTGATTAAGCAGCAAGAGTGTTACCAATTGAGCAAGGCTGAAATACATTGAGGAAGTGGTGGGTGTGGGTACAATTACAATATTTAAAAGAAATTTGGATGAATACATGAATAGGAAAGGTTTGGAGGATATGGGCCAGGAGCAGGCAGGTAGGACGAGTTATATTTGGGATTATGTTTGGAATGGACTAGTTGACCAAACAGTTTGTTTCCGTGCTGTATGTCTCTATGACTTATTTCACAGAAGAGAAAACTTGCAATAAAGTCAAAAATCTCAGCAC
This sequence comes from Chiloscyllium punctatum, assembly GCF_047496795.1. Taxonomy (NCBI): domain Eukaryota; kingdom Metazoa; phylum Chordata; class Chondrichthyes; order Orectolobiformes; family Hemiscylliidae; genus Chiloscyllium; species Chiloscyllium punctatum. The sequence continues at coordinate 18,749,096 of NC_092748.1, forward strand.
AGCTACTACTTCAGATGAAGAGTCAGATGTTTACAGAGTTGGGCCAACTCCTGCATGCTACCCATCCAATCATTTGCACAGAATCAATCATTCAAAGCCAGCATTTCACTTCAGTCTGTGTGAGCAGATCATTGCTAAATTTATCCATTATTATGTCTTGGAGATCAGCCAAGCATTTATTAAGAGGTACCTAAAGGAGCAGATGTCTGCCCATACCAATCAATCAATGAAAATATGAGATGGTGGCAAAATATTAGCATGAATCAGGGACTTGTTATTGAAGAAACAGTAAATAGAAGGAACAGTAAGTTATTTTGAGGTTTGTTGGTTGTAACTAACAAAGATCAGTACTGGGGCATCAGTTGTTAGTGACTGTGTGCAATCTAAGTTTCATGATAATACAAAGTTAAGTGGAAAAGCAAGCTGCAAGGATAGCCCATGGACGAAAAGGGATAAAAATGGAACATAACCAGAGCATAGTTGTATAGACTCCTGGAGGGTACTGCAGGAATATTGGATGATGAAAGGTTGATGTTGGCCTTCCCATCTCGAGGCCAAATCAGCTCCTATGTAGTCAATTAATAACCACTTGAGATCCTCATTCCACTGTTGTTTGGCAGCTGAGGTTCTCCTACTTAGGCATCCTGTGCACAATGGATAGCCTTACAGTGAGTCTTCCTTTGCCCGCCATGGTGATTTTCCTCCATCACATGCATAGGCCCATCTGATTGGCCCTTCTGGATAGAAAATAGTGAGTGGGGATAAGGGATTCTTTTTCCGTTTGGTGACCTGTGACTAATGGGATTCCATTGGGATCAGAACTGCGACCACAACTGTTTACAATGTATATTAATGACTTGAAGGAAGGAAGTCAATGTACTGCAGCCAAATTTACAGACAACACAAAAATAGCTGGAAAGGCAAGATGTTAGGTACATATTTACAGTTTAAGTGATATGGATAGGTTAAGTAAGTGGGCAAAAAGTTGGTAAATGGATTACAATGTGGCAAGTGTGAAGCTATTCATTTTGGAAGGGAGAACAAAAGAAGAGTATTATCTTTTAAAAAAGCAAAGCTGCAGAAAACCGCAATACAAAGGGAATTGGGGGTACAGGTAGTTCTTCTGTAACACACGTTTTGTCAGCGCAAATTGGCAATAACGCAACTAATGAATTATGGATGTTGTTTGTCTAACGCAAACTTTCTAATGTATGGGTATAGCGGGTTTTCTATAGCACAACCTTCTACTGCGTGATTTCTAAGGTGGTTTCCCATAGCAAGATTTCTATAGCGCAAGGTTGCAGAGGAACACAACTGTCATGTTAGAACGTTGAACACTACAGCATAGTACAGGCCTTTCAGCCCTCAATGTTGCACCAACCCATGATACCAATCTGCAGCCCATCTAACCTACACTATTCCATTCTCGTCCATATATCTACCCAATGACCATTTAACTGTCCTTAAAGTTGGCGAGTCTATTACTGTTGCACGCAGTGCGTTCAACATCCCTACTACTCTCTGAGTAAAGAAACTACTCTGACATCTGTCCTATATCTATCATCCCCCCATGCTAGCCATCGCCATCTGAGGAAAACGGCTCTCACCGTCCAACCTATCTAACCCTCTGATTATCTTATATGTCACAATTAAGTCCCCTATCAACCTTCTTCTCTCTAACAAAAACAGCCTCAAGTCCCATAGCCTTTTCTAAGATCTTCCCTCCATACCTGGCAACATCCTAGTAAATCTTCTCTGAACCCTTTCCAAAGCTTCCAAAGCATGCCTCTGTATTTTGTTCATAATGTGGTGACCAGAACTGTACGCAATCGTCCAAATGTGGCTGCACCAGAGTTTTGTATAGCTGCAGCATTATGTATTTTGTTCATAATGTGGTGACCAGAACTGTACGCAATCGTCCAAATGTGGCTGCACCAGAGTTTTGTATAGCTGCAGCATGATCTCATTGAGTTTCAAAACTCAATCCTTCTACCAATAAAAGCTAACCCAGCGTATACCTTCTTAACAATCCTATCAATCTCGGTGGCAACTTTCAAGGATCTATGTAGCTGGACACCAAGATCTTTCTGCTCATCTATACTACCAAGAATCTTACCATTAGCCCAGTACTCTGCATTCCTGTTACTCCTTCGAAAGTGAATCACCTCACGCTTTTCCACGTTAAACTACATTTGCCACCTCTCAGCCCAGCTCTGCAGCTTATCTATGTCTCTCTGTAACCTACAATGTCCTTCTTCTATATCCACACCTCTACTGACCTTAGTATCATCCGCAAATTTATTAACCCATCCTTCTGTGCCCTCATCCAGGTAATTTATAAAAATGACAAACAACAGTGGACCCAAAACAGATCTTTGTGGTACCCCACCAGTAACTGAATTCCAGGATGAATATTTCCCATCAACCACCACCCTCTGTCTTTTTTCAGCTGGCCAATCTCTGATCCAAACTGTTAAATCACCCTCATTCTCATGCCTCTGTATTTTGTTCAATAGTCTACCGTGGGGAACCTTATCAAACTCCTTACTGAAATCCAAATACACCACATCAACTGCTTTACCCTCATCCGCCCATTTGGTCACCTTCGCAAAGAACTCAATAAAATTTGTGACGCGTGGCCTACTATTCACAAAACCGTGTTGATTATCCCTAATCAACTTATTCCTCTCCAGATGATTATAAATCCTATCTCTTATAACACTTTTCAACATTTTACCCATAACCGAAGTAAGGCTCACTGGCGTATAATTTCCAGAGTTGTCCCTACTCCCCTACTTGAACAAGGGAACAACATTTGCTATCCTCCAGTATTCTGGCACCATTCCTCTCGTCAATAGCGAAATAAAGATCAAAGCCAAAAGCTCAGCAATCTCTTCCCTGGCTTTCCAGGGAATCCAAGAATAAATTCCATTTAGCCCAGGGGACCTATCTACTATTACACTTTCCAGAATTCCTAACACCTCCTCCTTATGTACCTAAATCCCATTTAGTCTAGTAGCCTATATCTAAGTATTCTCCTCAACCACATTGTCTTTTTCTAGTGTGAGTACTGACTAAAAGTATTCATTTAGCACTTCCCCTAACTCCTCTGACTCCACGCACAATTTCCCACTAATATGTTTGATTGGCCCTAAAATTACGCTAGCCATTCTTTTATTCATGATATACCAATAGAGAGCTTTAGGATTTTCCTTGATCCTATCCACCAACAACTTCTCATGTCCCCTCCTGGCTCTTCTTAACTCTTTCTTTAGGTCTTTCCTGGTTAACATGTAACTCTCAAGTGTCCTAACTGAGCCATCACATCTCATCTAAGCCTTCTTCTGTCTCTTGACAAGTGATTCAACTTCCTTTATAAACAACGGCTCCCGCGCTTGATAACTTCCTCTCTGCCTGACCGGTACTTACTTATTAAGGACCCACAGAGGCTTATCCTTGAATAAACTCCACATTTCAACTGTGCCATCCCCTGCAGTTTCCTTCCCCATCCTATGCATCTTAAATCTTGCCTAATCGCATTGTAATTGCCTTTTCCCCAGCGGTATATACCTATCCTTTTCCATCACTAAAGTAAACATAACCAAATTGTGGTCACTATCACTAAAGTGCTCACCTATCTCCAAATCTAACACCTGGCTGGGGTCATTACCCAGTACCAAATCTAATATGGCCTCTTCTCTTGTTGGCCTGTCTACGTACTGTGTCAGGAAACTCTCCTGCCCATATTGGACAAAAACTGTCACATCTAAAGTACTTGAACTATAGTATTCCCAGCCAAATTTTGGATGGCTGAGGTCCCCCGTAACAACTACACTGTCACTCTTGCTCCTATCGAAGATAATCTTTGCTATCTTATCCTCTACATCTCTGAGAAAACTCCTAAAAGGGTAACCTTTCCTTTCCTGTTTCTACTCTCAGCCCATACTATCTCAGTAGACGAGTCCTCAAATGTCCTTTCTGCAACCATAATACTGTCCTTGACTAACAGTGTGACACCACCCCTTCTTTTAACATGTTCTCTGTTCTTACTGAAACATCTAAATCCCCGAACCTGCAATAACTATTCCTGTCCCTGCTCTATTCATGTCACTGAAATGGCCACAACATCGAAATCTCAGGTACCAATCCATGCTGCAAGTTCACCCACCTTATTCCAGATGCTCCTGGCATTGAAGTAGACACGCTTCAAACCAACTTCTTGCATGCCGGTACTTCTTGCCATCTTGAAATCTTAGTTCTGACTTTACTACTCTCAACCTCCCATATACTCGAACTACAATTTTGGTTCCCACGCCCCTGCTGAATTAGTTTAAAACCACCCAAAGAGCATTAGCAAACATCCCCCCTAGGATATTGGTACCCCTCTGGTTCAGGTGAAGACCATCCTATTTGTGGAGGTCCCACCTATCCCAGAAAGAGCCCCAATTATCAAGAATCCAAAACCCTCCCTCCTCATGATCCCTGTAGCCACGTGTTCAACTCATGGCCAACAAACCAGAGACAACAACTCTGTTTGTTCTAGCTCTAAGCTTCCACCTTAGCTCCCTGAACTTTTGACTTAAATCCCCATCTCTCTTCCTATCTATGGTGTTGGTGCCTATGCGGACCAAAACATGGGACTGCTCCCTCTCCCTGTCAATGATCCTGAAAACATGATCAGAGACATCACGAACCCTGGCACCTGGAAGGCAACACAACAACCATGAGTTTCTTTGTCCCCCTAACAATGGAGTCCCCAATGACTAATGTTTGCTTCTCTTCCCCTTCCCTACTGATCAACACGGACAGACTCTGTGCCAGACACTTGTGCCTCATCGCTTACCCCGGTAAATCTTACCCTACCCACCCAACAGTATCCAAAACAGCATACTTGTTGTTGAGGGGAACGGCCACAGAGGATTCCTGCACTGCCTGCCAGTTCCCTTTCCATTCCCTGACGGTAACCCATCTCCTTTCATCTTTTACCTGAGGTGTGACTACCTCCCTGTAACTCTTCTCAATAACCCCTCCGCCTCCCGAATGATCCGAAGTTCATCCAGCTCCAGCTCCAGTTCCCTAACGTGGCTTTTGAGGAGCTGGAGTTGGGTGCACTTCTCACAAATACAGTCAGCAGGGACACTACTGGTGATCCTTACCTCCCACATTCTGCAGGAAGAACATTCAACTGTCCTAACCTCCATTCCCACTATTCTAAATTCCCAGAAAGACCACTGAAAAACTGAAAAAAGGAAAATAGTAACCTTACCAATCAGGCACACAAAACCTTTTTTTTTGTGTTTTTGCAGAATGACCTGTACTTGTGCAGAAACACATAAAGCTAGCACACAGGTGCAGCAGGTAGTCAAGAAGACAAATAGAATGTTGACCCTTATTTCAAAGAGGTTGGAGTATAAGAATAGGGAAATATTACTGCAACTATACAAGGTGCTGCTGAGATGACATCTTCAGTACTGTGGGCAGTTTTGGTCCCCTTAATTAAGGAAAGACATTCTTATACACTTTCACTGGAGGCAATTCAGGGAAGGTTCACTTTGGTTTAGATGTTGCCAGGGTTGGAGGATTTGAGCTATAGGGAGAGGCTGAATAGACTGGGGCTATTTTTTCTGGAGTGTCAGAAGTTGAAGGGTGACCTTATAGAAGTTTATAAAATCATAAGGTGCATGGATAGGGTGAATAGGCATGGTCTTTTTCCCAATGTTGGGCAGTTCAAAACTATAGGACACAAGTTGAAGGTGTGATAAGAAAGATTCAAAAGGGACCTAAGGGACAACGTTTTCACACAGAGGGTGGTACGTGTATGGAATGAACTGCCAGAGAAAGTGATGGAGGCTGATACAATTGCAACATTTAAAAGGCATCTGGATGGGTACAGGAAATGGAAGGGTTTGGAAGGATATGAGCAAAATGTTGGCAAATGGGACGAGATTAATTTAGAATTCTGGTCAGCATGGATGGATTGGACTGAAGGGTCTGTTTCTATGCTGTACATCTCTATGACTCCATGACTATGAGACTAGGATGATTCTCGATATAGAGGGATTGTCTTTTAGGCAAAAGTTAAAAGGTCAGGACTCTACTCATCAATCTTTTACTATAGTTTCTGTGTTCGAAGCATTCTCTCTCACTAGCTGCCTTAGGAAGGAGCAGGGACTCCAAAAGCTTGTGGTTTCAAATAAACCTGTTGGACTATAACCTAGAGTTGTGTGATTTTGGAATTTAGAAGACTTTCAAGGTTATGGGTCTAGTGCTGGAAAGAGGGACTAGTGTAGGTTTAATGTATTTCTGGTAATATAGACTCGTTGGTCCAAAGGGCAAAAGTGAGGACTACAGATGCTGGAAACCTAAGTCTAGATTAAAGTGGTGCTGGAAAAGCACAGCATGTTAGGTAGCATCCGAGGAGCAGGAAAATCGACGTTTCGGGCAAAAGCCCTTCATCAGGAATGGCTTTTGCCCGAAACGCGATTTTCCTGCTCCTCGGATGCTGCCTCACCTGCTGTGCTTTTCCAGCACCACTCTAATCTAGACTTGATGGTCCAAAGGCCCTCTTCTGTACTGTATAGTTCTAAGAACGAGAGACAACCTTATTTAGAAATACAGAATTCTTAAGGGATTTAATAAGGTAAATGCTGAGAGGACATTTCCCCTCATGCAACAGCCTAGTACTGGAGGACTTAGTCTCAGAATTAAAGGGGCACCAATTTAAGACTGAGGTAAGGAGGAATTTCTTAGACAGTTGCGTGACTTTGGAACTCCTTGCCACAGAGAACTATGGGGGGCAGAGTTCTTGTGAATATTTATGGCTAAGATAGGTTCTTGATCAGTAGGGTAATCGAAAGTTATGGGGAAAGGGCAGGAAAGTATACATGAGGAGTATCACATCAGCCATGATCCTATTGAATGGTGGAGCAGGTTCAAAGGCCTGAACAGCCTACTCCTACTTCTAATTGTCTCATTTACTATTCTACAGACAACTAAAAGATTAGTCACAGAGCCCTACAGCATGAACTCAGGCCCTTCAGCACAAACTGGTCCATGCTGACCAAAATGTCCATTCACGCTAACCCTATTTCCCTATACTTCGGTCATATCCTTCTAAACCTTTCCTATCCATGTATTTGTCCAAATGCCTTTTATATGTTGTTAATGTACCCACCTCATCCACTTCCACTGGCAGCTCATTCTACACACATACCACTCTGTGTAAAAAAGTTGTCCCTCATTCTTTTCATTCTTTAAGCTCTAACCTTAAACTGAAGCCCTCTGGTCCTCAATTCCCCAACCCTGAGAAAAAGAGTGAGTGCATTCATACCACCCATGCCTCTCATGAACTTATACATGTCTATCAGTTCCCCCTCAGTCCAATACTCTCTGAAGAAAAACGTCCTAGCTTGTTCAACCTCTCCCTTTAACTCAGACTGTTGAGTTCTGACAACATCCTTGTAAATTTCTTGTGCATTCTTTCCAGTTTAATAACAGCCTTCCTATAATGAGGTGACCAAAACTGAACACAATACTCCAAATGCAGCCTCATCAACATAACTTCACAACTTCTATGCTCAATGCCCTGACTGATGAAGGCCAGTGTGCCAAAAGCCTTCTTCACTGCCCTGTCTATCTGTGACTTCACTTTCATTTAGATTTCTTACATTTAGATTATTTACAGTGTGGAAACAGGCCCTTTGGCCCAACAAGTCCACACCGACCCTCCAAAAGGGCAACCCACCCAGAACCATTCCCCTACATTTACCCCTTCACCCAAAACTATGGGCAATTTAGCATGGCCAATTCACCTAACCTGCACATTTTTGGATTGTGGGAGGAATCCGGAGCACCCGAAGGAAACCCACGCAGACAGAGGGAGAATGTGCAAACTCCACACCGATAGTTGCCTGAGGCAGGAATTGAACCCGGGCCTCTGGCACTGTGAGGCAGCAGTGCTAACCACTGTGCCTCTGTGAACCTGAACTCCAAGCTTCCTCTGTCCACTACACTCCTTAAGGTGCTACCATTCACCATGAAACTCCTAACTTGATTTGACTTCCCAAAATGCAAGACCTCACACGTAACTATATTAAACTCCATTTGCCATTTCTCAGCCCACTTCCCCAGCTGATCAAGATCCTGCTGCAATTTCTGATAACCTTCCTCACGGTTCACAATACCATCTATTTCAGTGTCACCTGCAAAGTCACTAATCATGCCTTGTACATTCTCATCCAAATCATTATCTAGACAACACAAGTAATGGGCCCAGCACTGACCTGAGGCACTCCATTAGTCACAGGCCTTCAGTCCAAAAGCATACTTTCACTATTACCCTCTGCTTCCTCTCATCAAGCTAATTGTGTATCCAACTTGCCAGATTGATTCACATATCTGTTTTTAACATTTTTTTAGACTTGCCATTTCTATTCTGTGCTGTTTATCTTGCATTTAGTAAACACATTTACTCATTTGTTAACTCAAGAAAGCATGGTCAAATTGGCTCCTATTAGAAGATGAATTCATTAAAGCTGGGGGAAAGGTGTCCTCAATGGAAAAGATCGTATTTAAACTTGCCTCACTAGGGGGCTGGTTGAAATGGATGGGTGGAGAATAAAGAAGGGGAGCCAGTTCATCCCTCCTCATCTGAGAACTTAAGGACTTGGGGTATCCTGCCTGGAACAGTAATGAATTGGGAACTGAGTTAGGGAACTAGTTATAACACTTGATACGTTAGATACTGGCAGGACCAGCTGGAGATTTGAGATCCTGGGAACTCAGTATCAGAGTAATGCATGAGTAATTTAGGACACAAGAACACAATACAAACACTGAGAGAAAGAGTAGGCTATTTGGCCCATCAAGTTGGCCTAATCATTCAATAGGATCACAGCTGATCTGAATGTGATTCAACACCAGTTATCTGTCTACATCTATAACCCTTGATTGCCATGTCAATCAAAATATCAATATCATTCAGCCTTACATGCATTTCGTGACCAGTTTCTGTTTTTCCTTGAGGGAGAGAATTTCATCGACCAACAAACCTCTGACAAAATAAAAATCCCTCATTTCAGTCTTAAATGTGAGGGAACTAATTTCTAAGTTTCCAGATTCTCCCACGGGGGGGAGAAGATTTTCCTAGCATCCATCTGGTCAAGCTCCCTCAGAATCTTATATGTTTCAATAACATTACCTCTCATTCTCGTAAACTTGGAATATTGGCCCAAACAACTCAACTTTTCCTCATAAACTAATTCCTTCATCCCAGGAATTAATTGACTGAACCTTCTTTGAACTGTTACCAATGCAATTATGTCCTTACTTAAATAAGGAAATCAAAACTACACACAGTACTCCACATGTGGTCTCAGCAACGTCCTTTAAATCTACAGGTGCTGTGAGGTGCTGTATTTTGGTAAGGAAAATCAGGGCAGGACTTATACATTTAATGGTAAAGTCCTGGGAAGTGTTGTCAAACAAAGACACCTTGACGTGCAGGTTCATAATTCCTCAGAAGTGGAGTCTCAAGTAAACAGAGTAGTGAATATGATTTTTTTTAAAAAATTCACTCGTGGGCATTGCTGGCTGACCAGCATTTAACGTCCATCCTTAGTTGCCCTTGGTAAGGTGGTACTGAGCTGCCTATTTGAACTGCTGCAAGTAGACCCACAACACTATTAGGGAGGAAATTCCAGGATTTTGACCAAACGACAGTGAAGGAAAAGTTTCAAAGTGGAGGGTATGTCTAGGATTAGTTATCTTCACAATTCCTTTATAAATGATTATTATTCAGCTTAGACTTTATTCCACTTCATATTTATGTTGTTGAAGTACCTTAACATGCAATCTTACATTTTTTATACTTCAGAAATTTGCCTATATATTTGCTTAATATCAGTGTATATAATTGCTTGAACATCTACAGTCCACTCCTGGAAATGAGGCTGCATCTCTTTTGTTCTTCAGTTCAAACCATGTGGCCTCAATTAATACTCGTACCACCATGCACCTCCACACCTGGGGTCTAAATGAAGATGATATGATAAAACAGCTGAAGGTGATGAAAGCCACATCACTGATGAAATAAAAGCATTTAAACTCAAAACAATGTTTCTTGAAGATGAATCAGATTTGATTTAATTTTTAAAAGACAAGTTGTTGTTAAAATATTTAGAGTTTTCCTAATAAAGATTTAGAACATAAAAATGCATGGCTTTCATTTGGTGGATGCGTTAATATAAGTTGAATCAAAACTGAAATGAACTAAAAAAAAATGATGAATGCCTTGTCATCCAAGAAAAGTTGACCAGTGGTGACTGTTTTCAACTGGCACCAGTTAACCAGCCAACCATCAATGTCAACTGTTTTCAAGAGGGAGAAGTTACAATCAGGATTAATTGTTTCCAAATAGTACTCACCAACTGGCCAGTCACCAGTCCAACTTCTTTTCAACTGGCAGGAGTCAATTGCCTGGCAACAGGGCTCAATGGCTTTCGAGTGGTAGTTAATAACGAGCCAGCAACCAGTGTCAACTGTTTCTAACTGGAAACCACCAACTCTACCAGAGATGAACTGTTTTAAAACAGTTGAAAAGCACACAATGCCAGGTTATAGTCCAACAAGTTTATTTGAAAGTACTACCTGACGAAGGAGGAGCACACCAAAAGCTAGTACTTCCAAAGAAACTTGTTGGACTATAACCTGGAGTTGTGTGATTTTTAACTTTGCCCACCCCTGTCCAACACTGGCACCTCCTTATCATTAAAACAGTTGCTAACTGTTCCAACTGGGGCAGTTAAACTATAGCTGTTTCTTTTTCCTACTGGAAATGAAAGATACAAGACTTGCATCTTCACTTGTCTGGATGAGTGAAGCTCCAACAATACTCAAGAATCTTGGCACTATTTAAATAGCCTGCTTGAGTGACACCACAGCCACAAACATCCACTCCCTTCACCATCTACACAGTTGCAGAAATGCACACCATCTACAAAATACAATGCAGAAATTCACTAATGATCCTCAAACATTTGAATCAGAAATTGGCCAGCTGAACAAGACAGACGGTGGTGGTTGATGGGAAATATTTATCCTGGAGTTCAGTTACTAATGGGGTACTGCAAGGATCTGTTCTGGGTCTCCTGTTGTTTGTCATCTATATAAATGACCTAGATGATGGCATAGAAGGATGGATTCGTAAATTTACAGATGACACTAAGGTTGGTAGAATTGTAGATAGTGACGAAGGATGTTGTAGGTTACGGAGAGACATATAAATGTTGCAGAGCTGGGCTGAGAGGTAGCAAGTGGAGTTTAATGTGGAAAAGTGTGAGGCGATTCACTTTAGAAGGGGTAACAGGAACAAAGAGTACTGGGCTAGTGGTAAGATTCTTGGTAGAGTAGATGAGCAGAGAGATCTCAGTGTCCAAGTACATGGATGCTTGAAAGTTGCGACCCTGATTGATAGGTCTGTTAAGAAGGCATACGGTGTGTTAGCTTTTATTGGTAGGAGGATTGAGTTTTGAAACTTAATAAGGTCATGCTGTAGCTGTACAAAACTCTGGTGCGGCCACATTTGGAGTATTGCGTACAGTTCTGGTTACTGCATTATAGGAACAGTGTGGAAGTTTTGGAAAAGGTTCAAAGGAGATTTACTGGGATGTTGCCTGATATGGAGAGAAGGTCTTACGAGGAAAGGCTGTGGGACTTGAGGCTGTTTTCGTTAGAGAGAAGAAGATTGAGAGGTGATTTAATTGAGAAATATAAGATAATCAGAGGGTTAGACAGGTTGGACAGTGAGAGCCTTTTTCCTCGGATGGCAATAGTTAGCATGAGGGGACAGAGCTTTAAATTGAGGGGTGATAGATACAGGAAAGACGTCAGAGTAGTTTCTTTACTCAGAGAGTAGCAGGGGCGTTGAACGCACTGCCTGCAACAGTAGTAGCCAACTTTAAGGGCATTTAAATAGTCATTGGACAGGCATATGGACAAGAATGGAATAGTGTAGTTTAGATGGGCTTCAGATTGGTTCCACAGGTTGGCGCAACATCGAGGGCCAAAGGGCCTGTACTGCACTGTAATGTTCTATGCTCTATGTTCTAGACATCACCTTTCAATCTAAGAACATTACCATCTAGAAAGACAACAGCAGCAAAAACATTGGAACACCACTATCTGCAGGTTCCACTCTAAGCCATTCATCATCCTGATTTGGAAGTATATCATTATTCCATTCGTGTCAGTGGGTCAAAATCCAGGAAATGCCTTCATAATGGCATTGTGCCTCTACCTGCAGCACATAAAATGTAGCAATTCAAGAAGGGAGCCCACAACCACTTTCTCAAGTGCAAAAAGGAACAGACTATAAATGCCATCCCAGCCAGTGATATCCATGTCCCTGAGTGAATAAAGGATAAACAGATATGGCATAAAAGTAGAAGCTAAAACTTCCAGAGAAAACACTTCTTCCAAAAAAATACAGATTAACCGAAAAATTTTATTTTGAAAATCTTATTATTTAGCAGTGTTCCATGAACATAAGATTAGATTTTCAGACTCAGGTATGTAGTTCAGCAAATGTTTTTGATAATATGGGCGTTAGAAAACCGGGGTTGAATTTTACCAAAAATCTGCTAAATGTCAAACTCCCGGTGTTTTATGGAGGGTTTCAGTCCATGCGTCCCTGCCATGTTTCTCTCACACAATTTGCTACTGCTCACATCCTTAAGTGTGCATCTCACATCTGCTGCCATGCTATCTTGCACTCAGCTGTGGCAAAATGCTGGAAGCTACTGATATTCACGCCATGAGCTCCATATTTAAATCCAAGCTGAGTGCTATGTAAAACGCAACCAACCTGGTCTGCAGTTGACACCAAGGTCAGTGCGATATCCACAAACTGGTGGAACACACAGTTATGTAGCAGGAAGGTTAATGGCCTTCTGCACTTTACAAGGCTAAGTGCCACCATCTTCTCTCTGTTACCTCACACTCACTTTAATTCTGCCATTGCAAAATCACATCCCACCAAGGTTCACAGTCTATCACTCATAATAATGTAATAGCATCATCCCTCAATGGCTGTCAGCTAAACTACAAACCCTTTCTGTGCATTATGCTTTCTACTCACTCACTTAGAATGCCTAACCTTTTCAAAACTAATGATAGATCAGTTTCCTAACTAACCATAGTCCACTTGAATGTTCATTGCTCCCAAACGTGACAAGCTGCCTAGCTATCTGGTTTCATTAAAAAGATAAAGCAGAAATGCTGTGACCATCCAAGTAGATGCAAAGTGAGTAAGCATGAAGAATGCAAGCTACTCGATAAACACTGTTGATCGGTGCTTGAGATGGGTGCCTGTCCCTTATTGCAAAGCAACCTGGCAGGAGCAATGCAAAGTAACGGCTCAGTGAGTCTAAAGTCTTATTCTAAAATGCTGAACTGTACTTTATGAGAATCCCAAATATGCCCTGATGTGAGACATGCACATGAACAAGAAACAAGACTAGGTCATTGACTCTTTAAGCATGCCCCACTATGCAATAATATCATGGCTGATCTGATTTTAACCTCAACTCTACATTCTTGCATACCCCCAATAATCTTTTATCTCTTTGGCAATCAAGAATCTTTATAACTCTGCCTTAAAAGTATTTAAAGATTATGCATCCACTGCCTTTTGAAGAAGAGAATTCCAAAGACTCTCAATCTGAGAGGAAAAAAAAACTGTCTAAACTGGACAACCTCTTATTTATAAACTATGATCCCTTAGTTCTATATTCTCTCATAAAGGAAAACATCCCTTCCACATCCACCCAGCTTCTCTCTTCAGGATTTCAACATTTTAATTCAGTTACCTTAGTCTCTTCTAAACTCCACAGGATAAGGGCTAGCCTATCAGCCTTTCTTCGTAAGACAATCTGCTAATCCCAATATTAGTCTTGTAAACCTTCACTGAAGTGCTTCCAATGCATTAGCATCCTTCCCTCTGCCCAGTGGTGGTAATAGACACAGTATTCCAGATGTGATCTCACTAATGTTTTGTATAACTGAAACATAATCTCCCGACCCTTGCATTCATTTCCCCATGCATAGAATATAACATACTTTTAGATTTCCTCATTACTTGCTGTAAGTTTTTCTCAAGCCAAGAATATATCCTGAACGGTGGCAGTGGGATGACAACAGAGCTGACTGGACTTGTGCATTTTGCTGCAGAGATACCATCAATGTTATTCTATCTCTCCTACCACTGCATTCCTTTTGGATACTGCAGCTTTACTAGCTTCTTGTATCACTGTGCCATGGTCATTTAGCTCATCCATTCTTCAGTCCCTGCTCTCATCCAAAGAAGATGAAAAAAACTTCAGATCTGTTGGACAATTGCAGAGTCTGGCACTCCTACATTCCTGTCCTCTGGTTACCCTTATGAACTAGGAGCACAAGTAGGCAATTCAGCCTCCTGAGCTAGCTCTGCTATTTAATATGATCCTTGCTGATCTCATCATGGCCTCAACTCCATTTTCCTGCCTGCTCTCCATAGCCCTTCAATTCATTACGAATTAAAAATTTAATCTTCTTCTTAAATTTACTCAATGACCCAGCATTCATCCCACTCTGCAGTACTGAATTCCACAGATTCACAACCTTCTGAGAGAAGTAATTTCTCCTCACACTTTATTCACTTACCTGCCAAATTTTGACCCATTCAGCTTACCTATTCATATTAATTTGTAAATTTCTTATTCTTCCTTACTTTTCAACTGACTTTAATGTCATCTGCAAATTTGGCTATCATACCCTGTATCTCTGCATCCAAGCCATAGATTGTAAATGGTTAGAACTATCTGGCACTCTACTAGTTGCATATTGCCAAACAGAAAAGACCAACATATCCTGCATTTCTGATTTCTGCTGGTTAATCAATCATCTATCCAAACTACTAAATTACCACTAGCCCCATGTGATCTTAATTTGGTATTAATCTTTTGTGCAGCACCTTATCAAATGCCTTCTGTAAATCCAGTTATAGTTTCCAAAAGGATCCCTATTATCCATTTTGCTTGTTACAGCTTTGAAGAACTCCAGCAATTTACTCAAACAATCTATGGGAACCTTTTTCACATCCAGCAAATTTTGGAATATTATAACCAATGGATCCACTATCTCTGCTGCCACTTTCTTTAAGACGAGAATGTAGGCCTTCAGGCCCTGGGAATGTGTCTGCCTTCAATCCCAATGGTTTGCCCAGTACATTTAGCATGGTGATGATGATTATTCAAAGTTCCTCATTTGCATCATTGTTACTATTGGGAGGATACTAATGTGATTCACGGTGAAAACTGAGGCAAAACATCAATTTATGTCTTTGCCATTTTTGTGTTCTCTACAATTAACACCCTAGTCTCATCATCCAAGCTACCTACATTCACTTTATCTACTCTATTCCTTTTTATACTTACAGAAGCTATTGCTATCCATTTTACATTTTGTTTGAGTTTTCTTCCGTAATTTATCTTTGCTTTTATTACTTTTTGGTAATGCTTCATTGATCTTTAAAATTTTTCCAATCTTCCAGCCTGTTATTGGCTTTAAAATATGGTATGCCTTAGTTTTTTTCTTTATGTATTCTTTAACTTCCTTGCTCAGCCATAAATGCTTTAGGCCCCTCTTGTAAATGAATTTTCCTCACTGAAATACATTTTAGTTGGGAAGAATTGGGAGGATTTCAACTATCCTACCTTTTAATCATCCTGCCCAATCCACTCAGCCCAAATTTGTCCTCATGCCAATGTAACTATCTTTGTTTAACTCCAGAACACTCACATGAACTCTTGTTTCTTGCCAGTTTCAATCAGAACACCTTAAACTACAAGGTATGACTGCCTCCTGGTACAAGGAATCCAGATAACATTCACCTTCCCAATACATTGCAGTGCCTGTAGTTCAGCTTCCAGCTCATAATCTCTGATATGTTTGCCTTGGATCATAATGGTATCCTTCAGCTCTCACATACTGTAACTTTGGCATACCACCTGTACCACCAGTCTTAATGAGTTTTAAAGGAATTCTTTAGGTCTGTTATTCACATTGATTGACATCAATGCGTATACTGTGTTAAAAACTTGAGAATAGAATGCAGGTAAACCAATTAGCAGATACTCACCAAACAGCTATTCCTGAAGAAGAGTTATACCCGAAATATCGACTTCTCTACCTCCTGATGCTGCCTGGCTTGCTGTGATCCTATAGCCTCCCGCTCATCTATCTTCCCTGTACTGGAGCAAAAACCAGTTCTCTGCTTTGCACTGACGTCACTTTGTCAGCCTTTTTGAATTTTTTTTGGGGGGGGAGGAGCAATGATCAAAGATTCTCTGCAGGTGCCTCTCAAAGACCCCTAGCCTGACCCTCTCTTTAACTGCTGTCCAGTAGAGGTGTCTCCCACAGGTGTGGTTGTCTCTACTCCTAGAAGATATCCTATACCCCTCAGAACCTTGTACAGTTTTCCTGGTGGCCAAGCCAGCATTCCTTCCACAGCAAAAAAAATTCCAAATAATTAATTTTAAATGCTGTTTGTGCTACAGTTATACTTCAAAATTATTTTATAAAGTTGCAAAATAAAAACTAATGTATTGTCCTAATCTTCAAAACAGTGCTTGCAGCTCCATCTGTTGTTCAAATAACGTAATTAAATTTTTTACAATAACTAAAATATCTAGTGTCCTTGCATCACAATGAATATAACTTGTGCACTGTTGACTGCATCTAGGAGATGAACTTGGTTTACACCAGCAGCCTTTTCATTCAATTTTATTTCCACTAATGTTCACAGCATTATGGTTCAAACTCATGCACTTGTTTCCTTGTTTGTTGCTTTCATTCTTTGGAAATTTTTAAAAACCTTGACCATATTTTCCAAGTCTATTTAAAAGTTAATAAAAATTACAAAGGGATCTGGATGTACACTGGTCACTAAAATCAAGCATTCAGGTGTAGCATTTAGGAAGGCAAATGGTATGTTGGCCTTCATTGCAAGAGGGTTAATGTACAGGAAGTTTACGGGGTGTGTTGTGTAGTCCATGGGCGCAAGGGAACTGCTGCAGTGCAGAAGCCAGCACAAGACAGACAGCAACAAGACACAGTCTGAAGTAGAAAGACAGCTTTAAAATCTCCTACTTTAGTTGCATAGCGTGACATTTGTTGCATTCATCAAAATAAGGTCCTCATATGAAAGGCCTATGTAAAGACATTCCATGGCCTTCCTTGTTGAATCCTCCATATCCATGAAGGATTATGCCAAACTGTCTCTTCTATGCAATGCAAATGCCAACTGTCTCACAGTACTAAGGACCTATTCTGTTTCTTAGATTGCTCACACAAGCTCATTGAAGATATAACCAATGGATCCAGTCACAACAGGGGTTGTCTTACTGTTGTTGTGCAGTGAAGATGCAGAGTAGCCAGTTGCATAAAGGAGATGCTACGATGCGCCAGCAAGCCCAAGATCAGCAGCAACCTCAAGTGGATGCCAAAAAGCCTCCACATGAAAATGTCGCAGATGAAGGTCCCCTCAAATACGTGGAGTGCCCAGAGTCTATTGTCCCTGATGCCATTTCCTCTAGATAAGTAAGATTCAGTGTTGTCACAAATTGAGAATGCCCTGAGACATTGTGACAGAACTGCTGGGATCTGTAAAATGAAAGGGTGAGCAGTCATTCCATCACAGTGGATGTTAAAATGACAGCTGTGCAACTGGATGCTTCCAAAGATCCACTGGGACACTTGAGGGATCTCACAATCCACATTTATCAAGGCCATTACTGATGCAGTTTGTACCAGATCACAGTGCTTCTCATTTCCACGATGAGGTAAGTGCTACTGCTTGAGCAGTAACCTTGGCAACACATCTGGCTACCCAAAGGTGTTATAGACTGTACATACATCAAATTGAGAACACATCATAATAGAGCTGATCCATTGCCAGAAAAGAGCAACATTCCATCAAAGTGTAAATCATCTGTGATCATCAGTACCACATCAGGCACTAGGTACTTGAGAGCTGCCATGATGTATGTGCTTGAAAACACTCATATTTTCATAGTCCAAATGCCTGACAAGGATAATTATTGGCAGATGTGTGTTATCCTCTGTGACACAAACCCCTGGCTAAGGTTGATCCAAAGAATAATGCTGTCAATCCTAGAATCAGGGACATAGCAGAGTAGATAATAGAAGATAAGATTCAAATGTTTGGATTAATTTTGCAAGAGATCTTGCAGTACATGCCAGTAAGTTTATTTAGCATTATGGAATTTGGACATCACTGGCTGAGCTAATATTTCTCTCCCATTCTGACCTGCCCTTAAGAAACTGATGGTGAAAAACTGCCTTTATGAATTACTGCAGTCCATTTAGTGCAGTTAGGCCCACATGTTGGCAGAGAGGGACTCTCAGGATTTGACCCAACAACACTCAAGAATTGGCAACATTTTTCTAAATCAGGATGGTGAATGGCTTGGAGAGAAATGTAAAGTTAGTGGTGTATCTATTGCCATTGTCCATCTGAATGGTGTTAGTAATGGATTTGGAAGGTGCTGGGGTGGCACGGTGGCTCAGTAGTTAGCACTGCTGCCTCACAGCATCAGGGATCTAGGTTCAATTCCCACCTTGGGCAACTGTCTGTGTGGAGTTTGCACATTCTCCCCATTTGCACATTCTCCTCCGGGTGCTCCGGTTTCCTCCCACAGTCCAAAGATGTGCAGGTTAGGTGAATTAGCCATGCTAAATGCTAAATTGTTAGGTACATTAGTCAGGGGTAAATGGAGGGGAATAGGTCTGGGTGGGTTGCTCTTCGGAGGGATGGTGTGGACTTGTTGGGCCGAAGGGCCTGTTTCCACACTGTAGGGAATCTAGTCTAAGGAGCCTTGGTGAATTTCTGCAGCATGTCTTGTACATGACACACACTAATAATATTGAACGTCGGTGATTGGGCAGGGGGAGGGGTTCTGAATCTATGCAGATGTGGTGCCAAATAAGCAAGCTGCTTTGCCTGGATGGTGTTAAGCTTCTTGGGTTGTTTTTTGAGCTGTACTCAACCTGGCAAGTGAGGAATATTGCATCACATTCCTGACTTGTGGCCTGGAGATAGTCGACGAACTCTGGGGAGTAAAGAAGTGACTTAATCATTTTTTCACTCATTCGTGGGATATAGATGTCGCTGGCTGGACAGCATTTATTGTCTGCTCTTAGTTGTCCTTGAGAAAATGCTGGTGAGCTGCTTGCTTCACCTGCTGCAGTCCACATGCTGCAGATTGATCCACAATTAATTGAGGGATGGAATGCTGACCAGTGACAGTAAAGGAATTGTGACATATTTCCAAATCAGGATGATGGGTAGCTTGGAGGGGAACTTACAGGTGGTGGTGTTCCCGTTTATCTGCTGCTCTTGTCCTTCTAGATGGAAGTGGTTGTGCGTTTGGATGATGCTGTCTGAGGATCTTTGGTGAATTTCTGAAATGTATCTCGCAGATAGTACACACTGCTGCTACGGAATATCAGTAATGGAGGGAGTGGATGCTTGTTGATATGGTGCCGAGCAAGAGAGCTGCTTTGTCATGGATGGTGTCAAGCTTCTTGAGTGCTGTTGGAATTTAGCCATTAAGGCAAGGAAGGAGTTTTTTTTAATCAGACTCTTGACTTGTACCTTGTAGACAATGGACAAGGGAGTCAGGAGGTGAGTTACGCGTCACAGTATTCTCAGCCTCTGACTTGCTGTTGTAGCCACTGTGCTTATGTGGTGAGTTCAGTTGAATTTCTGGTCAATGGTTACCCCAGGATGTTAATATCAGGGCTTTCAGAGATAGCAACACCACTGAATGTCAGAGCATGGTGCTTACAATTATTCTTGTTGGAGATGGTCATTGCCTGGCACTTATATGGAGCGAATGGCATTTGCCACTTGTCAGCCCAAGCCTGGATATTCTACAAACTGCTTCAGTATCTGAAGAGTCACTGTGTAATTATTGCCAAACATCCCCACTTCAGGCCTTATGATAGAGGCAAAGTGATTAGTAAAACAATGGAAGATGGTTGGGCATTGCAGGATTCTCCCCTAATCTGCATCTTAAAGTCACAGAGCCATAGGTTTATACAGCACAGAAACAGAGCCTTCAGTCCAATTCGCCCATGTCGACCAGATATCCTAAATAAATCTAGTCCCATTTGCCAGCATTTGGCCCATATATCTTTTCCAATTCATAAATCCATCCAGATGCCTTTTAAATATTATAATTGTACCAACCTCCACCACTTCCTCTGGCACCTCATTCCATACACACACCACCCTCGGTGTGAAAATGTTTCTCCTCAGGTCACTTTTAAATCTTTCCCCTCTCATCTGAAATCTATGCCTTCTAGTTTTGGACAGCTCTACTCTGGGAAAAAGGCCTTGGCTATTCACCTTATCTATGCCCCTCATGATTTTATAAACCTCTGTAAGGTCACACTTCAGCCTCTGATGCTCCAAGGAAAAAGCCCAGTCTTTCAGTCTCTCCCTATAATCCCAGCCACACCCTTCTAAATCTTTTCTGAACCTTTCAAGTTTAACAATGTATTTCTGGAGCAGGAAAACCAGATTGAATGCAGAATTCTAAAAGTCATCTCACCAATGTCCTGTACAGCTGCAACATGACATCCCAACTCTTATACTCAATGCCCTGACCAATGAAGGCACAGTCTTGTCACCACAGTATTTATATGGTTAATTGAGTTCAGTTTTTGGTCAATGCCAACCTTCAGGATGTTGATAATGGGGGGTGGGTTCAGTAATGACAAACACCTTTGAATGTCAAGTGGCGATGGTTATGTTCTCTTTCGTTGGAGACAGTCATTGCCTGGCACTTATGTGACGTGAATTATATTTATCACTAATCATCTCAAATCCCAAGATATTGCCAAAGTCTTGATGCATTTGGATAGACGCTGCTTCAGTAACTGAGGAATCATAAATGTTGCTGAACATTATGCCATCACCAGAAAATATTCCCACTTCTGGCCTTATGATGAATGAAAGATCATTGATGAAGTATCTGAAGATGGTTAGGCTGAGGAAACTACTCTGAGGAACACCTGCACAAATATCCTTGAACTGAAATGATTGACCACCAAAAAAGCCACAACCATATTCCTTTGTTCCAGGCAAGGATCTAACCAGTAGGGAGCTTTCTCCCATTTCTCATTCATGCTGCATAACCCTGCCATGCTGTGCATGTGCACAACTGGGACAGACAGTTTGGAGATGCAGAGAACTCAGGAGAGCTAGGAGAGTGGCAGCTGTCTTCCACAGAGGGAGTAGATCATGGTGTTGTATGTTAGAGGACTGCAGCAGCACAAGCCAGACAGGACTTAGTTGAGATTCAGTTCCAATAGATGTGAGCTGGGTGGAGTGATCAGTTATTGACTGCTAATTTCTTGCTGTTTAAAACTCAAGCTATGCCTGTCTGTCCCAGAGGCAAATGCAGCTTCTATGTGTTTATTTATTTTTCATTTTGCTTGTTGCTGAGTAAAAGTGAATATATTCAACCAGTGTGTGATGTTTCCACATTAAACAATGAGAAGTTGTTAGACTACACTGGCAGTGGGCAAGAGTAGAAAGGGTTTGAAGATGGGATGAGGCTTAGAAAGGGTAAGCTGTGTACCTGTTTTTAAAAATTTATTAATTAATTTATATTTGCAATAAAGTGTCAGCCATGCCACCTATGTCATACAGTCATAGAGCTATACACCATGGAAACAGACCTCTCGGTTCAGCTCGTCCATGCCAACCATATATCCAATATTAATCTAGTCTCACTTGCCAGTATTTGACCTATATTGCTCTAAACCCCTCCTATTCATATATCTATCCAGATGTCATTCAAAGGTTGTAATTGCACTTGTCATCATTACTTCCTCTGGCAGCTCATTCCATATACACACCGCTTTCTGCATAAAAAAGTTGCCCCTTAGGTCCCTTTTAAATCTTTCCCCTTTCACCTTAAACCTACGCCCTCTAGTTTTGGACTTCACCACCCTAGTGAAAAGACCTTAGCTATTGTCTCTATCTATGTCCCTCATGATATTATAAACTTCAGTAAAGTCATCCATCACTCCACGGAAAATAGCCCCTGCCTATTCAGCCCCTCCCTATAGTTCGAATCTTCCTACACTGGCAACATTCTTATAAACCCTCTCAAGTTTCATAACGCCCTTCGTATAGCAGGGAGACCAGAATTGCACGCAATATTCCACAAGTGGCCGAATAAATGTCCTATACAGCCAGAACATGACCTCCCGACTCCTATTCTCAATGCACTGACCAATTATGACAAGTATACCAAACACCCTGTCTACCAACAACTCTACTTTCCAGGAGCTATGAACCTGCACTCCAAGGTCTCCTTGTTCAGCAACAGTCCCCAGGACCTTACCATTTAGTGTATAAGTCCTGCTCTGATTTGCCTAACCAAACACCACATTTAAATTAAACTCCACCTATCAACCTTTGGCCCACCAACTCATCTGATTAAGGTTCCGTTGTACTTTAAGGTAATTTTCTTGGCTGTCCACTACACCACCAATTTTGGTGTCATCTGCAAACTTACTAATCATCTCTCCAACGTGTCCTGAGAAGCCTTTTCTTTCAGTTCCCTTCTCACTGCATGCACAGTGAAGGGCAACTCCTTACTGACAGTGCTTTACATGGTGCATGGTTAGCTTTCAAAATGGCACTAGCATCAGGAATCCAAGGATGTCCAACCAGGAGCAAATATTTTTACCCTCAATAAGAAGGAATATGGGAACTGTGAGATATCATAGGGTCATGGTGGATAATAATGAAGGGAGCTTAGTAAGTTAGTCGCCATAACTCAGTTAGATTTAGAATAGTTATGGGAAAAAAAAGGATTGGCTGGAAATAAAAGTTTGAAATGAGAAAGGATAATTTTATTAAGATATGACATGATTTGGCACAAGAGAACTGGGAGCAGCTTCTTGCAGATAAAACTATACCAGAATAGAGGGAGGCATTCAAAAGAGCAAATAGTTAAAAGTACATGGCAGACATATTCACATAAAAATAAGTATGAAAAGTGCAGTGGGAGCTTAAAAAGGACATTAGGATAGATAAGAGAGTGCATGAAAAAGCAGTGGTGGGTAGAATAAAGAAAAGGAGAACAGATGAGCTTCTTGTCAAAAGGAAGAAGGCAGCTTATATAAAGTGGAGGAAGCATGGATCTAGCACAGCTTTAGAGGATTGCTAGAAAGGAACTCAGAAATGGACTGAGGAGAGCCAGGAGGGGGCATGAAAAAGGCTTGGCAAATAGGATTATGGAGAACCCAAAGGCATTTTACTCTTACGTGAGGAATAAGAGAATGATCAGGGAGAAGGTAGGGCTGATCAGGGATAGGGTAGAGAACTTGTGCATGGAGTCTGAGCAAATAGGGGAATCCTTAAATGAGTATTTTGCTTCAGTTATCTCTAAGGAAAGGGACCTTGTTGTGAGTGAGAACTTTGAGGAGCTGGGATACAGGCTTGACCAGATCAAGATTGATGAAGTTGATGCACTGGAAAGTTTGGAAAACATTAAAATTGATAAGTCCCCAGGGCCAGACCAGATTTATCCTAGGATGCTCCGGGAAGTGAGAAAGGAGGTTGCTAAGCCACTGGCGAAGATCTTTGACTCCTCACTCTCCACGAGAGTCGTACCAGAGGATTGGAAGGAGGCGAATGTTGTTCCTCTTTTCAAGAAGAGTAATAGAGAAATCACTGGCAATTACAAACCAGTCAGTCTTACGTCTGTGTTTTGGAAAGAATTCTGAGGGATACGATCTATGACAATTTGGCAAAACATAGTGTGATTAAAGGCAGTCAGCATGGCTTTGTGAGGGCAGGTCATGCCTCACAAATCTTATCGAGTTCTTCGAGGAGGTGACAATACAGGTCAACGAAGGTCGAGCAATAGATGTGGTATATATAGACTTCAGCAAGGCATTTGATAAGGCTCCACATGGTAGGCTCATTCATAAAGTCAGGAAGTATGGGATAGAGGGAGGTTTGGCTAGCTTGATTTGCTGATAGAAGGCAGAGAGTGGTTGTAGATGGAAATTATTCTGCCTGGAGGTCAGTGTTGAGTGGGGTCCCACAGGGTTCTGTTCTTGGGCCTCTGCTCTTTGTAGTTTTTATAAATGACTTGGACGAGGAGGTTGAGGGGTAAATTTGCTAATGACACAAAGATTAGAGGTGTCATCGATAGTATCGAGGGCTATTGCAGGCTGCAGCACGACATAGACAGGATGCAGAGCTGGGCTGAGAAATGGCAGATGGAATTCAACCTGGATAAATGCGAAGTGATGCATTTTGGAAGGTCGAACTCAAATGCTGAATATAGGATTAAAGACAGGATTCTTGGTAGTGCGGAGGAACTGAGGGATCTGGGTGTGCAAGTACATAGATCCCTCAAAGTTGCCACCCATGTGGATAGGGTTGTTCAGAAAGCATATGGTGTTTTGGCTTTCATTAACAGGGGGATCGGGTTTAAGAGCCACGAGGTTTTGCTACAGCTCTGCAAGCCTGGTGAGACCACACTTGGAGTACTGTGTCCAGTTCTGGTCGTCCTATTACAGGAAAGATACCGAGGCTTGGGAGAGGGTGCAAGGAAGGTTTATCAGGATGCTGCCTGGACTGGAGGACTCGCCTTATGAAGAAAGGTTGAAAAAGCTCAGACTTTTCTCTCCGGAGAGAAAGAGGAAGAGAGGAGACTGATTGAGGTATACAAGATCATGAGAGGAATAGAGTCAATAACCAGAGACTTTTCCCCAGGGCAGGATTGACGGGTATGAGGGGTCATAGTTTTAAGATATTAGGGGAAAGGTATAAAGGAGATGTCAGAGGTAGGTTCTTTACTCAGAGAGTTGTGAATGCATGGAATGCGTTGCCAGCGGTGGTGCTGGAAGCAGAGTCATTCGGGACACTTAAGGGACTGCTGGACAGGTACACGGAGAGCAGTGAATTGAGGGGTGCGTAGGTTAAGTTACTATATTTTACATTAGGATTAAACCTCGGCACAACCTCATGGGCCAAAGGGCCAGTTCTGTGCTGTACTTTCCTATGTTCTAAAACCCAAAGGATTTTAAAAATATACATGAAGAGCAGAAGAATAACCAAGGAAGGAGTTGGGCTCACTAGGGAGCATAAAGGTAATTTGTGTGTGAACCTGGAAGATCCCACAGTCCTCAAATGCATATTTTTCATCAGTCTTCACAATGGGAAAAGTAATCACAGGTATAAACATCAGATTGGAGAACTGTGAAGTATTATAAGAAATTAACAGAGAGACACATAGAGGAAGAGAGAGAAAGAGAGACAGAGAAGGTACAAGTGGGTTTAGGCAACCTTAAAAGTAGATTAACTGCTAACACAGATAATATTTATCCCAGACTGTCAATGGAACAAGAACGGACATATCAGTGGCTCTGGCAATAATGTTCAATACCTCTTTTGCCCCAGGTAAGGTGCCAGAGGATGAATGTTATTCCTTTATTCAAAAAGAGAGAGAAAGATAGACCAAGAAATTAAACCCCAATCAGTATAAGCTCAGTGGTGGAAAATTTATTAGAATGAATTTTGAAGGACAAAATATCTCTGTATTCGGAGAGACATGGATCAATCAGTGACAGTCAGCATGGATCTGTTGAGGGACAGTTGTGTTTTACAAATTTGATTTTTTTTTGAGTACGTAACCAGGAGTGTTAATGAGGATAATACATTTGTTGTTGTCTTTAGGAAGTCTTTTGATAATGTTTCTCATGACAAAATGGTCATGAAAGTAAGAGCCTATTAGGCCCAAGATAAAGTGGCACAATGGATCCAAAAATCTCTGAGAGGCAGGGGGCAGAGAGTGATGGTGGAGGGATTTTTCTAAAACTGTTTCCAGTGGGGTTCTGTGGGGTTAAATATTGGGGCCCTTGCTGTTTGTGTACATTACTGACCTGGAATTAAGGGTAAGGGATGTCATCAAGAAGTTTGTAAATGACATGAAAATTGATGAGATACTAAACGTGAGGAGAATAATCTTAAACTGAAGGAAATCAATACATTGGTCAGGAGGGGCACAGCAGTGGCAAATGGAATTCAACTCAGAAAAGTGTGAGGTAATGAAGCTGGGAGGGCTAACAAGACAAGGGATTACACTATAATAGTAGCACCTGATAAAGTATTAAAGATCAGAGGGACATTGAATATCCATGGATCTCTGAAAGTAGCAGGAGAGGTACATAAAATATTGGTTAGGGACAACTGAAGTACTACATGCAGTTCTGTTCACCAGATTATAGGAAGGATGTGATTGCACTGGACAGAGTGCAGAGGAGATTTATCAGGATGCTACTTGGGCTGGAGGCACATGCAAAGATTGGATACGTTGGTGTTGTTTTCCTCAGAGCAGCAAAGATTGAGAGGGGATCTTAAAGAGGTGTAAAATATTATGACAGACATAGAGAGGCTAGGTAGGAAGGAGCCTTTTCCTTTAGCAGAAGGGTCAATAATCACAAGACAAAGATTTTAAGGCAAGGAGGTTGACAAAACCTTTTTTCAACTAAAAGATGGTGGCAGTCTGGGACTCACTGCATGGAACAGTAGTTGAGTTTGAAATTCTTGAAACATTTTCACAATATTTAGATATTAACTTAAAATGTCATAGCCACCAGGGCTATGTGCTGGAAAATGGCCAGATCTCTGTTGACTATTGTGGACCCAATGAACTGAAAAGCCTCCTTCTGTGCTGTAAATGCTTATGACTTTATAATTCTAACACGTGAGAAATCTCACTGTGCCTCATGGAGAGAACCACCCTCTCCCCATGCAAAATTGAAGCTTAGTCAATTTCTGATAAAATCCAATTCTCTGTTTTTCTATTCTTACCACCAAAGTGAATTTCATCACACTTTGCCATGTTCTAGATACTCCATCTGCCATATTGTTGCCTACTTCATTTAACTATCCATAACTCTTTGTATTGTCCTTATAACTCACATTCCCACCTAGCTTTATATCCTTTATTTTTGGTGTCTTTATCTTAGCCAATAGTCCAGATTGTAAATAATTGAGGCTTCAGCAGAGTTCCTTGCAGCATTAAATAGTTATAGCCTGTCAACGTAAAAGAGTAGAGAAGCTTCAGGATATAGAAATCAGCCTGTGTATGGAAATCACCATAAATAGTTGACAGAACAAGAATAATGCAATGTTAATCTTTATCTGTGGAACAGAAAAGAATAGAAGTTATGCTACAATCATATAAAGCTCTGGTCATATCTGGAATACTGTATTCTGTTCAAAGTGCTACATTTTAAGATACCTTGGAAGAGATACAACAAATAGTCACTACAGTAATGTGGAGAGTAAAAAGGATAAATTTTCTGGATAGAACTAGTTTGTATTCCCTTGAGTATAGATGATTAAATTATGAACAAACAGACTTGATGAAGATTATTAAAGAATTTAAAAGGTGTTTTATCTCATGAGGAATAGCTTAAAATTAGGGTTCAGTAATTCAGTGGTGATGTCAAGAAGCACTTTTTCTCTAAACAGGTGGTAGAGACCTATAATTTTGTTTAATAAGGCTGTTGAGAATTGGGATTCAACTGAAAATTTCAAAACTGAAATTGAAGGGTGATGTAGAACAAAGGCATATACATGGTAAAAATATAAATACAGAATGTAAATCAGCTATGATCTAATTCAACGACCAGAGTGGACTCAAGGGCAATGGACTACTCCTGTTTTCATATTCCTAATCCCAGTAATTTGAATTTGTGCACGAGCCAGTTGAGATTCATTTAATTGACGAAAATGCTAAATTCTCAGAGTAAACAAAACAGCTTTACAGATTTAATAATTAAGATACCCGTTACATTTCTGCACACATAGTATAGCATATTATCTTACTAAGTTGCACTTCTGTTTAAATTGACCTGTTACAATAAGGCCAAGTGTCTAATTGCAGAAAAATAATAACATGCAAAGGTCAGCTAAACATTAATTACTGTAAGTGTAGGTTTGCATTTTATAGATGATTGTGGATTGTGAGCTTTTACTCAGAAGAACCCAATGGGAAATCCTCGGTATCAACTGAGAAATGGAAGCTGGAAAATACAGGCACACAGAATCCTGCTTTGTCACCTAGACAGATCAAATAAATGGGAGACAGATGGCATTGGAAGCTTGAAACAGGGAGTCAGAGCCAGGAATTGTGGGAATGATACTTGGCAGTTGACCATGAAGAAAACTATATGGAAAGGATCATGTTGGAGGGGTGAATATAGAAGGAATCGGTGGTGGGAGCAGACTGTGGGAAGGGTTGCAGGGAGGAACTGGCAGGCCAAAATCACAAAAGGTGTTTCCAGCAGAAAATAGATTAAAGGTTTCCCTGTGAGACACAGAGAAAGTTCTCCTTTCCTCCATGGAAACTTGAAATGTAACTTGTAAACTTATTTTTTGGTTCAGGACAAAACTCCAGGTTTTGCTAAACAGGGGAAACTGGTATTCTCCAATTTGAGACATGCAAGATTATGTTTGGGTACGTGACAGGTAGATGTGGAAAGATTGTTTTCCTTTGTAGGAGAGCCTAGGACCAGAGTGCATGTCTCAGAATAATGGGCCACACATTAAAGAGAAGAAGATTTTTTTTTCTTTGAAGGGTATGAATCCATAGAATTCTTTACCACAGAGAGATGCTCAGGATGGATCATTAAGTGTACTCAAGGCTGAGATCGACAGATTTTTAATCAGTAAGGGAATCAAGGTTTATGGGAAAGTGGATTTGAGAATTGTAAGGTCTGCCACGATCTCATTGAATGGCAGAGCAAACTCGATGGGCTGGAAGATATACTCTGCTCCTATGGCTTATGGCCACCTACATTAGACCTCTGCTTGAAATTGCTGATCAGATCACCATTTCATCATTGTACCTCAATTGTAAACTTTAAATACGATCCGGCAAACATCCTGATCATCTGCTGGAACCAGCGGTTTAATATGGGAAGAGGCAGGAAGCAGGATCAGAGGGAATAACTGATTTATATTATATCACCATGCCATTCCCCGTACACCGCTAATCACCACCTCGTCCTGTTCAATTTCCACCGGGCAAGCTAAATTAAAATTGAGATTAAAATGTAACTTTCTCCTTTGTGATGAAACATTTATTTGTGGTACTGCATCTTCAATGACATTGCTTACAATAAGTTGGTAGATATGTCTTTAGATTGACAACAGTGATAGTATACCAGCTAACCCAATGCATAATGATCAGAACAATGACCACAAAGTTATAGTGCCCAAATATATCTAATTTTGCAGTATTCTTGGAATGTTGTGGATGAAATTCAGCAAGATTGATTACAATTCCATGATATAAGTATCCAGCTCACAAACAAAAAGAGAAATTGGAGGAAAAAATCAAGTCTGGCAACAATTGTGGAGAGAAATCCGAGTTAACATTTCAGGTTGAGTGACCCTTCCTCAGCACTGATGGTAGGTAGGAAAACGTTGGTTAATATGCAGAAGATATGGTGGGGAGGAAGGCGTAAGGAGTAAATAATTGTTGGGGACAGAGCTCAAAAAGAGAAGAGATTAATTGGACAAACAAAGAAGTGGATAACGAAGGTGAATAGCTATCAATGGGGACTGTCAGTGGTTAACAATGGGTTGTGTGTAATAGCAGACTATGTGATGACAAGGTCTGGTGTGTGGGTGTTGGGATAAGGACATGGGAGGGCTCAAGCCTTAAGTTGTTGAATTCAATGTGCATGAATTATTGGGTTGCGAGTGGGACAATTCAATGGTAGGCATCAGTGGGAACCAATGAATGTATCCACGATTATCTTGAAGTCTCTAATGAGCATCAGAGCTCAAAATCAGTTAGTGGTGTCTCCAGTTGTGATGGTGCATTTCTCAATAGAGTTACCATAACCGGTTCAGACTTCCAGCTTTTGTTTAACAAATCTTCTTCTTGGGAATGTCTGATCTAGTTACTGTCTTATTTGTTTTCAAACTTTAAAGTTATTTTGTTAATGCTCTATGCCGTAACTTTGATGTTGGTTACAATACTGTGATCAAGAACTGTGATTCCTGCCATATTCTTTATCAATAAAAAGTGAACATTCATAATTTTTTGAATGTCACATTGACAACAATCAAACAAAAATAGTGAAAATATGCATTCAGATGTCTCTGAGAACTTTTTTTGCATTATGCAATGCTGGTTGTATCAATCAGCATTTTAAATCAGTGCAACACATAGTATATAAGTTAATAACAGTCATTATGGTTCAAAAGGAATTTGTCTGATGTTAGTCTATATTTGAAAAACTGGCAAAGGTTAAGTACACATTGTATCAGGCTGACATTTGCCAAAGGCTGCAATCAACTTTCTGTTCATTACAGAGTAAACAAATTTTCACTTTATACTTTGAAGTCCGTTAGTGAAGCAGAAAAAAAATGTCCAAAACACAGCCATTAGTAAACTACCCTAAAACGCAGAATATGCCATATATTCTCCATTGCCACTGCTTATAGTTGATGATAAGACTACATGGCACTTATTAGACTGATGCAGACAATGACTTTCCGTGCAATCTAAAAACCCACTATAGTGATCAGTGCTTCAGGCTACATTTTTGAAGACAACATAGATCATATAAAAGAAAATGTAATCTACACTCAGCTCCAGACCTCACTACAGCCTCGCTATAAATGTGAACAGAAGTGCGAAATTCAAGAGCTGAGGTTGCTGTGACTACCTTTGAGATCAAGACAACACTTGACCAAGTGTGAGATAAAGAATCCCGAGGAAGATTGGAGTCAGTCGCAATTCAGGATGGGGAAAGAGGGAACTTCTTTTATAGTCGAGGTTAATCATCTCAACTCCAAGACATAATGGAAGGAGTTCTTAGAAACAGTGTCTTTTGCAAAATCTTCTTCATCTGCCCAATTCTGATGAAAAGTCAAAGATGGAAAACATTAGCTCATGTTCTCACTCCACAAACACCATACCAAGCTTTGGCCAAGTGCTAGAAATGGCATTAGCATTGTTAGATGCTCATTTTTAACTGCACAGTCTTGATGGACTGAAGGGACTTTTTCTGTCCTGAAGATCTCTATGTTTCTATGACCATCACTTTGCTTCAATTGGTAAGTTTCAGGACATTTGGAAAATCTATAGATTCATAATTAAGTTGCTAAAGTTATGTTAATTGTTAATTATTGTTAATCATCACTGTAATTGACAAGCGGCACAGTGGCGCAGTGGTGAGCACTGCTGCCTCACAGCGCCAGAGACCCGAGTTCATTTCCCGCCTCAGGCGACTCTCTGTGTGGAGTTTGCACATTCTCCCAGTGTCTGCATGGGTTTCCTCCGGGTGCTCCGGTTTCCTCCCACAGTCCAAAAATATGCAGGTTAGGTGGAATTGGCCATGCTAAATTGCCCGTAGTGTTAGGTGAAGGGGTAAACGTAGGAGTATGGGTCTTGGTGGTATACGCTTCGGCGGGTCGGTGTGGACTTGTTAGGCCGAAGGGCCTGTTTCCACACTGTAAGTAATCTAATCTAATATTATAATTGACAAACTGTGTCTCCTATGGGAATTTCTCTCACACTGTTGTAGTTGGTTGTAGATGGAGTTAAATTTCTAACACACTTATAATTTTTAAACTTCTTTACTTTTAACAATGCCACCCACTTCCAAACTCATATGGTGTCAACCTTTACAATTCGGCCTATCATCACTCACAGATCAAAATACTTTTTCTCATTATATTCAAGCTCATTCTGTGTTATATAGAGTTTACTGGTACTGAACAGTTAAGAAATAATTTAGAAACAGACACTTGGTACTTATTTTTAATTTTCATTATGTTACACATTATTGTTCAGAAGAGATAAATATTTCTTCTCATTTATTAAAGATACTTGTTTCAATATCACTGTTGGATTTTATAACTTCAAGAATACCTGTGTTGTGAGTTTTTATCCTCTACTTCTACTTTGTCATGACACAAAAATGGCAATATAACTTCAGAATCAGATTTCATGTGACCTTAGAACAATTGATGCAATATGCCCTCAAACATATAGTTTTAGAGCACTTCGGATTTCACACCACATTTCACACAACTCTAAAGTAATGTCAAATCTAAATGTGCTCTCTTGCAATGTACAGAAGCAAGGAGCCTCACACAAAAATAAAGTCACGTTTGTACAGCTCTATCCTCATCTTCAGAATTTAATTCAGACTCGGTCTACAATAGCTTAAGTTTAGCTTAATAGGAGAGGCTACAATACAAAAAGTTTTACACCGAACTGTTTCAACAATATAATTAGTTGTTGTGAATTTCACATTGTAAGAACTGAAATGTACTACATTTTGTGTTCACTGACTGTAAATGGGAAAAATATAGCTCTCGGTAGAAAAATGCTTCAAAAGAACCCTTGCACAGACTACCATTACATAAGTGTAAAGGGCACTCAAGGATGCCCAACAAATACTGGTCTTTCTATGAATGCCCACGTCCAAGAAGTTTTCAGACATTTGAACAATAGTTCTATATACTAACAACAGGTAATTACTGCCTGAAGCTTCAGAAACTGTTTAGTGACAGAGCTAAAGTGGCAATATAAACATCAGCAAATATTACGAAGAACAATATCTAGAAATTACTGTGTTCTCAAATACCAGGTAACAGATGAGTATAAATCTAAGTTCCATAGAGCAGGTAATCAGTCAAATGGGGCAGATTAGGAGTCAAACAGAGTATTTATGAATTGAGGTAAAGGGCATGGCTGAGATATTAAATCAATACTTTGCATCTGTCTTACTAAAAATCAGACACTCCATAGGTCACAGCAAAGAGGAGATTGTTCAGATACTTGACGGGTTAACATTGATATGGAGGTGGTATTGGAAACATTCCTGTACTTAATGCTGACAATAAAACAGACTAGATTGCGACAGAAGAATCATGGATATAGGTGGACAAAAGGCCTGAACCATCCCCATCCACCACCACCCTCCTCCAAACAGCCAAGCTGATTCTTGTGCTGAACAAATTGTCTTTTAATTCCTCTCACTTTCTTCAGGTCAAAGGTGTGGCCATGAAGAACCACATGGACCCCACTTATGCCTGTCTCTTTGTGGGGCATGTGAAACATTCCTTCTTCCAGTCCTACTCTGGTCCCCAACCACAACTCTTTCTCCAGTATATTGATAACATAATCAGTGCTCCTTCCCTCTTTCATCTGGAATTAGAAACGTTTATTGATTTTGTTTCCAATTGCTACCTCGCTCCCTCCTTCACTTGGTCCATTGCTGACTCCACCCTCCCCTTCTTCGACATCACCATTTCCATTTCTGGTGATAGGCTATACTACATTTATACTACAAACCCACCGATTCCCAGTTCCCTTGACTATACATCCTAACTCTCTTCTTCCTGTAAAGACTCTACTTCATTTTCCCAGTTCCTCTGTATCTGTTGCACCCCTTCTGAAGAAGACAACTTCAACAAGGTGGCCTCAAAAATGTCCACTTTCTTCGCCAACTGAGGATTCTCCAGCTCTATGGTTGATGGGTCTTTCACATCAGTCGAACTCATCTCCTGCACTTTGGCCCTCACCTCCTCCCTTTCCTTCCACAATCGCGATAGAATCCTCCTTGTCGTCACTTACCATCCCACCAGTATCCACATCCATAGGGTCATTAGCTGCCATTTCCAGTACCTCTGGCAGGATGCCACCATCAGAAATATCCCCCTTCCCTCCCTTGTCAGCCTCCCACAGGGACCATTTCCTCCAGGACACCATGACCCACTCCTTCTACAATGCCAATACATCTCCCTGCAATTGCATAAAGTATAACACCTACCCATTTACTTCCTTCCTTCTCACCATCCAAGGACCCATATACACCTTCAAGGTGATGTAGCACTTTACTTGCTGTTCACTTAATCTGGTCTACTGTATCCAATGCTTACAAGATGGTTTCCTGTACATTGGGGAAATGAAGCACACACTGGGTGACCATTTTGCAGAAAACTTACGTTCTGTCTGTAAAAATGACTCTGAGCTTTCAGTTATCTGCCACTTCAACACATCATCATGTTCCCTTGTCAACATCTCTGTCTCTGGCTTGCTGCAGTGCTCCAGCAAAGTTTAGTACAAACTGGAAGAACAACACCTCATTTTCAGCTTCGGATGTCTGAAACCTTCTGGACTAAGTTTTGAGTTCAACAATTTAAGGACCTTCTCCCATGTCCTTTCCCAACCCCCACACACCAGGCCTTGTCATCACATAGTCCAATTTATAGAGTAGAGTAGATATCTTGGGGCCGGAATGGTTGTTGGATTTTCCGAGGTTCAGATGTTTCAAAAAGAAAAGGGAGGGAAGTAAAAGAGGTTGGGGAGGACATTGCTAATCAGGGATAGTATAACAGCTGCAAAAAGGGAGGTCATCAAGGAGGGTTTGTCTACTGAGTCATTGTAGATGGAAGTCAGAAACAGGAAAGGAGCAGTCACTTTATTGGGAGTTTTCTACAGACCACCCCCACCCCCCCCCCCCCAAATAGTAACAGGGAGGTGGAGGAGCAGATTAGGAGGCAGATTTTAGAAGGGTGTAGAAGTAACAGAATTGTTCTCATGTGTGTCTTTAACTTCCCTAATATTGATTGGAACTTCCTTGGCATAAATAGTTTGGATGGAAGAGATTCCTGACTCCTGACTCAATATGTAGACTAGAGGTGAGGCCATATCGGATTTGATGCTTGGCACCGAACCAGGTCAGGTGTCAGATCTCTCAGTAAGAGAGCATTTCGGTGATAGTGATCACAACTCCCTGAGCTTTACTATACTCATGGAGAGGGATAGGCGCAGATGGTATGGGAAAGTATTTAATTGGAGGAGGGGGAATTCCAATCTCAGGGAAATGCACCACAGAAATGTGAAGGTGGTTTAGGGAGCATTTGCTCTGAGTGCTGGATAGGTTTGTCCCACTGTGGCAAGGATAGTATAGTAGGGTGAAGGGACCTTGGATGACAAGAGATGTGGAACATCTTGTGAGGAGGAGGAAGGAAATTTAGTTGAGATTGAAGCGGCAAGGATCAGACAGGGATCTAAAGTATTATAAGGCAGCCAGGAAGGAACTGAAGATCTAGAAAGGAGCATGAAAAAGCCTTGGCAGTTAGGATTAAGGAAAACCCCAAGATGTTCTACAGTTATGTGAGGAACAAGAGGACGGCCACAGTGAGGGTAAGACTGATCAGGGGTGGAAGGAACTTGTGCCTGGTGTTGGGGAGGTGTGGGATATCCTTAATGAATACTTTGCTTCAGTATTCACTAGTGAGAGGGACTTTGTCGTTTGTGAGGATAGTGTGAAACAGGTTGATACACTCGAAAAGGTTGATGTTAAAAAGGATGTACTGGAAAGTTTGAAAAACATGAGGACAGATAAGTGCCCTGGGCCAGACAGGATTAACCCAAGGTTAGTACGGGAAGTGAGGAAAGAGATTGCTGCACCTTTGGTGATGATCTTTGCATCCTTACTGTCCACTGGAGTGGTACAAGATGATTGGAGGGTGGCAAATGTCAGTCCCTTGTTCAAGAAAGAGAATAGGGATAACCCTGAGAATTACAGACCAGTCTTACGTCAGTGGTGGGCAAAATATTGGAGCTGATTCTGAGAGACTGGATTTAGGATTATTTAGAAAAGCATAGTTTGATTTGAGATAGTCAGCATGGCGTTGTGAGATGCAAATCATGCCTCACAAGTCTTATTGAATTCTTTGAGGATGTGACAAAACACACTGATGAAGTTAGAGCAGTGGATGTGGTGCACACGTATTTTAGCAAGGCATTTGATAAGAGTCCCCACAGTAGGCTCATTCAGAAAGTAAGCAGGCATGGGATACAGGGAAATCTGGTTGTCTGGATACAGAATTGACTGGCCCATAGAAGAGAGAGGGTAGAAGTTGATGGAAAGTGTTCAGCCTGCAGTTCAGTCATCAGTAGTGTTCCACAGGAATTGGTTCTGGGACTTCTGCTCTTTAATAAATGACTTGGATGAGGAAGTGGATGGGTAGGTTAGTAAATTTGCTGATGATATTAAGGTTGATGGAGTTGTGGATAGTGTGGAGGGCTGTTGTAGGTTGCAACGGGATACTGACAGGATGCTGAGGTGGGCTGAGAAGTGGCAGGTGGAGTTCAACTTGGATAAATGCAAAGTGATTCATTTTGGATGGTCAAATTTGAATGCAGAGTACAGGGTTAAAGGCAGGATTCTTGGCAGTGTGGAGGAACAGAGGGATATTGGGTTCCATGTCCATAGATCCCTCAAAGTTGCCACCTAAGTTGATAGGCTTGTCAAGAAGACGTATGGTGTATTGGCTTTCATTAGCAAGGGGATTGAGATTAAGAGTGGCAAAGGTATGCTGCAGCTCTATAAAACCCTGGTTAGACTACACATGTAATATTGTGGTCTGTGGGTGCCTCATTATATGAAGGATGTGGAGAGGGTGCAGAATAGATTTACCAGGATGCTGCCTGGACTGGAGGGCATGTCTTATGAAGAAAGGTTGAGGGCGCTAGGGCTTTTCTCATTGGAGCGAAGAAGGATGATAGAGAACATGTTTTTAAAAGTGATTGGAGGAAGGTTTGTGGGGCGGGGGGATCGTAAGAGGTAGGTTCTTTACACAGAGAGTGGTGGGTGGTGGAATGCAATGCCAGTAGCAGTAGTAGTGTCATTAGTGACCTTGAAGCAACTCTTGGATAGGCACATGGATGATAGTAAAGTGTAGGTTAGTTTGATCTTAGAATAGGATAAAAGGTCGGCACAATATCGAGGGCCAAAGGGCCTGTACTCTTCAATGTTTTAATATTCTATATAAGTCAGCAAAAATAATCAATCACAGTATGATTAAGATAGATGTGTTTCAGTTGCTTTAGAATCTCAGACTAGTTCATTAATCCCTTTTACCAAACTGTATAGTTCAAAAAACACAATATAAAAGTATCGCTTATCAGTACTTTAAATGAATCATGGGCTGGGGCGGGGGAGGTGTTAAAGGGAACATAGCACATTCACCACCAAGATAACATGACTTGCACACTAATCAACCTGTTCAGATCTTACGGGCAGAGACAGCATAGGTGATTTTCTCGGCATGTTGCAAACCTCAATTTTAGCTTCCTGGGTTGAAAGAGAATCAGACCTAAAAGACTGCCAATCAAAGCTAACTCTGTGGTGGAATCACCAGTGAAAAGGTAAACATTTGTTATCTTTTTGTTGTGGGTGGGGGCTATGGGATGATAGGCATCTGGTGAGTCAGAAGTAAGGAATGGAGGATATCTTCTCGAGGCCAATTCCTTGATCCTATCCATTTCTCCAATATTCCCCAGGTTGAGGTAATTGGAGGTACCACACCACAGTCTGGAGGTATGTTTACCATGTTTCTATTCAGGGATTTCAGCAGCTTTCTCATCAACCCAGAAGGCACATGAACAATGAGGAGATGAGTTGAGGTGTTGAGCTGGCTAATAATTGACTACTTAAAGACCTTAATTTGGAGTTGGTTGAGAAAATTCCCAACTGACATTCTCACACAGAACCTAACTGACAAGGTGGGATGAAGGGGGTGACAATATGTTTCAACAGTCAACTCACTCAATTTCCTCTTTTTGCTATCTCAAGGGAGAGGAAATCTTCACTGATTAAGGCAGTTCAAAGTACTGCAAATTGACTTTGAATCAATGGGGAATACATAGGAGTTTGCCTCATGATCCTGATCAAATGAAGGGCATAAATGCACACATGTGTGCAGAAGTTAATGGTAGTAATTTTCCCTGAATTAGCCAATTAATGGAATAAAGATAGGAGTGTCATCTCTGGAAATAGCAGCAATGTCAGTTGAAGTTTGAGAAAGAAGGTGCTTCTAACTTGCAGCCCACCTGTCCAAGTTTTTAAATCTCTAAATTCAACATTTGAAAAAAAGAGCTGGCGGGGTAGGCCATTCAGTCCCTTGAACATTCAATAAGATCATAACTGATCTGTCTGTAAACTCAGATCCACATTCCCACCTAAATCTGATGACCATTCATTCTCTTTGTTTAACAAGAACCTATCCATTTTCCTGTACTAAAAATACCAAGTACTTTGTTTCCATCATCTTTTCAGGAAGAGAGTTCCAAACACTCATCTTTCTAATAAAAAGGCCTAAAAAGATGAACACTAATTTTTAAACAGCAGCTCTTGCTTCTTAATTTTCCTACAATAGAAAAGTCCTCTCCAAATCTATCCTGCCAAAGCCACTCAGGATCTTACATGTTTCAATCAACTCTTCTAACTGCCAACAGACACAAGCCTCATCTGTCTAATCTTTCTTCAGAAAGGAAACCATTCATTCAGATACTACTTCCTGTGCATTTACATCCTTTCTCAAATAAAGTGGCCAGTTCTGTACACAATATTCCAGGTGTGGTTCTATCAGTGTCTGTCAGTGAAGCATAACATTCTTAATGTTTTATTCAATGCCCCATACAATAAATGATAACAGATTCTGGATTAGTGGTGCTGGAAGAGCACAGCAGTTCAGGCAGCATCCAAGTAGCTTCTTTCCTCATTTAAATTTGATTTTGGAATCCCTATCATTAGAAATCCTGCTGAAAAGAGACCGAAATGTGGGAATTGGATCAGGTTAGTGCAGGTATATTCTTACTGCATTTCTTCTGGATGACTTTTTTTAATAGGTATTTTTATTGAAAATTTAACATATTTTTACAAGTTTACAAATTTAAAAAACCCCAAGTATAAGCATTGATATACAATTAAATCTTAAATAAATAATAACCAAAATTTATCAAACAAAAAAAAATAAATACCGAGAAAAAAAACAAAACTCAACTAACTACTAATCTAACCTACAACTAACCAGATTGTATAATTAAGTCTCTTTTACTATTCAAAGGTGAGAAAAAAGAACAATGGATAACACAGAAATTGGGTAGTGAGATACGTGATCAGAATGTATTAACATCAAATCGTAACAAAACCTGTATTCGTGCGGGATTTCTCTCCTAAGGGTCCCCGGACCAGCCAGGTTCGCCATCTCAGTTAAATAAAAGCCCTTGTTAGGATGGCCGAAATATCTGTATTTATGTAATTTAAGAAGGGCTGCCATATTTTATGGAATAATGCGGTCTTTTGGTGCACCATATTTGTAAGGAAGTCAAGGGGAATACATTCCATGATTAATCTATGCCAATTCGAAAGTCCAGGGAGGTCCTCAGCCACCCAGTTTACCAAAATATTTTTCCTTGCACAGAAAGTGAGAATAGAAAATAATCTCTTCCCGTGCATATCCAGGGAGGGTAAGTTCGAAAAGCCCAAAAGGAAAGATACAGGGTCCACTCTAATTTCCATTCCTAAGATTTCTGTCAGAGCACTTGCTACTTTAGTCCAATATCTACAGATCTTATGACAAGTCCATAGGCAATGTACAAGAGTGCCCACCTCTATTTTACATTTGGGACACATTGGAGATGCTCCTGCCTTAAATTTTGCCAATCGGTCCAGTGCTTTATGGGCCCTATGAAGTATCTTCAACTGAATGGCCTGAGTTCTGTTGCAGATGGTGATTCTTCTGGCATTTTCCAAAATGTCATTCCACGTTTCTATAGAGATTTCCAGTCCCGAATCCTGATCCCATGTTTTAAGCAGATTGTCCATATCTCACGATACTTCATCATGTAGTAAATGATAAATAGTGCTGATAGAAGATACCCCCATTGGTCATAGCACTCTACGTTCTCTATCTGATTTATAAAGACTATCTAATAACGTAGTCTTCTTCTGTATGTAGTCTCGAATTTGGAAGTATCGAAAGAGGTCCCATTAGATAATCCGAATTTCTGACGCAGCTGTTCAAAAGACATCAGGACCCCTTCTTTAAACAGATCCCCTAAACATGAGATACCCCTGGATCTCCAGAGTTTGAAAGTGACATCTGTAAGCCCCGGTTGAAATCCCCATGCTCTGTGAGTTGCCCTCATTTTGCTGCATTATATTTCAAGCTTTAATTGTGTTTAGTATTATAGGGTTTTTACATTGATCCATAATGATTTTCCTCTTGTCTGAAAATAAAAGTTAATAAGTGGGCATTTTACTTGAGAAGCCTCGATGTCCAGCCAGATTGATTGCAAGTCAGACAAGACCCAATCGGCTATGTAACTTAATAGGGAACTTAACTGATATTTCCTAAAATCTGGAAATCTAATCCTCCCCTTGCACGTGGAAGCTGTAGCTTCTTCAGCTTAATGGAGGGCCGTCTATGGTTCCAAATAAAGGAACCCCAACCAGCCATATAATTTACGTAGTGCCAGCCTCGGCAGCATCACTGGAAGCATTCTCATAGGGTATAGGAGATGGGGCAGGACATTCATTTTAATTAGTGCTATTCTACCTAGCCAGGAAATTGGAAGGTCTCCCCATCGCTGGATGTCCTGCCTTATCCTTTCCAGTAAATGCACAAAGTTAGCCTTGTATAGCTGACCAAATACTGGGGTAATAAAAATGCCTAAATATAAGAAACTATCCAGAGACCACCGTAAGGGAAAGTGGGATCCGACCAACTAGTGGGATATACTAGCAAGGCCGCCCATTGGCATAGCCTCCGAATTTGAGAAATTAATTTTATAGCCTGAAAATACACTAAATGTATTAATAACTTGGATTAAGTGAGGCACGGACGTCAGAGGATTACTGAGAAATAGAAGAACATCATCTGCATAAAGGGTAATTTTATGTTTACCTGTACCAATCCTTGGGGCCGTTATATTAGGGTCAGCCCATATAGCTTCTGCTGGTGGCTCAATTATTAGCGTAAACAGCAATGGCGAAAGAGGGCATCCCTGATGCAGCCCCTATCCACACTGAAGCTGTCTGAGCCTAATCCATTGGTAGTCACAACTGCTTTGGAATCACTATACAGTGTTGAGATCCATTTGGTAAACACCTTTCCAACGCCAAACCTTTCCAAAGTGTAAAACAAATATGACCATTCAACCCTGTCGAATGCCTTTTCCGCGTCTAATGAG
This sequence comes from Chiloscyllium punctatum, assembly GCF_047496795.1. NCBI lineage: Eukaryota > Metazoa > Chordata > Chondrichthyes > Orectolobiformes > Hemiscylliidae > Chiloscyllium > Chiloscyllium punctatum. Next base: position 18,790,273 of record NC_092748.1, read on the forward strand.
ACTACTACTCCTGGTATCTTTCCCTGATGGCAGGCTTGAATCACATTCAAACATTATTGGATGATCTACGGCCCTTAATAAACCCCGTCTGATCCTCCTTTGTATGTGGCAATACCCCTTCTATACTCAATTGCTAACGTTTTAGAGAGGATTTTAAAATCTACATTTAGCAAGGATATTAGTCTGCATGACGTGCAATCTTCTGGGTCCTTTCCTTTTTTGAGAATAAGAGAGATATTCGCCTCTTTCAGCGAAGGCGGGAGACAGCCCTGACTGTATAAGTAGTTATACATGTCCATAAGTGGATCAGCCAATATTCCTGTAAATTCTTCACAGAATTCAACTTGAAAGCCATCTGGGCCGGGCGCCTTACCACTCTGAAGTTGCCTGATTGTGTTAAGTATTTCTTGGATTGTTAGGGGAACATTCAAGACCGATACCTGTTCTGGAGTTAGGTTTGGAAAGGTCAGATTTTTAAAAAATGACTGCATCCTCCTAGTCCTGTCTTCGCAATCCTACAATTTATATAAATCAGAATAAAATTTTCTAAAGATTGCGTTAATCCTTTTATGATCATGAGTCAGAATACCCGTACTTTCCTTGATAGACTTGATAGTTTAAGGGGCCTTCTTTTTCTTTGCAAGAAATGCTAAGTATCTACCAGGTTTATCACCAAATTCATTTAACCTTTGTTTTGCAAATAATATTTCCCTCTTAGCCGTTTGGGTAAGCGTGGTGTTTAGAGCTGTCCTACGGGCCGTAATCCTTTGTAATTTGATAATAGAAGGTCTATCAGCGTATGCTGTTTCAGCCGCTTTTAAGCAAGCTTCGAGCAGACGCTGTTGTTCTCCCTTTAATTTTTTCTGGGTCGCTGAGTATGAGATTATCAAACCTTGCACATAGGCTTTGATGGTCTCCCACATTATTGATGGGTTGCTAGCTGTACCTGAATTAATTTCTAAAAAAGTTTTAAATTCTTGAGAGAAGTACTTTACAACTTTACTATCTTTCATCAGAAAGGGGTCCATACGCCAATGCTGGGGGAGATGTCTCATTGTTCCTCGCCTTGATTTCCATATATACAGCAGCGTGATCGGAAATTGCTATACTGCCTATTTTACAGGATGATATGGAATTTTTAAAAATCGAGGGGGCAAAAAATATATCGATTCTGGTATGACATTTATGTGGATTGGAGTAAAAAGAAAAATCTCTGCCCTGTGGATGAAGGCATCTCCATACATCTACTAGTCATAATTCTTTGTTCAAATCCATCAATTGTCTAGATCTGGGAGATACTCCAGCAGTACTCTTGGGAATCCTATCTATTTCCGGATCCATAATACAATTAAAATCTCCCCCTACAATTGTATGACGAGCACCGAGAGCCATCAATTTTGAGAAGGCTTCTGTTATAAATCTAAAAGTATGTGCCGGGGGGCAATACAAATTTAAGATCCCATATTCCTCTCCATTTATAAGGGCTTTAATCAGAATACATCATCCAAATTCGTCTTTTTCTGATTTAGGATTTTGAAAGGGAAATTCTTCTGAATAAGAACAACAACTCCCCTGCTTTTTGAGCTAAAGGAAGTAAAAAAGGCCTGATCAAATCCACCCTGTCGTAATTTCAAGTGTTCTTTATCCAATAAGTGTGTCTCCTGTAGGAGAGCTATACCACCGCTTTCTTTCTTGAGGTTTGATAATATTTTCTTCCTTTTGACTGGTGAATTACTCCCCTTGACATTCCAGTTGCACCACTTAACCGACTGATCATCCGTGCAAATCCGAGACCCCTCGACAGGGGAAACCCTATCCAGAACCTCCCGAGCAGAGAGCATATAAAATTCACAAAAATAAAGGCTCTTTAATACACTCACATCAATATAATAAAAAACTATTTCTAAATAAAAAAATATAAAACATATTTAAATGGAGATTTTCCTCCTTGTTCCCAGGGGGTATCACTTCCTTTCCAAAAGTCCATCGTATACTCTCCCAACCAGTGCCCCACCCTTAACCCAGGTGCTCCTCAATAGGATGAAGAAAATTCAAATATGCTAAAGAGCTAGAGTTAACAGTGAGCACCCTACCCACACCAACACTGGGATATTTTTGGTAACGTCAATACCATGTATAAACATATAAACTATAAAATTACAGCCTCAACAAGTAATAATAAAATATAATAATACAAAATAACAGGAGAAAACAACCCCATTCCTAAAGACAGAGATAAAATAGGATAACGTAACCGCCTCCCCCCACCAACATTAACTAGATGCCCCCCCCCGGCCTATATCAATATATATATCTATAGAATTAAAAAAAAACAGGGGGAGAAAATCGCTTAGTAGAGAACAAATAAATAAATCCCTCTCCCCATCCCCCAAGGTAATATTAAACAGTCAGGTAAAAATAAGGATTAATATATTAAAAAAGGGGGTATGTAAACCGGAGTGGGGGAAAGCAAAACAACATCAATTAACTCTTACACTTTATCTAAGAGAGTCCAAAAATTCCTTGGCCTTTTCCGGCGATCCCAATTTATACACGAACCCTTCATGGTTAAAGCATAGCGTCGCTGGGTAGCACAAGGAGTACTGAATATTTAAGTCCCTGAAACGCTTATTCGTTTCATCAAACGCCTTCCTCTTTCGGACCAGAGCTGGGGAAAAGTCCTGGAATAACATGATCTTGGATCCTTCATAAATCATAGCTTGGGGATCTTTCCCAAGATTTCTGGAAGCTTCTAAGAGCATCTGCCTCTCCTTATAGCTCTGCAGCCAGAACAGGACTGGGCGGGGGCGCTGGTTCGAGCCGGGCCTGCGTATTGCAACCTGGTAGGCCCATTCCACCCTTGTGGTAAAAACAATGACTGCAGATGCTGGAAACCAGATTCTGGATTAGTGGTGCTGGAAGAGCACAGCAGTTCAGGCAGCATCCAAGTAGCTTCGAAATCAACGTTTCGGTTTGCCCGAAACGTCGATTTCGAAGCTACTTGGATGCTGCCTGAACTGCTGTGCTCTTCCAGCACCACTAATCCAGAATCCATTCCACCCTTACCTGGCCTGATCCAGTCTCCAGATTTAAAAGCTGGGGAAGCCACTGTTCAAAGAACACAGTAAGCTGGCCTTCCTCTTCCCGTTCAGAAAGGCCCAGCAAATGAATATTTTTTCGACGATCTTGGGAATCGAGGTCATCAATGTGATTCTCTAAGGTCCGGACTCTGCTGTAGTCTCGGAGGTCGCGGCCTTTAGCTCCGCCCGTCTGACTTGGCGCTCGATTTCCTTGATGTCTCGGTCATGCTTTTGCAGCGCGGCTGAGTGTGAGTCCCATCAGGTCCGGGACTCTTCAACGAAGGTGTCGATCTTCACATCGAGTTTGGAGATCATTTCCGCAAGGCTCGCCACCGTAGCTAAGTCCCCCGGTGTGGCTGCGGACGCCTCTGCTGCAGCTGGAGATGGTGGGGGAGGGGTTCCTGCCTGCTGAGAGCTGCGGGCTCCCTTCCCTTTAGTCATTTTTACTGGAGATTAATTTGTTTAAATTCAATACTAAGCAACTAATTACATTAAGTAAAAACTATTTTAAATGATTTGGTGAGTGTGGTGGGGGCGGGTGACCCACTTTGCCCAAGTCTTGGGAGGTGCACTATCGACTCAGACTTGCTGGGTCACCGCCATCTTGGATCCCCTCTCTTCTGGATGACTTATGCATCCCTTTGGAGGGTTTATGTACCCCTGTAGTTATAGTAAATTTGTAATTACTGCCAAGACCTGAGAAGGCTTTAAATGTCAGACGTTTCTTCTTACTAAAAGAAGTAAGTGGAAAGGTCTGCTGGTCTTTTACGATAACTTTTTTCTGATTCCGCCCACAGATTATGGTATTAAGATATAAGGAAGACCTTCAGGCTTTTGAAGGGCGCATTGTGCTTCATCTAAGGGATGAAGCTCCCTTAGCTCCTTCTCACAGAAAGGTTGCAGCAGCATTTCATCATGAGCGCCCAAAACCCAGAGGAAGAGCAGATGCCAGCAATAAGTGGCTGTGAGCCAAGTTTCAAAAAGGATAAAGGGCAATGCGAGGAAAGGGAGGCACGTTCTTGTGTACAGACTCTACAGACTCAGGACATCCTACTTTAAGCTCATGAATAACCAATGGCAGAGCAGACTTGAACTAAACCTTGAGGTTGCCACGGACATCAGTTGCACAGTCTAGCAATAACTGGAGCCACAGTACACTAATCCCTGTGCCCTGTTATCTTTACAATCTAAATATCTGTACCTCAGGCATTTCCCACAGCTCATCAGGCATGCCAGCTGACAGTTCTTGTGCCAGTTCTTCCAGTCATCAGCACATAGCCATCACATGCAGTAATAAATATCCTCAGATTGGGGAGCACACTTGTTTCCCTTTGAATTTAACCTTTATACACAGAGAGACATGGCCTTTGTCCAAATTCCATGCTTCCTTCAGGTGCAGGGTGTCACTGATTGCACCCAAGTACTCATGCTTCAAATGCACCCAGATGCAATCAGGGCCCTAGTCAGACTGTGGACACATTTCTCAACTGAAAGTCTTTTCACTCAATGTGTAGGTGTTTGTGAACCTAATAAAGTCTTCTGTACACAACTGAAAGAGGATTTTGCAACCTCACAAACAACTTCAACCATCAATGCAGATCCAAGTTAGCTTTTAGAAGAGACTGTTAACCATTAAGATCTTGATTGATTACAGATATCCTTTAGAGAGCCATCATTTGAGGCAGAGAACATCAACAATACAAGCCATTGTTGTCGCCAGGATTGTGATGAAGCAGTCATTGACATTAAAGGTAAGATTCAGGTGCCTAAGTTGCTAAGATGGTGCCTTCCAATATGATCCAGCAGGGGCTCTCAAATAGCTGTTGTCTACTCTACAATATAACCCAGCAGAAGCTGAGAAGAAAATGAGGAAAATGTCATGAGCAGAGATCTTACCACTGAAGAAGAAATTATGAGAAAAGGATGGAAGCCTCTGTTTATTCGTCAAATGTCAAAACAGTTATGGAGGAACCTATCAATTACAGAGCACAAGGAGGCATGGTCGTGCACACAGACCTAACATTGTGCAAGAGAGGTTCTTGACAGAAAGAAAATTTCACAAAGTCTTCTTATGTTCCACAGTAAGCCACGTAATAATCACTGTACATTTACGTTGCAGTTACTCAATGGACTGCTCATTCCCAGTAAGAGTAATTGAATATCAGTAAGTTTGACTCAGTCACATGTGGTCACTCCCGTCTCCATCATAAGCATGGGTCTCTTCAAATTTCAAATACATGCAAGACTAACTCTGTCCTAACATGCTATTGTTTGTGAGATGTCCATGCTGTTAACTTCGCCATAATAAATCCTAGTCCCAAATTCACGCAAGGACAGAAGTCAAAAATTAAAACCATATACATACTGTTTCAAGTGTATATTCTAGCACACTTGCTAATATGGAATCTTGTGTATATCGCTGACACAACTTTGCCATAGCTGCTCCTTGAAAGAACTTTCACCACATTCATTCTGCTCAATGGACATGTTTAGGATTAGGGTTCTGCATACATCATTTCTAATTTCCATTTTGCTCTGCAAACTGAAGAAAATACATCCTGTGACATCAGGGATGTCAATGAGGCCACTTTGCAGCCATAGCAAGCAAGCAAGACTACTTGGATGAAACGGGGCCTATAAAGATAAAATACTCACAATTAGGCAACCGTGAAACACTGCCATGCTAATATATTTCTTACATCGAGTACTCATGCTTCAGATGCACTTGCTGACCAGCATCTGGTCATATAGCTTCCTAATGAAACTGCATTAAAGGGATTCCTGCATGGAAAAGGAAGATGTAATGACCATTTCATTATTGTGGAGCCTTTCACTTCTAGACTCTTAGATGACATAGAAGTGAATGAAGAATCTTTGACCAATGTTGGTGCTCGTGCAAACACACCTGGAGTACTGTGTGCAGTCTTGTCTCCTTACCAAAGTAAACAGTGCCACATTTATTTAAATATTTATCTCAGTTAGATTCATCCGTTGTTCCATAGAACTCTAAGCAACAAGATTGCTCATCCTGAACATTAATCAGATCACACATGTGTACATGTACAGCACAACCTCGGTTACCTGAACATCAATTATCCAAATTTCAGATTATCCGAACCAGGTCTCAAGGTCCCGTAAAAACTTCATCCATTATCTGAACAATCAGTTATCCGAACAAAATACTCCCTGCCCATCTTGTTCGGATAATTAAGGTTGTTCTGTCATACACTAATGATCTCTGCTTTTGTTTCTACAAGACTAAAAGCAAAGATTTTTGAGGGAGCTTGCAATTTTACATAGGAATATAGAGGTTTAAATGAGAAGCTTGTGCCATGAACACAAATTGCAGTTGTATTAGATAACAAACATGAAGTGGACTGCCATAAACCACTTATGAAAAGATGAGTTTCAAAAGGCATTCTGAGATACAGGAAGAGTATTCCTGTCTGCTAATAACTTATTCGTGCTCATTTCCCTGGATCCATATCCTCTCTATTAGCAAACTTCATGTAAATGTCGACTGAACTTCTGTCATTTCAAAACTAGCAAAGTACGGTTGTCACCTGCAGTTCGACTGGAAAAAGTGGAATGAGAACAATTTCTGAAAATGGATTTGCTTTGCACTCACTTTGAAAATCCCTTCTCAATTCAAACTCTCGATTTTTTTTTGGTGAAAATTACTCAATATACAAATAATGTTACTTACCAGCTCACTGCTAGCTCATGTACTTTCAGTGTCTTTGTTAGTTTGCATCCACCTGATCTAAGTAAATTACTGGGAGAGCCTTTCATCTGAGCAAGATATGGGTTCACTCTTGTGTCGACTGGAAATTCAGAATCCTATCAATAATAAGGGAAGAAAATCATTTTCTGACTCTTTAGAATTATTGGGCAGTCAGATCCACTAATTATTTATTTCGTCCTTAAAGAAAATCAAACTTAAAAATAATTGCTGAAAGTTGTCATGTGAATACTTAACTTTTAACAGTGTATAAATAAAAACAAGATTTTCACAATTTTCTATGGCTACAAATGTACATACAATTTTATTGAATGCAGTCCTGAGAACAGCCAACTCATTTTTGCATTTTCATTTAAAAGTCACCTTATCAGTTTGTGATTTGTCATGAGTACACTACTAACAGCAGTCAAAAGCAAAGGTTACACATTAACTTGCATCAAAGTAAAGAAAAATGACTGACTAAAACTATCTATTCATCAGAGTCCTCTGCAAATACAAACAAAACATTCATTGAGCTTTTGACCACATCTCTAGCATTGTTCCTGTTTTCAATTAGAAAGTCCAGAATGCTTTCATCTTTGAGCTCGGAGTAGAGAAAAAATGAATCTGCAAATTGATTTCTATAATCCTACATTTTAAAAATTGTGAATGATTAATTGTATGTAAAAATATCATTTTATCTTTCTCCCTTGACGTAACTCTTCTGTATACACTTTATCCAATACCCTCATTGAAATGCAAGATGTGATGATGAAATTCAACTTGCACCAAAAACAAATGGAAAATATTTAGAGCAGACAATACATGCACTGCATGATGCTGATTAGAGATACTAGAGAAATTGGTGCATGTAGATAAAATGAATTAGCATTTTCAGCTGCCAATGCACACACAGTCAAAGTCATTCTACCCCAATACACACAATTTCTCACCACGTGGACAACCAGTCAAGTGGAGAGTATTCCATCATACTTCTGACTTGCACCTTATTAATGTGGGACAAACACTGGGACAACAGAGGCGAGTTACTTCCTACAGTATTCTTCACCTCTGGCTTACATTTGTAACAACCTATTTATGTAAATATTTATGTTTAAAGAAAATACCATAAGACCATAAGACATAGGAGTAGAAATTAGGCCATTCAGCCCATCTACTCTGCTCCATCATTCAATCATGGCTGATAGGTTTCTCAAACCCTTTTTCTCGCTTTGTCCCGGTAATCTTGGATCCACTTGGCAATCAAGAGCTTATCTATCGCTGTCTCAATGAACTGGCCTCCACAGCCTTCTGTGGCAATGAATTCCACACATTCACCAATATCCAGCTGAAGAAGTTTCTCCTTATCTCCATTCTAAAACTCTTCCCTCCACTCTAAGGTTCTGCTGTCGGGTCCTCGTTTCTCCTGTCACTGGAAACATCTTCCCAATTCCACGCTGTACAGCCCATTCAGTGTACTGAAAGTCTCATTCAGAGCCCCCCTCAACCTTCTAAACTCCATCGAGTATAGTCCCAGAGTCCTCAAAAAGTCCTCATATGTTAAGCCTTTCATTCCTGGGATCATTCTGGTGAACCTCCTCCGGATCGGTTGTAGGGCCAATACATCTTTCCTGAGGTATGGGGCCCAAAATTGCTCACAATGTGGTCTGACCAAATAAATAACAGTTAAAACTAACTGTTAAATATTGTCATATGAATAGTTAACTTATAACGGTATATTAAATACTAATAAAAAAAAGATTTTCATAATTCTCTTGTAACTTGTAGCAAAATTTATACAGCTGATCCAGTTCAGTTTCTGATCAATGGTAATCCCCATAACATTGATAGTGAGGCACTCAGTGGTGGTAATGCCATTGAATGTAGTGGGGTAATAGTTAGATTCTGTCCTAGTGCAGATAGTCACTGCTTGGCATTTGTGTGGTGTGAATGCAGTTTATTCAGACATGGAATTCTTCAATATCTGAGGAATCACAAATGGTACTGAATATTGTGCAAGCATGAGTGAAAATCCCTTCTTCTGATGATTTGATGTTGGAAAGAACATTGATGAAGCAGCTGAAGATGGCTGTGCCTAGGACACTACCCTGAGAAAATCCTGCAGTAATGTCCTCCAATGAGATAACTGACCTCCATGAACCTGAACCATCTTCTGTTCCGCTAGGTTTGATTCCAACCATGAATGTCACAGGTGGCCTATTAGGAGATCAGTAAATGGAGATTTGAAAATAACTTTTCTTCTCAATGTTGGGTTCTGATTCTATTGTAAAATTTTACCCACTTTGACTAGGCTGGAGAAGGCGTTTCAGAAGGTAGTTCGTGATATTAACCTCTCATTCTCTTCACTGAAAATGCTAGGCATCTCTGAAAATGCCTCCACATCAATTTTGAGATGCCTGTTAATTTGCACAATTGCTAAGGCAGGGCAGTATTGCACATGGTGAATTGGCCATTTGGAAAGCTAGTAAAGATCTGATGGGCCAAAAAGTCATAACAAGTCTGCAATCTGTAAAAAAGCTTTGTAATCTGACTGCACATTTCAGCAGAGATCAACTTCAGGTAAGGCTAAAATCAGTTAAAGCTAGCCCACAATATTTAAAGCTTGCAACCAATCACTTTCAGCAGAATGTAGTCTCACTAATGAATCTACTCATTAAGAGAACAGAAGCAAGAGGAGGAGTGAATTATGATGCAACAGAAGACACTTTGCTCCACAGTTCTCTGATAAGGGCACAACATGCAAGTTTGGGGACACAGGTACTGGATCATCAGCTCGGTGGAGAGCATGGTCATGTAACAAGTTCTGTTGTAGACTCAAATGATCACATCTGTGGGATAACCAAGAGAAAAAGTATGATTACTATGAAGAATACCAAGTGGATTTGCAGGCCTGGTTCCATTGTGACAATATCAAGGAACATGGAGGAGACTTGGAGCTCATCCTTCCCAGTATGAAGTGGTGGCTGAACCCATAAGTCCACTTGTGGGTCCAACCATAATGTCTGATGGTTGATGATTCAATTTCCTTTGCAACACAAGCAAAAGTCAATCAACAGCTAAATGCTGCAGTGGAAGCTCAGAATCCCACAATGCAAGATTAGTATCTCTGAAGCTCAGACTTCTCACATGGAAGCTAAGCTTGCTGCCATTTAAACTCAGGTTACTGCTGCCAGAAAGATTGTGGTACAGTTCAGATCCAGATTTTTGATTACCTCAGTTGCTCAAGGTCATCCTGCAGTCAGGCAACAGAAGCAGGAAGGGCGGAGGAAATGCAAAAGGGACTAACTGATGTCTGTCTATTGTAGGGCATGGTTTGATCGATAAAAGTTCTTTGGAATGTTCATTTTGTGTAGGTTATGATTTTTCTATTTTAACTGAGCAGATACCGTGTTCATCTGTAACAGGGAATGACAAGATGTGGGACTGTTGGCAAACAGGGAATGGGAATACATTTATAGGTAAGACATATGAATTAGGCAATTTTGAACAGAGAAAGAGGCTTTATTAGTTCCTCTATTCTTTCTCTTCCTCCTCCATTCTTTAGATAGCCAATGTATATCAGATGGCAACAGATTTTTCCATATGATGGCAAAATTATACATTGGACATTAATCATAAATTTCAGTGCATGCACTATTGAAAGCTGTTGACCAGTCCAGGCAGCTCAAGCACTGATTTAACACCCTAATGACCTTGTCCATCACATTTTATGTGGAAAAATAGCTTTCCCTGTGTGCACATTACACACAAGTATGGGCTGCACACTGAAACCACATGCCACATTGTCGAAGGATCGTCTTTGTCATCCAGTAGGAAAGCTCTGGCTTGCTATGGTGATCGAAAAGATGATGATACGATGGACTATGACAGAATGAAGCTGCTATGACTGCTGCTAGAATACCAAACATTGTGGGTGGCATGGTGGCACAGTGGCACAGTGGTTAGCACTGCTGCCTCACAGCACCTGAGACCCAGGTTCAATTCCTGCCTCAGGCAACTGACTGTGTGGAGTTTGCACATTCTCCCCGTGTCTGCGTGGGTTTCCTCCGGGTGCTCTGGTTTCCTCCCACAGTCCAAAGATGTGCAGGTCAGGTGAATTGGCCATGCTAAATTGCCCGTAGTGTTAGGTAAGGGGTATGGGTGGGTTGCGCTTCGGTGGGTTGGTGTGGACTTGTTGGGCCGAAGGGCCTGTTTCCACACTGTAATCTAATCTATATTGCCCAGAATGATACCCCATATGGTGGCACACTAACTGGAACTTGCAGGAATGGAAACCCTTTTAGTTGCAATACAGCTCAGAGTTGACATTCAGCAAAGCGACATCCAAGTACTTAACAGCACACTGCAAAATGGAAAACTCTCTGATCCTTCTGAAGCTATACATTCACTCCACTTGCCCCTTTCTTTCAAGAGAGAACGAATCAGTGAGCGATCTCATTTGTGCAACGTTGGGCAGCAAACAGAAAAATGTTGACTTGCTCAAATCAAGAAGGAGCTGAATGCATAAAAAATATCCACAGTTATCTTCATAGCCACTCAAAATTCAATTCATGCCCTGCTTTGATATTTCATTTTATTGCTGTAGCAAGTGCCAACTTCAATTAGTACCTCCTTAGTGAATCACAGATGTCTGTGACAACTGTGCCTTGCTAAGATTCAGGTTAAGAGAAATGTTCCTCAATCATCCTGGAAAGATATGGTTTCCTGCCGAAAGCACACTTTTTTCCTTTCCCCTTCTAGCTGTTACCCCCGTCATCCAGAACATAAGATGATTATAAATAGCAGCAGGAGTGTGCCATTCAGTCCATCAGCCCTGTATAATCCGAGGCTCACTTGATTGTGACTTCACTCCAATTATTATTTAAGAAGAAACTTCAAAAAGGTACAGCACTGAGTTCTGGGTTTTATTGCACAGGAAACACAAAAAGTCAACATGCAAGTGCCGCAGTAATTAAAAACACAGATATAATTTTGGCCTTCACTTTGGGATGTTGGAGTCTGAAAAAACAGGGAAGTCTTGTTACAGCAATACAGAGTGTTGGTGAGGTCACACTTGACTACTACGCACAATTATAGTCTCATTATTTAAGAAAGAATATCTTGGGAATTGAAGCAGTTCAAAAGATACTCACTAGGCTAATTCTTGGGATAAACGTGTTGGCTCATTAAGAACAACTAAGCAAATTAAGCCTTTACTCAGAGTTTAGAAAAATGATGGGTGATTGTATTGGAATGCCCAAGACTTTGGATGGGGCTTGACAAGGTAGATGTTGAGATGTTTCCACAAATAAGGAATCTCAAATTGGTTGATGTAACTACAGAAAAAGAAGTTGCTCATTTAAAACTGAAATGCAAAAGAATTTATTTTCCCAGAGGAAAGTGAAGGTTTGGAATTCTCTACCCCAGAGAGTAGTGTTGGCTAAATTACTGAAAGTATTTAAAGTAGAGGTAGAGATATTTTTGAAATATTGGGTTGGGCTGGCAAGAAAACTTAAGGCCTGGAGCAGATCAGTCATGCTGTTACTGAATGACGGAGCAGGTTTGAGGGGCTAAATACAAGTTTTCAGAGTTGTGGAGACTTCACAGTGTATCCAAAATGATGTAAAAATCCCAGATTCAGAGCACTTCCTAGCAGAGACTACTTTGGCAAGGGGCAGAAAGGAAGAATGGCAGAGGGAGGTGACTCCCACAAAATGTCAAACTTTAGATGAATATTGTTAATTGTGTACCACCAAAGCCCCTGGACAGTGAAAGGTATGCTAGCTCAAAGCATTTTGGCTAAATCTAGAAAATACCTCAGGGCAATACTGTAAAAGAGGCCAGGAAGCTGATGGAGAGAACAAAATGTCATCTGATCCAAAAATGTGACCAGTATAATTCTGGTATTGTCAGCTGAAGGACATCATACCCAAAGACTGCAAATGTTATATGCCTGAGAAACCAGTTGAAAACACTGCGAAAATGACATGAATATTCTGCAATTTTGGAGTTAAAGGCTTCAAGGTAATTTACAATCTAATAAACAAAACATTGTTGTTGTATTGTCTAGGTGAAACCAACAAGGACATTAAAGAATAGGATGTTCCGATTTGAAAAAATACATGTAATGCCTAGCAGATGATGTCATGGCATTGTATTTAGTAAAAATGGACAGCAAAACATTTTGGCACTGTATCCAATTTGGAGGGTGGAATGGGTGCCATTACTCTCAGTATCTTTCTTTGAAGGAGGGGTCAACTGGTAATGAAAAAAGGCAAAAATGTCATCTCAAAGACTTTGGTGGAGCAAGTTGATTTTAGCATGTGAATCAAAATGCAATATAAAAAATAATTGTGGCTCAAAGTATGATAGGCGGTAATCTATCAGGATTCAGAATAAACAGACAAATGTTGCTTTGGTTGCTAAGTAGTGGGAACCATTTTCTCTGTCAACATTATTAGTCTGAAGAAAGTCTCTTCTTCTGAGGGTCACTGCAGGACTTCTCTACTTTTTGGCAATTGCTCATAATTGGGAATAAGCATACCATGGGATTTTCTGGATCATCATTTTGAAAGGAGTAACAGCAACAAAGATCATTTGAAATTGAGGATAATCTGCACAATGAATGGAACACTTTTTGCTGTGAATATTCACTTTATGCCAAAAGAATCAAAACTATTCTTGGAGAAATGTAGTTTCTTCATTGAACTTTAACTTGATAATGGTCTCTTTTATAGTATTGCCCTGAAGTATTTTCTAGATTCAGGTTAATGCTGAGGTAAAATGATAAATCAGCATCTGACTAAAGAATTACAAGTGATGCAGCCAAAAATAAAATGGAAACATGAAATGGTAAAAATGGCCAAACAAGTCACAAACAATAATAAACGCATGTCCAGTTACCTTAATGTTTAGATATGAACTGCACCTAATGCTATCAAAACTACAACCTTTTTTCCATTCAGTTGTGTGATGTGGGCATTGCTGGTTGGCCGACATTTATTGCCCCATCCCTCGTGGCCCTTGAGAAGGTGATGGTGAGCTGTCTCTTCAGCTGCTGCAGTCCATGCTGCAAGTTGGCCCACAATGCTGTCAGGGAGGGAATTCTGGGATTTTGACCCAGCAACAGAGAAGGGATGGTAATATGTTTCCAAGTTTAGATGGTGAACAGCGTGGATGGGGAACTTACAGGTGGTGACATTCCCATGTACTTTCTGCCTTTGTCCTTCCAAATGGAAGCAGTTGTAGGTTTTGAAGGTGGCGAATAAGGGTTAAATATCTTCAGTGGATCTTGTACATTTATTGCTGCTACTGAGCAACGGTAGTGAAGGGATTGGTGTCAGTCAAGCAGGCTGCCTTATTCTGAATGGTGTCAACCTTCTGTTGGAATTACACACATCCAGTCAAGTGGGGAGTATTCCATCACACTCTAGACTTGCACGTTATGGATGATGGACAAGCTTTGGGGAGTCAGGAGGCTTGGGCAGGCTTTTGAAGTCAGTGTTATGAATAAAGTGAAAAAGATCAGGACTCAAAACAGAAGGTTGAAGGGAAGGTACTTGGAGATAGGCATATCCAGTAGTTACCAGAACAGGTAAGACTGGCAATCAGATTTTACTGAAGGCATTAAAAACAGATCAAGAGGAAAAGTACAAGATTTGAAAGGAAAAAAAAGTTAAAGGAGTCAAGAGATGAAGAATCTCACTGCATTTGAATAATTGTCTTTGCTGCTAATGGAGTTTCTGATGACCAAGCGAAGCATAAAAAGAGGAAGGATGGAGAACATGCTACAATACGATGACATGAAAAGATCAAAAAGTTTCACTTTTGTACTATGGTTTGTTGTATAAATGTTAGAATACACAAAAAACAACTTATCTGCTCCTTTCAAAAGCATCTGATTACTCCAGATGTACCAATAAACTACAAAGTCTTTTGTGCATCAATTTAGGATTCCACGGTTTACGAATAAATACTGAAATCATGAAAACAGGGCATTTGACTCCAAACTTCATTGCAGCCATGGTACAAACATAGATTAAAAAGCTGAATTCCAGAGGTAAGTTTGAATGATAGAATGTCAGAGAGGTTGTCAACTGATTGGAATCCTGGATAGTATAAAAGAAAATGGGGCCAGTGAAGGGCAATTATCCCACCCCAGGACATTGTTGCAGGAGTTCCTCAAAAGTAGTGGTTTCAGCCCAAACATCTTCAATCACTTCAAAGATAAACCCTCATATACAAGATTGGGCATGTTCGCTGATGATTGCAATTTTTAGTACACTACTCAACTTTTCAAAAACTAAAGCAGCTCGTTCCTGCATACAGAAAGACATGGAAAATACCAGGCTTGATCTGATAACAAGTGCTAGGCAATGACCATCTCCATGACCATCTTCATTCCCCTCTCTTGAAGTTCAACAGGTTCAACAGGTCACTGACCCTACATGATCAATATTTTTGGGTTACCATGGACCAGAAAGTCGACTGGACTATTCATGTAACTACTGCAGCCATAACAGCAGACCAAAGGTATTCTCAATGTGAAGGCTGAATTTTATCTCCACAAGGACTGTACATTGGTCACACTTACTGACAATGTCATGGACAGATACATCTGCAGTCGGCAGGTTAGGTGAGGATGAGGTCAAGTATGCTTTTCCCTCTTCATCTTTTACCTCAGCACCTGCTGCAGATCATTCCTTTAGGACCCAACCAACTCAATCAGTAGTGCTTCTGTTGAGCCACTCTTGGTGGAAATCCTCCACCCAGAGTACATTTTACACTCTTGCCACTCTCAGTATTTCCTCCAAATATTGTTCAACATGGAAGAGTACTGATTCATCAGCCAAGGTAGGACGTTATATGGTGATCAGAAAGAAGTTTTCTTGCCTATGTTTAACCTGAAGCCGTGACACTTCATAGGGTCTGGAGTGAATGTTGACAGCAACTGTCTCGACTTTATTACGCTGTGCTGCCACTTCTTCTGGGTCTGTCCTGCTGTTTGGACAGGATAAATCCAGAGATGGTAATGGTGATTTCGTGGACATTGCCTGTAAAATATGATTCCATAAGTTTGACTATGTTAAACTAGTGCTTGACTAGTTGGTGAGCCAGCTATACCAATGTTGGTATTAGACCCCAGATGTTAACGAGGAAGATTTTGCAGAGTTGACAGGGCTGTTTCTGCTGTTGTCTTTTCCAATGTCGAAGTCAATGCCAGGTAGACTATGTTTCATTTCTTTGTTGAAATTTCATAGTGATTGACAGAACTAAGTGGCTTGCCAAGCCATTTAGGGCAATTGAGAGTCAACCACATTGCTGTGCATTTAGACTCACATGTAGGCCAGTCCAGGCCAGGATGGCAGATTTCCTTTCCTGAAGGGCATTAGTGAACCAGGTGGGGTTTTTCCAACAACCAACAATAGTTTACAGTCATCCGTAGGTTCTTAATTCCAGATAGCTTTTATTGAATTCAAATTCCACAATCTACTGTGCCGGGTCCCAGAACATTAGCTGAGTTCTAGATTAATAGTTTAGTGATACTACCATTAATCCATATCAATGTGTTTCTGGTAACATCCTTATAGATAATCTATTTACAATTTCCATTCCTATATTGTTACGACATGGGGTAAACACTCCTGTTTAATTTAAAGCAGTAACACAGAAAAGATTTATCCCATGCATAATCTGTGAAAATTCGAGAGGCAAAAACTATTTAAAGTAAAAATTAGAAACCTTATTTCTTAAAATAGAAGAGAGAATAATTAACATACAATTATTTTCAACTCCTACCTATCTCTTACCTTCCCTTCTCTAATACTAATCCAATAAAATTTACAATTAAGATTTACAAAGCACACCTTCTTATCTCAAAATCAGGCAGCTTTCAGTTCTTCTCTGTATTCCTGTCTTTTTCCTTCTTCTTGGGGATTCTGCTTCACAGGTTACTGATAGATAAAGGTATCTTTAAGAGAGCTATTTGCTGGGCAGATTGCAGTTTGTGGGCGGCACGGTGGCACAGCAGTTAGCACTGCTGCCTCACAGCGCCAGAGACCCGGGTTCAAATCCCACCTCAGGCGACTGACTGTGTGGAGTTTGCACGTTCTCCCCGTGTCTGTGTGGGTTTCCTCCGGGTACTCCGGTTTCCTCCCACAGTCCAAAGATGTGCAGGTCAGGTGAATTGGCCAT